>NC_045806.1:25343429-25664253 GCF_009873245.2 Balaenoptera musculus
CTGTCACTCCTGTCTCTGTAGCTCTTATGAGTTATGCTATTCTGCTTATTGGGTTTGTCTCTTACATAAATTGAAAAACTCCTTATTGAAAAAATGGTGTCTTGTTCCTTTTTGAATCCGTCCACAACACCTGGACAGATAGCTGATACATAGTTAACACCCAATAAGACTTTATTAAACAGAACAGAGAAAAAATAGGTTGGTTTACATAGAAATACTTGCCTCGCTTTAGGTGACGCTAGAAAATTTTTAAATTTTCAACTTTTCTGTATTTCTCTTTGCATAATGGACCTATGTTTTCTGCCAACTTCAATTGACATTCTTTCAAAATAGATCTCTAATAAAAGTGAAATTACAGTGTTTTATGTTCATATGTTCCTTAGCATGTTGAAGATTCTCCAGACAGTGATTACCAAAACAAACCTAGGCTAGCATGGTGATTAAAAGCATCTGCTTCAGTTTTTCCTTTCTCAGAAATACGTATTCTTTTTCCTAATGCTGGGTTCTAGACTGTTGAATGGGATGTGGCATTTTTCTCTGTTACTTCTTTGTGTCACTTTGGCTCTGTTGACCACTTTAGTAATGTTAACTTCTGCCTGTCAACACCAATTAACAATTTTTTTTAACATATACTGGGTCCACAACAGAATTTGTTTCCTGCTGTTCATTTAGAGTCTACTTGTTAAGCAAAGCTTGAATACAATATGGCATTTGCTTTGCAGTTTTTTTTTTATAATTTCAAGTTTCAAGGCTTCAGTTTTTCCACTCTCATAAATAAAACATAACGCTTTTATTTTTTTCAAAGTTATCAGAGTTTTTGCAGTTGAACAATGCCCAACTTGCAAATGAATACTTTTGAAAATACATATGGTGGATATATAAGTACATATGTGAATTCATTTGGCTCCAATGTGAATTTATTAAATGTGCTATGCCGAGTTATCTTTTATCAAAAGAACTGTTAGTAAGTGAAGATATCAAGTGCGCTTCCTCATACATACATAAAATGCTAAATTCAGGTTTTAATGCTGGCTTTTAAAGTGACTTTTTTGCCTGCTACTTATACTAAAAGGATGCCTTTATTCTTGAAAGTGAAATGTGTTTTTAAAGAATACTTTTCTTAATTTTTTTAGATTCCTTTTGTTGTTGTTTTCAGCTTTCTCTGCTGTTTCAGACTTAGGACCGGATATGCCCGACTGCAATGGCCCCCTCAACCATTATCTGGCTTTCCTTTGAGACAGTACTTTGCACAGAGTGTGTTTTCTTAGCTGGTTGACTCCTGTGATTGCTGGACTATATGTGCTGTGCGATGTGTCTCACAATTGGATCTGACTAGTGATCCTGGCACTTTGAAAGTGTTCTTTTCAGGTACCTTTTCACCCGTACACACAAAAGATGTGCTGATGATAGCACTGACTTTTCAGAGTGATCTTTTCATCATAATTAACATTAAAAAAATTCCCTGAGTTGAAATATACAATCCCGCGTGGCTTTGATGCTTCTGTAGTTAAGAAGGGCAGGAATAGCCTTGGGGAACACTTGCTGAATTGGCAGCATAAAGCAAGTCACATGTACCTCCAGATGAGCAGAAAAACAAGCTGATTTCATTCATTTTACCCCCCTATATTACATGGACTGGCTGGTCATTTACTTATGTTGTCACAACTGACCCTTAAAGACAATTAATCCGGCTAAAATTCAAGTGCTTTATACCCATAGTATGAGGTATGCTTCTGAGGTGGCTAGGGTTTTAAGGCAGGAGCTATATTATAGGTGCCTGGCATTTTGCAGGCTCTTATGAGCACACTCTTAGGCATTCAGGTATTAGAAGGGTTTTGGAAATCCTGCTCAGCCCCTGGCATCTTTTCAACCCTCTCTCGATCTCTAGTCCAGCTGTTCAATTAAAAGAAATGAAGTTGAAGAGGCATCAGTGTAGCTCCAGCTGGTGCTATGGAGGTTGGCATTATGCTACCAGATAATGCACGCATTCTTTTTACTCATGTGGAAGGCTGCCTTGCTGTGTATTTCTCAGGCTGTCAGAAAGATTGATTCTTGAAATATTTTGAAAAAATGCTAAGTACTAGCTACTTTGGGTATTTACCCAGGGGCATTGCAGCTGCCTGACATTGCTGCGTGACAGCTGAGCAGTGATCGGTGCTATTTCTCTGATTTGTTTGTCTTTGTCAGCATCTGAGAGGAAGGAGGTTCAAACCCAGAGTGGGGCCCTCCTCCCCCAGTGATCTCATCCAGGCCATGGCTTTAAATATTCTCTGACTTGCTAATGACTCCCAAATTCATTTCTTTGGCCCTGATGTCATCCGTGAATCTCAGACTCATACATCCAGCTGCCTGCTAAATAGCTCAGATTTGATGTTTAAGAGGTATCTCAAAGTTAAAATGAACAAAACCAAGCTCCTGATCTGTCCATCCATATGCAGCCCCAGTTGCTCCTCCCACCATCTTCCCACAGCAGTAAATGGAAACTCCTTTCTTGGAGTAACTCCAGCCAACACCTTGCAATCAGCCTTGAATCTCCCTAACCCTTTACCTCGTGTCCCGCATTCCAAGGATCTACCTTGGAAGTAGAGTCAGTACATGAACACTTCTCTGCCTCTGCCACTGCTGCCTTAATCCAAACCAACAAATCTCATCTGGACTATTGTGATTGCCTCCTACCATGTCAACCTGCTCCCCCATCCCAACAGTGGATTTTCCCACAGCCGCAAAAGTGAACCCTAAAACACGAGTTCGATCATGTTACTCTCTTCTCAGAAATCACCAGTGACTTTCAATCCCTAGGTCCAAACGAAACGTGCAAAGCCGTAAGTGATCTGGCTCTCTGGTATTTCTCTAACTTCACACCCTTCTGCTCTTAGCTCATTTCTTCAACTCGTTCGCCTGTGTACACAATGGCCTCTTCACTACTCCTCACATATTCCAGGCATGGTCCCGCCTAAGTGTTTTTGAAATTGCTCTTCTCGTCACCTGGAATGCTCTTCTCCTGGATATTTACATGGCCTCTATCATCACTTCCTTTAGGTTTCCACTCAAATGTCTCTTTATCAGTAAGATCTTCCCTCACCAGCCTTTATAAAAGACAGCACTGCTCTCAATTCTCTTACCTTGCTATATTTTCTTATTTGCCTCTATAATCTCCCTGTGTCTTTCCCCTCTGCATGCAGGCTTTGTTTCGTTCACTGCCAGTTCTCCAGCACTAAGAACAGTGCCTGGTGCACAGAGGTCTTCAGTGAGTATGTGCACAAAGCACACCCATCGGACTATTCGTTCTACCTCAATCTCCACCAGCTGTAAAATAGTACTTAGAGTACCTGGTTCTTTTTTTGTTTTCATGAGCATAGCTCTGCGATATCTTAGCTCTTCAGTAGAAAAGCCCATTCAAATCCAAGCCCTCACGGAGCTCATCTCTCCATCTCTGACTTGACTAGTCTGTGCTCTGGAAACTGGGCTGTGAAAAGCAGGTACTGCTGCGTCTTGCATTCCTTGGATTGCCTAGCACTTAGTACCAGAGTGATAAAGCCTGCATAACAAAGGTTTTTCCAATGACTTAAAATCATGATAAAGAAAAGACGCTTTCTGTATCTTGGGGAACAACTTGAAAGTTCACAAACACTTCAGTGCTACCAATTTCCTAGACTTGCCATTTGCTTCCATCCACTTCTCAAATAACCATGGTGTCTGCAATTCATCTTCTGTGTCCACAACAAGCAACTCGCCTTTCCTCTTCCTCCTTGTCTTTTTGCTTTAACGAGAAAGAAGACTTCCTACTCTTCTTTTGTCTTAAAAACTTGTCCTAAGATTTCAACATTCCATTTTATGATTTACATTGCCAGGAAGTTTCCTAGTTCTTTGTGGGTGCAGGAACCATGAAATTCAACATCAGTGTTTGTCATAACACTTTGCAAAAGCCTTCATAGTCAGTGATATCTGTCAGCTTGGGTTTTAGCCTTTTTCAAATATCTTTGACATTATGAATACCTGTCTTTTTAATTAGAAATACAAACCTGATTAGTAATTTTTTTTTAAGAGGACCAGACACTATACTTCTCTGATCGTGTGGGACTGGATATCAACTAAGGCACAGCTTTCCAACTGATGTGCAGTGACACATGGCTGTGCCCCAAATGCATTTCAGGTGTGCTAAGATACCAACTCCTATAAGCTCTTCAGGGCAGCTGGAGCCCCTAGACCAATCACTTCTGACCACAAGATTTTTTACCCCAGGGTGCCCTACAAAAATAATTTCCAAATGTGTCATGGCATGAGAAAGCTTGAGAGTAATTCTAGTCCATCACTGCATAAAAGAACTTTCTGCAGTAACAGAAATGTTGCAGATCTGCCTGTCCAATAAGGTAACCACAAGACACATGTGGTTATTGAGCTCTTGAAATGTGGCTAGTGTGACTCAAGCTAGTGGTTACTATATTGGATAGTGCAGCTCGAATATAAACTCTAAACTATATAATCTATTAGGAACCAAAGATGAAAAATAAGCACAATTTAGCAATTTATCAGGCTCAACAAATATTAATTTGAAGTGTTAACAACCCATTGTGGGACCAGCGGGCACAAATTAAATTAATAGAGCACTAGCTTGAGAATACAGGCATGAAAGCAGACCTAATCTTTTAATGTGGCTAACATAGTTGGATATTTGCTGGCTGTGTTCTCTAGCTGTGTTCTCTTGTTGTCTTCTTTTTCTTTGATAATGTGGTGATGTGTGGCAAATGACAGTGTCATTGCCTGAAAGTGGCTTCAAAGTCATACCTGCAGGCCTTACCTTATTGAGTTCAGGTCAATTGTGGCATTTACATTGTTCTTCTAATGGGGCCTGGAGCAATCTAATAATTTGCCTTTAGGTCCTACAGACCATGTGGTGTTTACCATCCACCTCTCCATCTTAAATGAGCTGACAGTCATTGATGAGGCCAGTGCTGTGTTTAGCAATGCTTTTATGCTAGGTTAATCAGTATGGAATTAACTATTGCTTGCAGCCATTGCCTTTGAAGCATTGTTTAATCCAAGCAAGAGCATTCTGGAGTATGTAGATGTATGAATCAAAATTCACAACCTAATTCCAATTTACAGTGAGGAAAAACAGTTTAGATAATCTATTGTTTATTTATAAATTAATCCTAGGAGATGATTAATAACTGGCCTTCACCCCATGATTCCTATATTTGTTAATTCTTTCAATAAAATGTTTTTGGAGGTGCCTATTTGCCCATATTTCTCAAAATGACTCTCTTCTCAGGTACGTTTTATCCTTACTTCTGGAGGTCTTCAAATCCGTAATATTAGTGTTAATGCACACTAGCAGTTATGAAGCACATTTTCTGTGTTAGGCCTAATATCAGCTACCCTCATGAGGTAGCTCATTTAAACTTCACGACAAACCTTTAAAAGATCAATTTCTTCAAGAAATATATTTTATATCTACCTTATAGATGAGGAAGCTGAGTTTCAAACATGTGAAGCAATTTTCATAAAAATTTTATAATGGAACAAAGCCAAGGTTGGAACCTAGGACTTCCTGACTCTAAATAAAGCCTTTGACTTTTCCATTGCAGATACAGAAGACAAAGAGGTCTATTAAAGGAGTCTATTAACTATTAACCTTGTACTCCTTGAAACACGCTTTATGGCTTCCTTGTTTGACTTCTTGATTTCCATTCCTTGTCTGCATTGTGCTGTCATCTTACTTCCTATGTCATGGTGCCTTCTCATACCAATAGAAAACCAATTATTTGCCAAGTGTGTGAGAGGGAGCATGGTGGACAGGGAAAGTCTTGGTCTTTCTGGGCAGTCTAGTTCAAGTACAGTTATCTACTCTACCTATTACATGTTCCTCATCTGTGAATCTCTCTCTGATTAATATCCTATTTCTTCCATCCCTTAACTTAGAACTGTGATATCACCCATAGCCAGGAATACAGAGTTCATCTTTTTATTAAATAGGGTCTTTCATTTGTTGTTGTGTTACTGGTCATGTATCTTCAACCAGAGTGTAAATTACTTGCATGTATCTTGTTCTGTACTTACTTGGCCTTGCCCTATGGCACCAACCCAAATGCTAGGCTAATAACTGGCATACAGTGATTACACACTGTTGACTGAGTGATTATCTTCATCTTTACATTATAAGTGGACAAAAAGAGACATCATAAAATTAAAATTCATTCCTCAGAGATGAGAAACATAGCTGGATATACTAACTCCTGGTCATAAATCACTCAAACAAGGATGACATATTTCTCATATAACTATACAAATAGTTGGTACTTATTATTTTTTAAAGGGTACTAATAGTTATTTTCTGGATTCATGTAGTGTATTTTCTAGATGAGTAAGTTTTCTAAACTAACTGAAGCTTGTCTCAGCCATCGAAAATGTATTTTTAATGAACAGTTTTTAATGTAAATCTTCAGAAAAAAGGAGCATACAATTACTGCCTTTTAAAATAGAATGCATGAAATACAGTTAAGTTTTTCCTTAAGTCATTCTACCTAAGTTTTTTGAGCATCCACTATATTCTACCTGTTATAGAAGACACTAAAAACATTAGGGACATGAAGGTTAAAAAAAATTTTTTTTTAACCACCATAATCCCTGTTCTCAGGGAGTTTACACTTTCAAGAGGAAGTCAGATGTGTAGAAGGAAAAGTTACAACCCAGCCTCTTAAAGGTTAGATAGACGTGAGGAAACTTTAGCCTGAGAGTTGATACCTGTGGTAGTTATGGAAGGTGAGTTAGGATTTAAGAAGGAGCAATATGACGTTCCAGAATGAGCATAGGAGGCACGTTCCAAAAGAATCTAAGAGAATGGTGAACTGGGAAAATGGTAGACTGTTCAGTGTGCTTGATGCAGAGCAGTCTGAGGCTAGTTCTAGACTAAAGGAGCATAAAAAATTCACATGGGATCATGTTACTTGCCTCCTTACAAACCTCCATTGATCCCATATCAATTACTGAATTAAAGTCTTAACTTGTTAAAGTATCTAAGAAATGTAAGCAAGCCCAGCCCAGATGAGCAAAGCCACATGTTTGACCGGGAATTGACCACAGATGCATGAGTGAGCTGAGCAAAGATCATTCCAGCTTGGGCGAGATCCACTGAACCCCGCAGGTGTCTCATGGACTCACGAAAAATAATAAATGGCCACTATTTTAAGCTACTAAGATTTAGGGTAATTTGTAACTCAGTAATATTTAGCTGATAAATTGTATTAGTGCTTTTTTCCTAAAGTAAAATGCCTTTGCTCTATTTATTATAAACAAAGAAATGGGAAGACGTATAGAAACGAATTTTGCTGAGCAAATAGCGCTGTGGTATTGCTTTGAGCTGGCATAGATACAGTTCAATTTCATTTCATTTCTTGTTATAAACTTGGCTCAAAATTGCTCATTTATACTTCACTATATGGACATATGTAGATACATGCACATATTCATGCTATATATAACATTCAAAAAATTTACCAAACCAAACCCTAAAGTTTTCATATCCGTGATATTTTTGAAAAACTGTTTTTATTTTGGATAATTTCAAGCATAATGGACACAAAACTAGAGTAGCATAATGAAATTCCATGTACCCATCACTCAGTTACAGTAATTATCAACATCCTGTGGATGTTGTTGTTTGTAACAGGCTTTTGTTTTGGTACTCGTTTTCTTTTCGAAGATATGAGTCGTGTTCAACGCAACTAAGAACAAATTTGCAGTTTGTTCCTGCACTGCTGAAAAGAAAATTCTTAAAATGACTAACCCCAGTTTGTTGCCAAGTAACCCTTAGCTATGCACTGATAGCAAAAGTAATATAACAGCATTAGCAGCATAATTAGATTTTAATAGCAAGTTTTATTTAAAGAGTGCCTGATCTTATTGCTCATAGACATGCTTTTCTTTCTTGGATTTCTTTTTTTTTTGGTGGTAATCACATTTTTAATGACTTGTGATAGACTTTCCTTTTATGAAACAACAGAAAACTGCCATAGGAGCTCTTTAGTAAGTGTTTAGACGTTGTTGAAGCTGCTTAAAATCCTTGTAGATAGGAGGTTATTATTTGATAAATAACTGTTTTTATAAAATGATTTCTGCAAAAAAGATTAATTCCCAACAGTGTTATTTGAATGAATGATACCAATCTAAACAGGAAAAAGTGATGATTATGCAGCCGAGTAAGTTATAGCTGAATAAATGAATGAATGGAAATTTAGGTTTCTGTTTTTTCACTGTAACCAGAATAGAGAAAATAAAATGCTTTTCCTTCAGTCTGCCTTCCAGATGGATTTCTTGGGAAGCAAGGAAGTATGATATGAAAGGAGGGAGGGAGGGAGAAGAGAAGGAAGAAAAGAAGGAAAGGAAGATGGGAGGGAGGGTAAACAGAAAGGGAAGAAAGAAGGGAAGAAAAAGGAAGAAAGGGGTGGAAGGAGAGAGGCTAATTATCTGTAGGCATATTTCTTTAAGCAGTCATGTCATTAAATATCACAAGCAGCCTGTAACTTAGTATACAGTATTTATATTACTATTATATTGGAATTTTGGGGTTCCAACTGTACAGAAATTAGATTTGATTCAAAGACTATCAGAGGAAACTGTGCTATCTCCCAGTGCAACCTTATCATTGACAGAGGTCAAGAAAGTTAAAGCAAGTGCAGAAGTTGAATATATCAATATTTGACAAATCTACTGTTACTGTCCCATAAGAAGCTGACCACCAGTGAAATTTAATTCATCGAGAAGAATGCAATTCAGTAATAGTAGAATTGTTTGTTTAATTTATGTTTCCACATTTTATGCAAAAGTGATGTTATTTTTTTTTACAGGATATGGGTGGTTATAAAGTCACTCTAAAGGAAGTCTCTAATATTTTATATAATTGCTACAAAAATTTAAAAATTTTAGTTCATATATATAAACCTTGGATTTCAATGGAGAATATGCTTTTGAAGGTTCATTTTCTCTTTGGTAACAATTTTAATGGGATTTCTAGAATGCTTCCCCTTATTTTGGTCCACTGTCATAATGAGAGCCTCAAATTGTATGTCATCATCAAGTTCTGTATTCATTAAAGGGTTCTGCTTATGAGAGCCGATGACAGACGTAATCCTCTCTTCTAATCTTCAGAAATCAGTGTCAGGCTTATTCAAATTCTACAGTAAAAGCTTCATGATTGTGAAATACAGTTGAGTCCTAACACAGACCTTTCCGTCTCTCTGTTTCCAAAATCCATCAAAATATTTTTCCCCAAGTCTTCCCCATATCATCAGAAACCCCAGGAAAAAAATAAGGTGTCTAATAGAAACTACATTAGAAATCACAAATGTTGGAAAGTAGACTACAGAAATGGAAAGCATGTGACCATTAAAATCAAATGACATAGGTTCAGATCTTGGCATCTGTCCTCACTGGCTGTTGGTTTGGGGAGAAGCTTCTGGATTTTTTCATTGTAGCAAATGGACGATCAAATGAAATAATGTAACTGCACACCCCAAAATAGTGTGTTAATTTTTCCTACACATATGCTTATTTGCAATTTTACATTTATGTTCTTGTGTCTTAAAAGCCTTAAATTTATGCTGAGAGTTCCAGCTTACCTGTCAATTTAATAGTTTGTGAATGAAATTAAGCAAAGTATGCTATGTTAGCTTTTAATGATAAATTGAGATATTACATGGGCTACTTTGTTTTTAATCTCTGGCTAGATCCCTTGAATACTTACTGCCACTTACCAAAAAAAATGTATATATAATATATATGTATATATATATATATTTTTTAGACTACCTTCTGTTGGTAAATATGTGTTCAGTGATTGCAAACAACTTTCAAATTAAGTGAAGTATAATAGTACAACATTAGGAAGATTTTGCTGTGAAATAATTATGTAATATTTTATCACCTAAATGTTTTATAATAGGTTTGAATTATTTCTGCAGTTCTGGGATGCCTCCAGTACTCTGCATTAGATGGTTTATTCTATGTCTTTAGAGAAGAACCTCTTATTTTTTAGTTGTTTGGGTAGGGACGAGAGGCCTTGGTGGTGGTCATTCTCGCTATAAGGGTTTGGAAGGAGGAAGAGGTTACTCATTCTTTATATGGACTCTCACATTAATTCTCCTCATTTTGGCCTCCCGTCTCTCCCTTGTACCCTGTCAGACATACCTGACCTTTCTGTGTGCTAAGCCTATGCAGACTTTCATACACCCTTCATGGCTCTCTTGATTGCTGTGGTCCACTCTACGGTGACCCAGACTACAGCTTCCTCCATCCTGTTTCATCAATCCTCATGTTTTCAATAGCTTTCTGTCTACTAGAAAATTAAAGTCTCATCCAATTCAGGCTTGAAATATAGGTAATACAACCGCTTTAAATATACGGTTATCATCAGGCAGGGCTTCTCAAGCTCGGCATTACTGATATCTGGCACAGGATAATTATTGTGAGGGGCTTTTGTGTGCACTGTAGGATGTTTAGCAGCATCCCTTGTCAAATAGCACCCCCCTCGCCAGTTGTGACAACCCCAGTTGAAAACCACTGTCAGAGAGCCATACCAGTGAGTAATCGTGCAAGATACTATAACATGAAGAAAAAGCCAAGAGGTGTGAATATCTTCTACATTGAAGTATGATATAAATAAACCAACCCAATACAATTTGGAAGGACATTAAAGTACATTACACTATACTAGGGAAATGTGATGTCTTACTGTGATATTCCAAGCCAAGCAGAGAATAAAATATTTTCTGACTTTCAGTAGTAACATGGTGCCTTTTGTGTATTCCACAATTTCCCTTAATAAGCATTTCCAGACAGCCTGGGATTTATTATTTTCGTTTCTTGAGGGCCTTTTATCTACTAATATAAAAAGAAAAAAATGATATGATAATTTTGCTTACTTTCTCATTACTAGGGAAGAGATACTTTCCCTCATAGGACATATAATTTTTTGGAATTGACTATTGTCCCTAGAAGCTAATTGGTGACCGTTAATTCCTTCTTTGCCTGTCAACAGAAGTGAAAACAGTAGCGGGCATGCTCACCTACTTGATTATAGGTATTATATCAATCAGCATTCTTTTCCTAGGGTTCATCATAATTTCTGCAGATAATTATGTATTGTTTCCTTTTTCTCACCACTTTTTTGCTTTAGCTTTGACTACACACAGATTTATTTAAGATGGTTGAAATCAGTCATGCAGTCAGAATTTATCCCCACAGCAGTTGTGCAAAATTCAATGCAGCAGTTGTTTTAAAAATAAGAATTAAAAATATTAAACCACCTTTATTTATTCTGTCTACCTATGCTCTCTTTTGTTTGCCCTTCATATTCTTCTCAGCTCATTAGGTCAGAATCAGGGTGTAGTGGGTGACTGAATGAGTTCTAGAATCTAGACCATGAGTCTGGATGCAGCAAGCAGGGCTGCAGACAATGGAAGCTGGGAAGCAGGTCTTAAGAGACAACCGTAGAAGGTGGCAAGTGAGTAGAAAACCTGAGCCCTAACATTAGCTCCATGTTAGTTAACTTTTCCTATATTCTTAAGTGATTCTATTTTAAAAACAAGTATTGAATGAATATAATCTTTTCATTGTTTATGTTACCTGGGAGGTTTTTCAAGATAATGGGAAGTGATGAAATATAAATTCTAGAATGTCTTTGTTAGTACTTCACAATTAATATTTTTAAATAAGAAAAAACTAAATTATATATGATGATATTAAATTTGCTGATTGAATATGTGCCACATATCATTGAACCAAGGGAATACTAGAGAGTCGTTCTTAGTATCTTGACTAAGCATGCTTCTGATTCTATTAGTCAAAAATAAGTTTGGTGGTATACATATTTTTTTATGAATGGTGTTAAAGCAAAGGATAGTAGAGGTTAGCCAAAGTTTATCTCATGATAAATGAATATGGCATTAGCCTGAAACATGAAACTTTTTTTTTTAGACCATTTTCTCAGTCCTCTGGGAGACCAGAGGAGAAGATGAGTCGTCAGCCAGTGGCTTGGTTTTTCAAAATATAAATCATTGATCAGTAGTAAAATTCTCTAGCCTCTATGGATAATTGGAGGTGACTGAATTGATTTATAAAAACGTGTCTCTTGATTCCTACTATCTTATAAAACTGCCCCTCTTGTACTGCCCCCGTATCATTAAGTAGCACTGCCCTTCATGTGTTTGCTCAAGTGCATAACTGGGGATCCCCCTTAACTCCTAGATTTTCATTTACATTCCATATCAAATCCATCAGTAAATTTTGTTAGTTCTACCTACCAAATAGGTATTTAAAGGAAAAAATCCTACCATTTCCAGCAGCAGCACTAATGTATCATCACCATTTGGTGTACTGCTTCAATACCCTCCTTACTGGCCTTCTGCCTCCACACTACTCCGTCCTCCTAGACGTGAACACCAAGGTGCCAGAGTGATACTTTTGGCATATAAATGTTACCAGAAGCTCTCTCCACAAGTCTCCAGTGCATTCTCATTAGGTTTAGAGTAAAACCCAAGTCTTTTCCGTGTTCTACAAGGCCGTGCCTGAATCGGCCCATGACTATCTCTGAACTCATTGCCGCTCTTTCCTTTTGTCAAGATAGCTATAATGATCTGTGCCTTCCCTCAAACATGCCAAGTGCACTCCCATTTCATGGTCTTTGCACCTTCCTCTGCCTGCCATAATCTTCCTCCAGGTATTTCCATGGCTGGTTCCCTCCTTTCACAGAGATCTGTTTCAAAGATCTTCAAAGCAAACTTTCCTGACATTCCTTTAAAATAGCACCTGCACTAGCTGCTTTGTTTTCTTTTTCTTTTTTTATAAATTATTTATTTTATTTATTTACTTTTGGCTGCGTTGGGTCTTCGTTGCTGCACGTGGGCTTTCTCTAGTTGCTGCGAGCAGGGGCTACTCTTCGTTGCGGCGCGCGGGCTTCTCACTGCAGTGGCTTCTCTTGTTGCGGAGCACGGGCTGTAGGGGCGCGGGCTTCAGTAGTTGTGGCACATGGGCTCAGTAGTTGTGGCTCGCGGGCTCTAGAGCACAGGCTCAGTAGTTGTGGCGCATGGGCTTAGTTGCTCCGTGGCATGTGGGATCTTCCCGGACCAGGGCTCGAACCCATGTCCCCTGCATTGGCAGGTGGATTCTTAACCACTGCGCCACCAGGGAAGTCACAGATGCTATATATTCTACAGTACTTAGAACTACCTGATATTATGTTATGCATATATTCGTTTACATGTATAGTTTCCATCTCCCTCTCTGGAATGCAAGCTCCATGAGAGCAGGAGTTGTGTCTGTCTGGTTCACTGTTATACCCTCTAGTAGCTAGAAAAATTCCTGGCAAAGAGAAGATGTTTTAAAAATATTTGTTGAAATGAACGAATGAACATATTTTTTAATTTGCATTATAAGCTACACTTATCAAACTATATGAATAAAATATTAAGTATCAAAGCTAGTCAAATTAATTTTTGATTTTCCTGAATACATGCATTTTGATAGATTATATTAAGAGTTACATCCTTGGGAGTATTTGCTTTATCACTTTGACATGACTCCTAGATCAAGGTTATCATGTATATGGTGTTAGTTTGTTCATAAACCGCTTTCCCTGCACTCTCTCCTCAGTTGATTTGCCACTCCTTCCTCTTTGAGGCTTCTGAGGCTCCATGGCTCCACAATTACCATAATTGTTTGCAACAGAAAGGAGAAATTTTGCCAATCCCAATGCATTAGAGATAAGTGAAAAGTTAAGCACCTCTCTTCCCCCAAATGGCTTCACCTACTATACACTGATACTTTCTCCCATCCATTCATTTTTTTTCTCCCAAGGAACATGAGGTTTTATCTACTTGCTATATATCTCATGAGTGCTATGCTCCACTATTAAGAACTAATGTTAAAACATTCCAGACCAAAGAAAGCAGAACTGAAATCCCATTTTGAGTCATTGAAGCTCTATGAGTAATTCACATTCCGTTGACTTGCTAGGACAATAGGCAGTTGGTTGTCAATCTTATAAGTTAAAAAAAAGTACATGCAGACAGCAAAACAAACCAAAAATCTCCATTGTAAAATGGCGTGTGTTGGTGGGATTGCCACAGAGCGTGTTTTATAGTCAGCTGAATAAATCTGTGAGTATTGTTTTGTGATCAGATTTAGCTGGTAGATTTAAATAGGGTCATAAGGAAATTACCTCTGAGTATAGCACTCATCACAATGCATCATATATGCGTTCTCATCTCATACATTCTTATGTATAACTTCATGCCTTATTGGTCATTTTATTTCTAATATAGTACTTATTATTTGCAGGTACTTCGTAAAGGCTCTTGAAATTGACTCGTGGAGTTATATTTTAATTATGTATCTAGGTTGTAAGCTCTGTGAGGGTTAAAAGCTGTGTTTTGTTTACCTTTGTTTGAGTCCTTTACAATCCCAGTACCTTGCTTGCATATCTAAAAGTCTTCAAAATGCTCTTGTTGAATTGTGTTTTTGAAGGATGGACCAGTTCTCCTGCTATGGAAACTAATGTAGGAAATATTAATGATTCTTAAATTCAGGATTTAAATGCCTTTTGAACGCTTATCTAAATATCCAGTTCATTATTTTACAAACAGTATTTTTTTTTCTTCTCAGGCTACAAAGAATGCTAAATGCTATTGTCCCAAACTTCGATGGATATCATTAGAACAGATGTATTTTCCATCTAATATATCCAGGCATTTAATCTGTTATCCTATTTAATCCTCACACCAAGCCATAAGGGGAAAATGTCACATTTTTTATATAAGGAGACTGAGACTCATAGAGTTTAAGTAACTTCTCCAACTTGCCAAACCAACCAGGTCTAACTTCTAACAGTCAGAATTTATTAGACCCATGTCTCCCTGAAAACTATGTGTATTATCTTTC
The DNA here is from genome assembly GCF_009873245.2 of Balaenoptera musculus. Classification (NCBI taxonomy): domain Eukaryota; kingdom Metazoa; phylum Chordata; class Mammalia; order Artiodactyla; family Balaenopteridae; genus Balaenoptera; species Balaenoptera musculus. Next base: position 25,358,364 of record NC_045806.1, read on the forward strand.
TTACCTTACCATAATGCTTCTAAGAAACAAAGCAGAGAAGGCACTACTTAAAATACATTTTGAAAAGTATCTATGATTTTGAAAGAACAGATTTTGTGGTAGGACAATTTTAAGTATCCAAGAAATATTAATTATTCTCAAGAGTATTTGAGGGACTAAAATTAAATTTTAGAGGGATGTCAGAACAAAGGTACACTCATCCTAAATATCTCATATTTCTCTTCTCTTTAAGAACATTAGAAAAATTCGAGAATACTGGCCTCATTGCCCTGGTCTCTTGTCACTTTTGCTTTGGAAAATTGGATCCTCTTTTTCACTATTCCATAACCCAAGTGTACATGGCATGGGGAAAAAAGAGAGAGACTTCATCTCTTCATAATTATTTAGGGAACGTTAACATAGGAATTATTCCTATACACAACTGTGTGTATACCGCCTTCCAGATGTTTCTCTAACTAGCAGCTGGTAAGCAAAACAAACGTCCTTTAAATTGTTCCTTCTACTCTGAAGAACGGTTTTGTCGATTGGGACATATTAATAACTCTGTAAAAGATTTTTATTTTAAAATAAAAATAAAGATTTTTAATTTCAAAGTAAAAACACTTTAAAAATAACTATGTTATCTTTAATGTTGTCAATGGGATATTCTGAAGAATAAAATGAGAGATTGAAAATATTTTTGTTGGTGGATTCATAGAAATATTTCAATGCATAGGTAGCCAGAGAAACATCTCTACTATAATTGTTGTGTATTTTTTTTGTAGACAAAATGTGATTAGGATTTAAAATCAGCCTGTGCTTCATGTCACTACTGTCAGACTTGCTTTATTTTTTCAATGATTTCAGCTTAGTGAGTGTGTGTGTGTGTGTGTGTGTGTGTGTGTGTGTGTGAATGAGAGAGAGAGAGAGAGACAGAGAGAGACAGAGAGAGAGAGACAGAGAGAGAGAAGGAAAGAAAGGGTCCCAAAAGGCAAGATGTTCTCTTGACAATAAAATGTTAGTTGGTCTAGTCATGGTCTAATGCTTATTACTTTGCTTTTTATTGTAACTAATTTGTTTGAGTTCCTTCCAGTCGTACTTTTGCCCATGCAGAAAATGAAGAGGGCTTTGTGTTTGTGTGTTCATTTGGTTTGGTCATTACCATTCCTGCATTTGTTTGCCAGTTCTGTCTTCTGTCAATTCGATTCAACTAATATTTGTTAAACACCATAAAGTGTCAGAAACATTCAAATAATGGATAATTCAGCACATGTCTTTTCTTTGTGGCAGCACAATTGGTCACCCTCAAATGACTGTGGAGCTATATCTTAGCTTTAATGGTCACCCCATTTCACAGTCATGTGTCAAATCTGTAGTCAGCTGTTGTGTTCTCTGATAGTTTCAGTTCACTTTTATCAAAGACAAGTGAATCATACAAGAAACATGCCTCAACAATATCCCTCTAGAGCATAATATCAGAACTTAGAGATGACAGATTGCACAGTACGAGTGCTCTGCTGTAGGTTATAGTCACTTATTTGCATGTTTTTGCTCTCCTAACAGATTGCTCACACCTTGAGGGGAAACATTGCACAGGGCTAGTAGTTGCTTGACAGAACTGGGAGGCAAAGATCTAGCAAGGACTCTAGCTTGAATTTGCTCTGTTACCTTTGGCAAACCAGTTGTGCTTTTTACACCTCGGATCTTTGACCTCTAACACAAGGGAGTTGAATTATAGATTTGTCTGGGTATATTCCCAGGAGCGGGGTTGCTGGGTCATAGGGTAACTCTATTTTTAGTTTTCTTAGGAACCTCCATACTGTGTTCCACAGTGGCTATACCAACTTACATTCCCACCAACAGTGTAGGAGGGTTCCCTTTTCTCCACACCCTCTCCAGCATTTGTTATTTGTAGACTTTTTAATGATGGCCATTATTCACTGACCAGTGTGAGGTGGTGCCTCATTGTAGTTTTGATTTGCATTTCTCTAATTATTAAAAAGATACATGCACCCCTATGTTCATAGCAGCACTGTTCACAGTAGCCAAAACATGGAAACAACCTATATGCCCATTGACAGATGAATGGATAAAGAAGATGTGGTACATATATACAATTGAATACTACTCAGCCATAAAAAAGAATGAAATAATGCCATTTGCAGCAACATGGATGCAACTAGAGATTATCATACTAAGTGAAGTAAGTCAGAAAGAGAAAGACGAATCCCATATGATATCACTTGTATGTGGAATCTAAAATATGACATAAATGAACCTATGTACAAAACAGAAACAGACTCATAGACAGAGAACAGACCTGTGGTTGCCAAGGGGGAGGTGGGGAGGGAGAGGGATGGACTGGGAGTTTGGGGCTGGTAGATGCAAACTGTTACATTTAGAATGGATAAACAACAAGGTCCTACTGTAAAGCACGGGAACTATGCTCAATATCCTGTGATAAACCATAATGGAATAGAATATTTTAAAAAGGGTGTATATATGTGTATAACTGAGTCACTTTGTACATCAGAGACTGGCACTACATTGTAAATCAACTATACTTCAATAAAAAAAGAAAAAAATGTAAAAAAAAAGAGTAAAAAATTAAATAAATAAAACAAGGGAGTTGAATCAGCCCAGAATTTTTCACTATTGCCATTATTTTTTAACTTCTGATTACCGTAAGATGTAAAGGCAGAAACCAAAGATATTCCAAAGCCACTATCACAATACCTAGCACATTATAGTGTCCAATATGCATCAGTTGAGTTGAATTGGATTTGGGGGGTTAAAATCTTGGACGGAATACTGATGTATAAGTAAAAGCAGAGCTACTTATATCAAGAGAGGGGTAGGCAGTACAACAAGGTATGGAGTCAAGGCCCTCGGTCCACCCCTTATCTGTATCTGCATTTCACCTGCCCAGAGGGGCACTGTGGAAACCATAGGGCTTTAGGGAACACAATTTAAAAATCAAAGAACTTAATAAGCTTATAATTTTTTCTGGCTTGAACACTCTTGATTCCTCTGTGAACTTGGAGTTGTCCCATGAGGATAATATGGAAGGATCTTAAGGATGTAACATTATGCCATGGGGTGGGTGGTGTGTTGGGGTGGAGAACCACACAACCGTTTTATATTTCTGAACAAATGTCCTACCTATGGATTTTATTATCTTTCTCTACAGATATTTTCTTTTATTATAAATTAGTGTGGGATGTGTTTGAACAGGGAACATTTTTCTCAGCTGCTTTCTATAACTGTTGAATTGTCTGCTTGTGACTCTGCAATCACAAGCTTTTATAAACGGAGTTAATTTACTGAAGAAACAGGTTATTTTGATGCCATATTGCTTTTGAAGTTACCTGAAATCATTTGATAACCAGAGCCTAGGAAATGTGGCTCTTTGACCTATTAATGGTGAACTGCTTTGCCAACATTTAGTGACTAACCTACTTATTTAGCTATTAGGAGAATAAAAATCTGTTAAGATCACTTTAGGCAAGACATACAAGTATTCGAGGTTAATCAGAGTGATGTCAAATCTTTGAGAAGAATTTCAAAGTGATTTATCTCATCTTATTACCCCAACTTTCGTTTCCCCTTCCTTCCCATCCCTGTGTTAAATGTTAATGAAGATGAATGAATAATGCATTCAATTAGTTATGAACAAAAGCTACTGATCCTATGTGAGGTTGGTCTTCCAAACCAGGACTCTTAAAACTCATTCCTGTTTTTCGGAGCTGGGATGCATCATCCGTTTGCACTGACTGTGTTTTCTGTTAACGAGAGATAGAGGTGAGCTGCCAAAGCAGATTGAATTCTTGAATCCTCTGGTGATGAGGATTTGTGGCCATCTCCGGGCACTGCTGTCTAGATCAGCCTTCTGGTTATCAACCAAACTGGCATGTCCTCCTGGCAAGGAAGGAAGCCCTCAAAGCAAAATCATTTAATTTTTCAATCAATTTCAGCAACCCTTAATTGATCATTTCTGCACTTCTTACAGAGTGGAAGTTGCAGTGACAGATTTCACAGGGACCTGGGCATTTCAGTCAGAGAGGGTGAGGAGGGAGTCTTTAATGAAGGATCACTGACTATTTGTCTAAAGTCCAGATAGTCTAGTTAGCTAGGAATGAAGTATGCAATGGGAAACCTATCTTCAAGATGCTTAATAGCCAACTCTTAGATCTGTACACTGATCATTGATAAATTGATAAGTGCACAGAGCAGTAATGTGTAGAAGCTAAAAATCAAAGGCAGTATATCATGCAAATTAGCAATAAGTACTATAAAATGTCATGGATAATAGTAATAAGGGGTTCTGACTAAATGAAAAGTATTACTTAAAATATAACTTGGTGAAAAATATATACTTTTATGCATGTTTGAATATGCAGCTTGTATTTGTAGTAATGTAATGCCACATTGCTGCCTCATTTATAGGAGATGTATGTGAGAAATAATCTAATTCCTAAATTATGGGTTTTGAGGCAATGTGATCCAGGGTAGGGAAACTAGGAATGGGATTAAGAAGAAAGAGGCAGTATTATGCCCCCCAAAAAATCATTGAAATGCACAATACGGATATCATGTGTATCTTTAATTAACACAGAGAAAATGTAGGGTACCCTTTAAAAAGGAAAGCAAGGTGAAAATTGAAAATATTTGGTGAAGTACAATCATATGTTCTTAAGGACTGACCAATCCTGATTCTGTACTTCAACAGTCTCATGTGACCGCCAATTTGGTAGTGTTATATTTGACTCATGTATAATCTAATAGCTTTTCAGCTCGCCTGAAGGTACTACCTGCAATATGTAAGTCATTACTTGGTAGAATGCTTTGACACACTACTCAGAGAATGAAAAGTACTTGGGAAAATAAACTGTGTTCTATCCTTCAGTTTATGCAGCATAACTATAAGTCTGTATTATTATTGTTTTTCAGCCCCTCTGACTGATAAACCACCCAAGCTTTTGTATCCTATGGAAAGTAAACTGACAATTCAGGAGACCCAGCTGGGTGAGTAATTCCTTAATTCTAGTTAATACACTTTTCTCATTACATTCTGACTGTTAATAAGCCTAGATTGTAACCTGGTGTAATACTCTGAGCTAAGCCCATGTTTATTTAAAGGGAGCAAAATTAGAAAATACCAGCAAATATGGCGTATTCCATCCCCCTGGTGCGTGCATTAGGACCAAGCTGGACATATGGATGTAAAAACTCATGTGTTATTTAGATGGTTGTTGAAAAATTAGATGGGTTTGCTGAAGGGTTTGCTGATGGTATTATTTTGTCATTTTATAAGGCTTGAATTGTTGGGTTTTTTTAAATTTATTTTACTTGTTTATTTATTTTTGGCTGCGTTGGATCTTTGTTGCTGTGCGCGGGCTTTCTCTAGTTGCGGCTAGCGGGGGCTACTCTTCATTGCAGTGTGCAGGCCTCTCATTGCGGTGGCTTCTGTTGTTGCAGAGCACGGGCTCTAGGTGCGCGAGCTTCAGTAGTTGTGGCACGTGGGCTCAGTAGTTGTGGCTCGCGGGCTTTAGAGCGCAGACTCAGTAGTTGTGGCGCACGGGCTTAGTTGCTCCGCAGCATGTGGGATCTTCCCCAACCGGGGCTCGAACCCATATCCCCTGCACTGGCAGGTGGATTCTTAACCACTGCGCCACCAGGGAAGCCCTTGAATTGGCAGTGTGGAACTGTTTGACTTATAATACCCACTAATATGTTAAAATACAATTTTTGAAAATTGGGGGAAAGGGTAGAGATTCATTAAAGTAAATGACACTGTTACAGTTAAAAATCATTTTTATCCAGCCAAATATAATGGACATTGTGATAGTTAAGTTATGGATAATATATTCATAAAATGTGAGCGAGTGGCTTTTGGTTAAAGGACTAAAACATAAGAATATGTACAGAATATGCTTTGGTAAAAGTATCTAGTCCACAAATAAGAATTTTAACATATTTATCTTAGAGTTAAGTCTAGAATTTCTTAGTCTGATTTATCTATCTATATTCAGTTATACCAAATTATGGGAAATTTCCCCTCTTGTTTATAAATATATACAGCACATTTCAATTATATTTTTTATTTGAAATATGGTATGCATGTATGTATATATCATAAACTTTAGCAGAAAATTAGTTTTTAGTGGTTTGATATAAAAGGTTATCAAAAGTATAATTTAAACCATATATTCATGTTTGTTAAGGAATTTTTTCTTACATTAACCATTTGAAAGTAGAAATGCATTTAATGAATACAACAACAACAAAAAATTCATAGTCCATCCCTTATGTTATCAATGTTATTATTGTTACTGGGGAGAGAGTTTAAATCAAAATTGTAAATCTGTCTTCAAAATGAAGATTACAGATCTGATAATCTTTACTAATAGCACATCCAAAGTTATAGTGCAAAAAGATAAGATGATGGTTTTAGAGACTATAAAATTATTATAGTCAACAGATTTCCAACATTGGAAATATTCACTCACTTTGAGGCATGAACATATGTAATTTTTATACAAGTCAGGGTATTAATGTTTCTTTGATGATAAACCTAAGGCTTTGGATTAATTCCATATACATGCAAGTAGTTTTATAATTGTCATTATTTTGAGATGGGAGACTACAAGCAGCATTAAAGCCATGATGTATATGAAACAAACGTATTAAAATTGTATCACGCACTTTACTCATGCTATGGTATATTGAGGTATATTAGATGTTATTGCTACTTTGAAAAGAAATTTTGAAATATAAATTTTCATAAGCGGCCATTCTCATACAGACCTTTCAATAACTCCTAGGAAGATATATATATATATATATATATATATATATATATATATATATATATATTTTTTTTTTTAAATAAGGAAACACAAGCTTTATTTATTTATTTTATTTTTTGGCTGTGTTGGGTCTTCGTTTCTGTGCAAGGGCTTTCTCCAGTTGCGGCAAGCAGGGGCCACTCTTCATCGCGGTGCGCGGGCCTCTCACTATCGCGGCCTCTGTTGTTGCGGAGCACAGGCTCCAGACGCGCAGGCTCAGTAGTTGTGGCTCATGGGCCTAGTTGCTCCGCGGCATGTGGGATCTTCCCAGACCAGGGCGCGAACCCGTGTCCTCTGCATTGGCAGGTGGATTCTTAACCACTGCGCCACCAGGGAAGCCCCTAGGAAGATATTTTTCTAAGAAGTTATGCAAAACTATAAATATCTTGGACCAAGAGGGAGTGGTTTATTGTACCAGTTATCTCTAATGAGCATAGCCAAAATGATGTTAATTGAATCTCTTTACTTGAAAAAATGATTCAAAGAATTTTACGATAGATGGTTGCCCATTGGGTTTCCTTATATTGTCCCTGAATTTGGAATAAATCAAATTGTTCTCTGTCTTTTAAAATGTTTTACAAAATGGAATAAATAATTTGTAAAGCTTTCTTGTTTTTCAAAAATTACTTTTTCTTGAACAAAAATTTTTTAAAAAATCAAATTGAAAATATGAAAATTTCTTATGCAAATTGGAAGGTTTGGCTGTATATTTGTTTGAAGAAAGATGGGCATGTCTTGATAACAATCAAAATGCTCCAGAAAATACTCTAATTAACTCCTTTATTGTCACTGCCAAAAGGAACACCTTTTAGTTTAAACACCAAGTAAACCATAGACATCAACCTGGGACTTGTATTGTTTTAAACAACTTTTGTTTTATTTTCTAACTCCAGTTCTCAGTGTGATACATCATTTACTAGTTGGAGAAATTTAACCTTAATCCATGAATTTCTGAGCAACAGTTGATTTGAAATAACTACCTTTTAGTGTTGTTACTTTAATAGTATTGGGGTAGGTGAACAGCTGATCGCAAAGGATAAGTGAAAATAGGAAATAACGTTAAGGACCAAAAAAAAGGAAAGACTCGAGATGCCTAAAATATGTTTGTTTTCTACAATATGTACTTTGATTTTTCACCTCCTTTGGGATTTAATTTTTGCCCTTTCCAGATTCGAAAAAGCTGTTAATTTCAACAGGCTCAAAATGTGTTGTCGAATCCTAAGGAAGGGAACTGAGTGAAGAGTCATGGGCGGGGGAGTAAGGAGGGTGGCCAGGACCAGTGATAGGGAACCTGTAAGTGGTGCCTATTCTCATGAGATGGTGAAAATCTCCAACAGAGTTTCATTGATCAAGAGCTTGGGGGTCTGACTCAACCTTGTCCTAAATTGAGGGTTAGCCTCAGAGGTTAATAAAACTACTATGTGGGTTAATTATAAGAACAATCATTAGAAATTACACAAAGCTGAGTTAATACATGGCTGGTGACCTAACATGAATATCTTGGCTAAGTTAAACACATATCCATTCACCTGTCCTTGGTAACTAAATCCATCAAATCTCCAGTTTGTGTATGAATATATAAAACACATTAATAATGACTTAGATAAAATCATGAAATGCATAGATTTGTCTTCATCTCCAAATTCTCCTTTCTCTGCCATTTGCTAGCCATGCCTACCTTTCCCTTTCCACATCCCTTTGTGTCTTCCTTTTCTTCCAATTCTTTCATCTTCTCAAAACTGGAAAGATTCTGATAGTGATAATTTAAACTGTTTCAGTATAGAAAGCAAAAGGCACCAAAAATCAAAGTACTTAGGAAAAAAATAATATAGTAACTAAATTCATATAAACCATGTAAATTGGTGGTTTTGAATTTCAGTCAATATGGGGTTATAGCCTAGTATTTCCATTTTAAGTGGCATCTATATGTTATTTCTAAATGTGAAAAAAAACCCCAACTCTGTCCCTTTTAAATAACTTTCAGGCATCAGCAAATATGTGGACAGAACTTTCTTGGGCAAAAGGCCCAGAAATCACACTGTGCAATTCTGAAGGTCAATCCAGGGGGTGAGCCTGACTTAGTCTTTTCAGGCGGTTGTAGTCAAGGGAATCAAAAGACAGACACCAATGTCTTGCTGAACTTGAGCCCTGAGGATGTCAATCAGACATATGGCCTTCTTATGGCCAGGCGCCCATTTTCAGAAACTTCTAGTACAGAGGATGTTATATTCATCATTACCAGACTTTCAAAGAGTAGAAATTCATTCCACCCTTGTCCTAGTAAGACACATTATACTTTACAACATAGAATTTACTGAAAATTATCATTAATTACTCATTTAGATATGGGTATTTCTTTATTTCAATTTTGCTTTTTGCTTTAAAAATAATTTTATAGGTTAGTTTTACAGGTAGACCTTTGGGGGAAATACAGAAAAGAATCTTGTTTCTTATACTTTATGTTGTAGAAACATTCTGCTCCTATTAAATATTCTGAGAAAATACCCCTTTAATGGCTGCATGACATCCGTGTGAATGTCCTATAATCTCACGTATATTGCTGGAAATTTGGATTTTTCCAAATTTCATTGTCATAAATAATGATGCAGTTGTCTTTAATCATACACTTTCCCTTGACCTATTGCAACAGGACAGATTGCTAAAAGGAAAATTACTGGGTAAAAGGAAATAATTTCATCAAAGTTTCTTGCTACATAGTTTCAGAATTCTTATCAGAGAAATGCAGACTCTCACTAGAAGTATGTAGTGAGTTTAATAACTTTTAATTTTTTTGATACAATGCATAAAATGATACATCTTTGTAACATAGAGCTCTTGAAGGAAAACTCACTTTCCCTGGGTATCAGAATCACTTCTTCCCTCCCCCTCTTAGCTCCTTCTCTTCATTCATTGAATATGAGTGTGGCCTCTCTTTTTCAGGATTATCCACATTTGGAGGGTTTCAAATAAATCTAGTCCATATTGTTGAAGAAATATAGAAACCTAATCAAATGTCTACAGTCTCTATCCATTTTTTTCTCTTGCTTATCCTAATGCTCAACTGAAAACTTCCTCTAGAGCCTGTGTTTCTTTTTTTTTTTAATTTATTTATTTATTTTTGGCTGTGTTGGATCTTCGTTTCTGTGCGAGGGCTTTCTCTAGTTGCGGCAAGTGGGGGCTACTCTTCATCGCGGTGCACGGGCCTCTCACTGTCGCGGCCTCTCTTGTTGCGGAGCACAGGCTCCAGACGCGCAGGCTCAGTAGTTGTGGCTCACGGGCCTAGTTGCTCCGCGGCATGTCGGATCTTCCCAGACCAGGGCTCAAACCCGTGTCCCCTGCATTGGCAGGCAGATTCTCAACCACTGCACCACCAGGAAAGCCCTAGAGCCTGCGTTTCTTAATATAAGTACACAGTAATTTTGTGATGTGCTCTGGGCATAGGGAATGTCAATAAATACTAATTGACAATAAGGTATACATGCCACAAAGGACACACATCTCCAAATTTTCTGTAAGAAGAAAGTAATGAGACTGAACTGAATAAGCTGCTCAACAGTACTTTTGTTTTTCTTTAATATCCACTTTCTTTTGTTAAATTTGTTAAAAAGAAAACACATGTATCTGACTGAGTTACAAGGATTCACCAGATGTTAACATCTCCGGGAAAGTGGTTGATGACAATATTGAAACCTCAAATTTTTAAACATCTGTCCTCATAAAGGACACACTACACATGTAACTTTATCCAACTTAACTACAGGCTAATTAAAATAAAATGTCACACTAGAACTTAACTAACACATCTTGCCCTGTTACACCATATTATAGTTTGCAGAATTTTAAGTTTCAAGCAGACTGAGGGAAAAATGTCTATATAATAGATCCTGATTGATAATTTAATAGGAAAACTTTTTGCCATGAAAATTTTATGTTTAATTTACTGTGTTGCTAAAGTAATTAGTTATGGAAATGTATTCTACTTCAATCCTTTATATGATCTGGAACTGTATATATACATATATATATACATATAGTGCATGGAATGTGTTGTATTACAAATATACTAGTTGAGTTTTTAATCCAAGGAAAGTATATAGGGAATTATTTTATGGAGTGAAAAATAGCCCTCTAACATTTACTATCTAGTTCTATATTTTCATAGCTGTTATTTTCTTAAAACAGAACACATCCTTTCTGAATAGTTACTTAATTAGGAGGCTTGTTTGTTTCCTTTCTGGAGTAGAGAAGTACTTTATGTCAGTATCCTAGATACAAAACAATTCAGGTGTTGAATTTGATACCTAATTCTGAAAATGACTTACAATATTGATGATGCTAAAGAATACTTAGTTGCTGAGTTATGCAAGTGATGCAAATATGACCTTCCTTCCCAGAGGTAAGGAAGTCAGGATTGACTGTTTGGGTTTTTCCATCCACAATTGCTCTTCTGGTTGTCATCAGCAAATGTAATGCTGTTGACTTTTGTTTTACTGCTCCATGTGGAAGATACAAAACATATTTTCACTGACAAACTCATATGAAAAACCATAAAACTTCCCTTTCACTCTGGATAAAAACATTTGTATCCAAGTCTTGATTTTAGATGACAAATGATATACTTGTTGCCCACTTAAGAAAGACATGCAGATCAGCATAGTTCTACTGCCTGAAATAAAGCTTGCTAGACATAAATTAGAGCTTCTGGGCAAATAGACATCATAATTAAAGCATGTAAAGGCAAATACAGACTGCTGTTATAATTATTTAAACTGATGGCATTCAGGTCTACTCAGTCCAAATTTATTGTGCCAGGATGAATGAAAGTAATAACTCTTGACAGCTGTTATGGTCTCATATTTTACTTTTGAAACCAAAAACACCTTAAGAATTGTGATTCTAACCTGAAGGGGAATATTTTTATATTATTATTTATTTAACATTTCATATGCTTAAACAAAAGATGAATCAATTAATGAAAGCTAGTATTCATATTCTTAGATCATTATATGGCCTAACTTATATGATATGAATCTCACAGATTCTCAAAATCAGTCTTTCCTTAGTGCTAGAGAGGAAGAATAGGTTGGGGGAAAATGCAGCTTTGCATGTTTGCTTTAAAAATTGCTAGCTAAAAACTCACAGATATAGAGAACAAACTAGTGGTTACCAGTGTGGGGGTGGGGGAGGGGCAGTATAGGGAAGGGAGAGTGGGAGGTGCAAACTATTGGGTGTAAGACAGGCTCAAGGGTGTATTGTACAACACGGGGGATATAGCCAACGTTTTGGAATAACTGGAAATGGAAAGTACCCTTTAAAAATTGTATAAAAATTTTCTTAAAAAAGGTAAAGAATGGCTAAGTAGCAACGATGAGAACAAACATACACTATTTTTTTAAATAACTTTACTATTTTTAATGTTAAGTAGCTTATTGCAATTACCCCTCAATCCAGAAAAAAAAATCAAAACAAATATTTAAAAAATTGCTAGCTAAGCAGAAGTCAGGCTTCCTTTTTAAGTGTTACATGCTTGAGGCCTAGTGCTAGGACAGGCTTGAAACCCAAAGAAAGATGGAGATGAAGGTTAGAGCAGCTCCTATGGGCCATTGATTTCTGAACGTTTGGAAGCCAGCTGAAGCACTTGTTAAAATGCTTTAAAAACTGGAATAGAGAAAATGTGAGTCTGCTGGTTCTTACTTTGGAAAAGGGCCAAAAGAGAGAAAAGAAAGGAAGAAAGAAGAAGTGCAAGAAAGAGTGTTGTCACAAAACCAGAGTCTTTTGAAATTCCCAACTCCTGGTGTAGTTCTGGTCTAGTTTGTTGGACACTAACATGAATCATGCAGATTGCTCTTTTGCTACAGCACTGAGAGTACAGTTTTGTTTGTTTGTTTGTGGCCAACTAAGAAACTAGATATGTGTAACTCTTCACAATTCTAGATTTAGAAACCTTACGAAGTGGAGGGACTTTGATAGTTATCAAGTCAAATTCTTCTCTTTAAACTGATGGAAAAAACAGAGATCAAAAATGGCTACATGTTTTTATATCACAAAATTTTCAGAAACAAACATCATCATCACCATCACCATCATCATCAACATCATCATTTTTCTTCTTCATTATTATTATGATGATTATTATTTTATTATTTTGGTTACTTACAATAAAGAGGCAGCATATAGCAGAGGTTCCAAATTCAGGTCATTCTGTCAGACAGACCTAGGTGACAATCCAGCTCTACCACTTAGCTCTGCTGTAACCTTAAACAAACAGCCCTCATTTTCCTAATCAATAAAAAAGACACCATGATAATACGTAGCTCTGTAGAGTTAGTATGGGTATTTAATGAGATAATGCATGTAAAGATTAGTACATTGCCTGGTATATATTAAGTAGTCAATATATGCTTGCTGCTGTTAGTTGAGATATTTTAATGCTACACATATATGTATATATGGTGTAGATACAAATATATATAGATATAGAGAGAGAGAAAGAGGAGAGAGATAATGATGTATATACAAGATTTCTGAACTACATTTTGAATGTCAATGATTGTTTGATCATGCTTATGTTCTTATTAGAATGTAAGTCTGCTATTGTACAGGATGGATAATATTTTAGACAATTTCCATCTTCCATCTAAGAACAAAATATGAATACTAAATTTTTCTACTTAAATGAGACTTTACCTTAAAGAAATTATTGATTTTAGATTACTTAATTCTTCAACAAATCTATTCAAATGCATACGGTAAGTACTTAGTCATAGCAGAAGAAAATGATACCCATCCTTTAAAAAATGACTATGTAATGAACACTATACCACACGAATTTGTTAACAACCATCAAGAAGAAAGTAGACTGAAAAAATTACTTTTTCAACTAAAGAAATTCAGATATAGTATTTCTTAAGGCAAGGGACATGAGAATAATTTTACAAAGCAAAGCATCAAACCATTATGCCTGTCAAGCTCCTCCAGAAGGTTTTGGCAATAGTCTTATTCATTTTATAGAAAAATACTGTTTTTCCTCTGACAAGTACTATTATCTTGAAAATACAAAGCTTTCTGAGTTGTTCTTAAAGATTGAAGTTTACTGCATAGAAAAATGCAGTGAGTATCCTATGTTAACAAGAACTTCTGAATTTGCAAAGTAAATGCCAATTTATCAGAAATAAACCTATCAAAGGACATAATGGTGTAGAATATTAAAAGAGGTTTCAGAATAAGAATATGTACCACATGACTGATGTTCATTAAAATAGAAACTATAAAAAGACCCACATCATTTAAAATTTGAATATAAAGAGAGATGTTCATCCATAAATTTCCTCTTGAATTTTGGCTAAATAACTGAGCATTCCTAAATTATATGCAGACTCTTCATGAAAAATAACTCATGCTTGAATATGATTATAAAAATAGGATACCAGTATTTTATGGTCTAACGTTAACACACTTAGCATTACAGTCATACTTTACCAACTTAGTATGTTCCTACAGATTTGTGGGTAAATTGAATCATCATAATTTCAGAGAAGTGTTCCCTTCATTTTTGATTGATCTTTAATTGGTAGTGGCTTAACATGTCAGTTTTAAGAGGCTCTGACCCCCAGTTCTTTTAAGCAGCTAATGATCAATGAAAGATTTATATGCACAAGGGAAGTACTCTATTTAAAGAAACTCTCTGGTGAATAATTTTATATAAGAATCTTTTTTGTAATTGAACAATCACCCCTATAACTTTTCTCTGTGTTATTGAAGATTTTTACATTTTCATAAGATATGGTTCATTGATATAAAACTGGCAAGTGGTATTTCTAACTAACCCAGATAAAGGTTCATCCACCTATCACTTCAGTATGGCTTCCTCTTTATCAGTGGAAACTGATGTCCCCATTGTGACTTTTTGCCTCCTCTGAGGAAATACTAAATTCACCAGCCTCAGATCAACAGTAATTCATTTTAATTTAATTCTCAAAAATTGATGTGGTAGGGTAGATTCTTTGAGTAACCAGACTATCGCATGTTCATTTATGACTAAACAGTTTATTTTCATAAGAGATACATTTTGAAGGCCATCGTACAATCTTATCTGCCTTGATTTTATTGAAATGTATCCAATAGAATGACTGTCCATGGTGTCATTTGTTTTTCCATAGCTATAACTGTTATTTCCAATTTTAAAGAGAGCATTTTGTATTTTGATTCTTCTGGAATTTATATGGACCTTTTCACTACATCATTTTGTTGATTACTTCTTTTTTTCTTAATGTATTCCTATGCATTTAATAATGTTTAACTTTTTAATATGAAAGCATATACAATGAAATTTGATCTGTTACTTCATGAAGGCCTAAACATTCATGTTTTAAGATATGCCTGAATGTATGCTCCAAAACATGCCAGATAAGGGACTTCTCTGCTGGTGCAGTGGTTAAGAATCAGCCTGCCAATGCAGGAGACACGGGTTCGAGCCCTGGTCCGGGAAGATCCCACATGCCTCAGAGCAACTAAGCCCGTGTGCCATAACTACTGAGCCTGCGGGCCGCAACTACTGAGCCCACGTGCAGCAACTCCTGAAGCCCACGGTGCCTAGAGCCTGTGCTCTGCAACAAGAGAAGCCACCGCAATGAGAAGCCCGTGCACCACAACGAAGAGTAGCCCCCGCTCGCTGCAACTAGAGAAAGCCCGTGTACAGCAACGAAGACCCAAAGCAGCCAAAAATTAATTAATTCATTCATTATTTTTTTTTAAAAACATGGCAGATAAGCCCAATGCACAGAGTATCCAGAAGGTTTTAAAACCTGCGCCTCACAGCAAACTCTCAAGAAGAGGCCTCTTTTGCAATTCACCACACACAAGCCCAATGTTACTTTCTCAGAGACACTAAGGATTTTTTAAAATTTTGTAGTTAAGATATGTAAATTTTAATTATAGCATATATTATCCAATTGAATAATTAAGAAAAAGAAAAGAAAAAAGCTTGATAAAGAGTTTTTAATTTTCCAGTGGTCTGAAGATATCTCCCACTTCCACTTCTGGTCCACACTGAGCATGAGAGAAAGATTTCAAGTTCCTGAGGAGTCCAGAAAGTCAGTACTTCCCTCTCCCCTCCCACTACCCCACAAACTTGCAGGCAGGCTACAGGCTTTCTCACTTTTGGAGAATTTTTGTTTCCAGTTTAATAAAAGCAGGGTACTCACCTCAGACTTGCCTGGCAAAGAATTGTGTTTATAGAAACTTGGCACCTCTTTGAGTAGGAAGAGAGCACAGGAAAGTGCATTGCTTTTCTGGAAAAATTAAATTAAATTCATCCTGTCACATCAAGCTATCCCTAGAGATAGGATACGTACAACATGACTTGTTCTAGGAAACATTTGCAAGGCATTTTCATATGTTGTCTCATTTTATCTTTTTAACAGTCTGTGATGTTTGTATTGTGCTTCCATTTTACAGATTGTGACCAAAGCTTATGTGCTATACTTCTTGGAACATTTCTATACACTAGCGTATTGATTATTGTTTCTTTGTTCACTCCTTTGTTAAATTCTAACTGTAAATAAATGCTCTCTTAAATCTGTGACCCTTCTGCAATATTTAGAATGATCTCATCTTATCCTTATGGACTACAATATTTAGAATGGTCTCATCCTATAGACTGCTTCATTTTATTTTATCCCACTGTTAACAGATTCTGTGTCTCATCAAATAGAACATCTAGTAATAATGCAATTGTATATGAACTTGTCCTTGAAATGTTGCTCAGGGTTTTTTTTTCCCTGTTCATTTGCATGTCTCCTCTATCTGCTTCTGTTCATCTTTGCCTCCTATTTTCTCATTCCCATTTTTTTGTACTTCTGCTCTCTCAAGTACATTTTAACAGACACTTTTCTTCCTCTACTGATCTTCAAGCATGAAATTTCTTTTCAAGGCACTTAAGAAAATGGAAGTACTTAGAACATTCATGAACAGAATGTCCCGTGAGCTGCAAAAGTTAATGTGAAAAAAGCAGATAGAAGAGTCAGTTAGTTCATCAGAGTTTTTACTCTTTAAAAACAGCAAGTTATAGTCCTTTCTTAAACAGCAAGCAAAAAGCAAGTGGTCTCATTTCACTTCTTAAAATAGACAAAGTAAAACTAATAATTGACTTGTCAGTTTACTGTGACTATTAATTCCCTGTGCACAGAGTTGGTTTTTGTAAATTTAGGATTCACATTTTCTTTCTGAATATAATTATCTGACTCTACATAGATAAGTAATTTAAAGAGTACTGACTGTTTGAGCATTTAAAGTTAAAAACTATGTAGACATTGGTAAATTATCCGTTTAGAAAACCTGTAACAATTGGATTAAAATTAATGTTAACCCTGAAGTTAAATTGGACTTACGATATTTTTATGACATTTACAGTGCATCTTGCACATGGCTTGTAAATATATGTTAACTTTAAAGAACTTGGTAAGGTTTTTATAGAAATGGAAATTCTTTTATAATGTAAATGCATGCTGCATTAACATAACAAAGTAATTTGCAATTTTTCCTATGGGCTGACATGTACTAGGTCAAGGCCCCACAAACAATGGTATCAAAAAACCTCCACCAATTGTAAAAATGCTTATACGAATGAAAGTAGCATAGTAACTAAGTTAACACTCTGTTTTAAACTTCAGTGACTAAAAGGACCTAAGCTTTAATTTATTTTATTTTCACAGTAGCAGAATATTGAAAACAAGATGGAAGTTGACTTTATTCTAGCGTATGAGAACAGTTTCTCAATGGGGAAATAAGACTAAGATTCTCAAAAGTTGTTGAAATAATGATAAATTCTCTTAAATGCAGATGAGCATCTTATGTTCAGTTTAGTAATTTGGAACACACATATTTTAATTATTTTAATGTTATAGGTTAACATTTTCACTTTTAATTTACATTTTTTCCTCTAAATAAAGAGGTCCTTGGCATCATGGTACACTGAAACAAACCAATGGGCCTGTCTTGCCCCTGACTAATTAAGTGAGAATCTCAGTGACCTGAAGATCTTCATCGCCAGATGAACTGTCTATAGCAATGAGTTTTAATGCGGAATGAATGACGTAAATACCTGTAGAGCTTTTACAAAACACATGCACCCAGTTTTCTAGCTCTCCTGCCTCCCCTGTACTTGAAAATTTAATTTATTAGATCTGAAATGGAGGCTGAGAATCACTGTTCTCTGTCCTGTTGGGACTTTTAAGTTCTGCAAACAGAAAATTCTTATAATTATGTTTCTATATCTATATATGTCTATGTCTATACCTATCTGTATCTATATCTCTTCTGACCTGGTGGATCTGATGTTTTCGTAGTCATAATCAGGATTTCTATACTTTCTGGAGCTCTTTGCTATGCGTATGAGGAAGCTAACAGACACAAACACATCTGGGTTATCTCATCAGTCAGGTTGTTATTGTCAAGAAAGAGAGACTCTCTAACTCAGGCACAGAAGGTACAAATGAGATCTGGATGTCCTTCCAAGTGGAAGCTATGTACGATACTGGGGACTGAAGGTGGGGATGAAGTAGAGAAAGAGGGAACTTCTCAAAGCCTAGTAGAAATTCAGCAACAATTTGAGTCACTTACCTTTCTGAAAACTTATCTTAGTATCTTTATTAGTTTTCTGTGGCTGCTGTAACCAAGTACCGCAAACTTGGTGGCTTAAAACAAGAGAAATTTCTTCTGTCAACAGTTGTGGAGGCCAGAAGCTTGAAACCAAGGACTGCACTGCCTCTGGAGGCTCTAGGGGAGAATCTTTGCCTCACTTAATGAATGTCGGGAGGCTGTCAGCCTCCTTGACTTGTGGTCCCATCACTCCAATCTCTGCCTTTGTGGTCACCATTGCCCTCTTCCTCTTCTGTGTGTGTTTGTGTGTATGTGTGTTTTGTCTTCTGACTGTCTCAAATCTCACTCTGCCTTTCTTTTATTAGACGCTTGGCATAAGATTTAGGGCGCACATGGAAAATCAAGAGTGATCTCATCTCAAGAGCCTTACTTTAATTACATCTGAAAAATCTCTTTTTCCAAATACAGGCACACCTTGGAAATACTGCAGGTTCAGTTCCAGACCACTGCAATAAAGTAAATACTGTCATAAAGTGAGTCACATGAACTTTTTGGTTTCCCAGTGCATATAAGAGTTATATTTACACTATACTGTAAGTGTGCAATAAAAAAAAACAATGTACATACCTTAATTAAAAATACTTTATTGCTAAAAAATGCTAACCTTCAGGAAGTGGTAGTAGTAGCATCAAAGATAGCCATAAGAAATGTAATAAAAAAGTTTGAAATATTGTGAGAATTACCATGTGACACAGAGACACGAAGTGAGCAAATGCTGTGGCAAAAAATGACGCAAATAGAGTACCGATGCAGGGTTGCCACAAATCTTCAATTTGTAAAACAAACAAAAAAACCCCACCATAACTGGGAAGCACAATAAAGTGAAGTACAATAAAATAAGATATACCGGTAAGGTGATATTCACAGCTACCAGAGATTAGGACACGGACATATCTTTTGGGGGCCAGCATTCACACCACTATGGTATATATCACATGTTCTACTACATTCACAAAAAGTGTGATATTGAGTAGAAGTTCACAAGATGAATTAACAGTGAAGTGTCGACAAGAGCCCTCATTCAGTAATTATCAGGGCCTGCTCCTGTGTGTGTGCCCACAGGGTGCATGTGTGTGAGTGCACGTGCATGTGTGTTATGTCTTGTAGTCTTTCTTTTTCACCTGAAGAGTTCTTTTTACAGGTAACCCTTGAGGTTAAATTGGGAAAGACACCATTATGAGTTGTCCATAGCACAAGAGTTTTAAAGTGCCCAATACACAAAGCAAAGGGAACCCTTTCCCAAGAAGAAAAAACATGATTGTCCCGCAGTTCTGAGAGAGCAAAGAAAGTTTGACTGTGAATTGGGCAATATTCAGTTGTCCCTTTATGTTTGGCAAGAGTTGATTCACCTGTATTAATTAGAAACGGATGACTGCCAATAAGTGGATTGGTGATTATGTCTACTAATGCAGAGTCAGATATTGTTTCCAAAGTGTTCACAAATAAAATGTTAGGAGTAATATGTCCCTCTCCATTAGTAGACATCCTGGTATCTAGCCATAACAATTATAGGCATAACTTCTTAAAACTACGGAGATAGTCACTTACATTGTACAGTGTTCTAAGACTTATGATTCATGAGCAGAGTTGTAATATTAAAAGTTTTCAAGGTACTAATAAGAAATCATTCGTTTAATCAAGCACTTGTTGAATACTTGTCATATGACCAGCATAGTATTAGGCAATGCAGTAAGTAAAACTAAGAAGAACGTACTGTGTGAATTTAAAGAAGAGCTGTTTGCAAAAGCAGGATCAAGCAAGGCCTCATTGTGAAAACATTAGGTGAGCGATACCTTAGTTTAGAAGTAAGATTTCAGCAGACAGGTATGAAGTAGAAAGGCATTGCTGAACGACCAGTGTTAGGAGAGGCAGAGAAATGAGGAAACATATGTTGACTTTACAAGCTGGGCAATATTACAGCCAACTGAAGCAGTTGATCCAGCTGACCTGATGAAAAAGAGTAGTGCCAGAAAAATTATGAATTTAGATACATTTTCACTAAAGTGAAACCTTCACGCCACTGAAGCCTTAAAATTTTTTAAAAAGAGGAAAGGAGGAGAGCCCAGTTGGTAAGTTAGTCTTAGACTATAGAATGAGTAAGAGAAAAAAGAAGCCAGTAGCCAGAGAACCAATTGGGAAACTGATTACCTAGGTGAAAAGTAATATTAGCCTCTGAAAAAGGTCAGATTTCAGGGGGATCAGAGAGAATCGGAGGTATAAATCTTGTTAATGTATCAACTAACAGGAAGTAAAGTTGACAGACCGAGGAATTAAAAAAAAAAGGTATTAATTATGGCTGACTGAAAAGGTATTAATTATGGCTGGCTGGGAGGAAGGTAATGCCAATAACAACAAGAATGTCAAAAATAGAAGGAGTATTTGAGGGAAATATGTTGACTCAAACTGTGGTTATAGGAGTGGTACGTTTTTGGCAAGGCTCTCCCAAAACTGGAAATGTGGACATGGCTTGAGTAAGGTGTCTGAGCTGGACAAGCATTTGGGAGATCCTCCTAGAGAGGAAGTCAGACAATTATTGGCCTGAGAGATTACTTATTTTTCTCACCCTGTCTCAAATTATTATCGTAATATGTAAGTATACTAATTTCTGAATGTCTTACTTTCCTCTTGAGGATGGGATATGTGTTTTATTTATCTCTGAGTAACCAATGGGGGGATTTTGTTCAATAAGTTCTTGTTGAATGACTGAAGGTTAGTTGCAGTGTTTTTGAGAGTATCTTTGTTTTTCCAACTATAATGGAAATTGTTTCATATTTACTATTGTGTCCTTTAAAAAGCATTTTTAGGAGTTTTGCTACAATCGTATTATCATATCATTGTCTAATCTTTCATGTTTCCAAGTATTTTAACTTATTTTAATTATTTCACAGCCTAATTATAAGATATAACTAAGAAAACTGCTGATTATTTTCACAATTGAGTTGTATCCATTCAAAATCACTCATCCACGAATACATATTATCAGATTATTATCCCAGTAGAGATACCATAAACAATGCCTTTTCTTTTTGCTACTGCTTAATTTTCTTCTTCTGTCCAGGAAAGAAAGGTACTATATATACATATTATTAAAATATTTAGTAACTGAATAATTTAGACAACATTTTAAATAACTGGGGATATGGTAGGAGGTTTTTAAAAGATAATTGACTCAATTTTTTTCAATGATTTCTTTAAAATATACAGACACATATTTGAATGTTATTGATTTGGAGCTGTGTCTATTTACACTTGAATTCCTGTGACCTGCTTACCACTTTTAGGTTTCATATTGTTTTATTCTTCCTTAGTCTATCTTTCCATGCTATATTGATTTCTGAGTGTTCAAGGAACTTCCATTTTCCACCTCATTTAAGTGCATTTCATCCTACTGTGTTGGTCACCAGCAAGTCACAAAAATGGTACACATATGGCCATATAATGCAATGTGATTTGAAACAAAGGGGAATTGCACTTGTCTACGGGCATGGGATTTTTATCCTGGGTTGTTCAATGTAGTTAGAAAGTAAAGAGTTACTGGGTTTTTTTGTCTTCATAAAAAGTGAGAAGTTTGAATGCCATTTAGAGCAGTGGTTCCAAAACATATAGATTTCAGGAACCAGGTGAACTACAGGAAGGAAGGAAGGAAGGAAGGAAGGAAGGAAGGAAGGAAGGAAGGGAAGAGAAGAAGGAAGGAAGGGAGGGAAGGGGAGGGGAGGGGAGGAGGAGGGAGGGAGGAGGAGGGAGGGGGAGGAGAGGGAGGGAGGGGACCATCACAAAGTTGTCAATGTATTTAGTTTGCCAAATTATATTACTAAGAAAATAAAGAAGCTAACATCTGCTATTAGTGTAATTTGTAATTTCTTAAAAGGGCAATTTAAAATCCAAAACTGTGGAAGTTCTTCAGAGAAAACACCAGTCATTTGAATTGAACTGGTCATTTGAATTAAAATTTATATTTATTTTTAAAACTTACTATATTATCCTCTCTCTCCCCCCAAATTTTGTATCTAAGAGTATCTCAAGACTGTTACTGATCATGTCCTGCCTCCAGGAATGACTATAATCATAATACCTCTTAATTTTTCCACACTAACATAAAACATTTGACAGTGAAAACTAATTAAAATGCACAACTGCATTTCTTCTGTATATTTGGAAGTGGAATATCGTCATTGATATGTGTGTTTACATATTTTATTTACAATGCAAGTGAAGCTATTTTCATCTCAGTTACATGTACTTACACTTTGGAGTCATGTTATGAAAGCCATCTTATGTAAAATATAAGCACTCCTACTACACAACTGTGCATCACCTGCTTGCCCATCCTCCTAGATGGTAATTTTGGCTTCATCACCATCTACTGGTCGCTTGTGACTATGGAAACACTAGTGAAAGTTGAGCCACTCAGCATAATACTTTCCATCTTTTTCTCTTTTTGCCTTACTTTCTGGAAGATTTCCTAAACTTTATCTTCCCACCCTCTTACTGATTTTTTTTTCTTTTCTGATACATACTTTTAATTATTAAGTGTTTTTTCTTTGTTTTCTACATGTATCTTTTTCTATAGCAGCCTGTTCTTGTTGTGTGGAGGCAATGGCATCTCTTCTCTCTCTGAGAGCATTTAAGTTAGATCTTTTGGGGTTTTTGTTTTGTTTTGTTTTAGGGGCTTTGCTTTTCTCTCTATATATTATCTTTATTCTCCCCAAGTTCCTATTGTCTGTTTGTTTGCATGTTTAAGTCTCCCTCATGTTAAAGGCTTCCCTCAGTTTTTTGGTGGTCCTTGGTTGTCTGCTTATCATTAAGTGTAAGGCAGTAAAGAGATGCTTGGGAACTCTTCATAGCTAGTTGACTCGGGGCTTCATGGTTGGTTTGTCTGGCTCATTGGGAAACCCCTGCTGTCAGTATCTTTGGGTCTTTTGTACTGGTCAGATTCATAGAGAAGAATCCTCCAATATTCTGCCTATCTGTCTACATCGGATAGATGAGTGGGAAGAGATTTTACATTCAGCATAAAAGCACACCTTCAGCTGTGCAGAGACTGTCTTTGACCCTCTCCACAGAATAAACTTCTATCTCTGCCATGGTAGAGAGAAGAATTGGTATCTAATTTTCTTTAAAATATTTTTGAGCAATCCTCTTGTTTTTGCCCTATTCTCATCCTCCCTTCCATAAATATCTAGTATCATCAATTCTCTAGCCTCCGGGGGGTTCTGCATTGGTAATCATGTTGTTCCTTGGCATCAACATCTGTTACATTAGGGTTCAGCTTTTGCAGGTCCTCTAAGTGAGTTACTACTTGTTCACTAACTGTCAAGCTTCTAAAATTCTGTTGCTGTGGTTCCCTCCCCTGTCTCCTTTGTGGGTTTGTGGCTAATTAAAAAGCCCTTCACTTATATTTTCATGTGTACTCCAGAGGAAAAAAACCCCTGCATTTCTGTGTTCATTCTACCATCATTACCTGATAGTCTGCATGTAACTTTAGGAAATTGGTTTTTGACATTTTGTAAGATGACGGAATAAAAATAAACTGTCAACAAGTCTTCATAGAGGATTTATGAGCTTGAGCAATAATTGTAATACTCTATTAGCTAATCTGACACAACTCTGAATTAAAGTGAACCCAGTCATGTTTGCTATTGTTGATATGCTGTGAACAATGTGAGCGACAGTCATTTTTAATTAGTCCATGGATAATTGTAGTCATGTACCTAAGTCCCATTAGTGGTCACTTTTTAACATTCATAAAATGGAAGTACTGAAACCACTCTTTTCTTTTCTTCTTCTTTTTTTTAATGTGGTGGAGAAGGTCAACCATGTTTATGGGTTGGAATTATTGATAGGATACTTTCATTTGGCTTAGCATTTTCATATCTTTATAGCTTAACTGTCCACTGTGAGACTAAGCTTATTACTGTCATGTAAGATTTGTTAAGCAACACTAGTCATATCTAAAATCCACCAAGTGGAGTGATTTATCCTCATTTCAGAAAACCCATATACCAGATATAATAGGGAACTATTCTTCTTTTTAACCTTTTGATACATATTATAGACAGTGGAATCAAAACAGAATCTGTGTCATCTCTTTAGAACGCAGGCACTTCTATACACTTGGAGAAAGTGTACCCTGGAATCACCTATAAATGGATCCTGCTGAGTTCTGCTTTTTCTCGATCATCTTATCCTGTCAAACACGGGACTTTTCTCCTCTTCAGTTTCTCAATGATAAAGGTTTAATTTCAGCTTGTAAATTCAGTTTTATCCTTTATAACTAGAGCAAGATATTTCCTAGTACTGATCCTGTTTTCACATTTATGCAGGGCCCTGTGTGCCTGCCATATACATACAGATATCAATCAGGGAGCATGTCATTCCAGGCAGGGACGCTGATGCTTGTATGCGTATATATATATGAATGATAATATAGTGTGAAGGATATGGATTGAGCTCTTTAGGGTATGTTATGGGTAGAGATCTTTAAGGACACCATAGATGGGAAGGCTGTGTCTGCTCACAGGGGCTAGAATTGAGCTCTTTACGGTATGTTATGCGTAGAGATCTTTAAGGACACTGTAGATGGGAAGGCTGTGTCTGCTCACAGGGACTAGACAAGCCCCTCTCAGGGAGGCAGTGTTGACTTTGAGACTCAAAGGATGAGTTTAATTTCTCTAGGTGGAGAAATGCACACTAGACCAAAAAAAAAAATAGTATCAGCAAATACTTATGAGTAGGAGGAGCTTCAAGATGGCGGAAGAGTAAGACACGGAGATCACCTTCCTCCTCACAAATACATCAGAAATACGTCTACATGTGGAACAACTCCTACAGAACACCTACTGAACGCTGGCAGAAGACCTCAGACCTCCCAAAAGGCAAGAAACTCCCCCACGTACTTGGGTAGGGCAAAAGAAAAAAGAAAAAACAGAGACAAAAGAATAGGGACGGGACCTGCACCAGTGGGAGGGAGCTGTGAAGGAGGAAAGGTTTCCACACACTAGAAGCCCCTTCGCGGGCGGAGACGGCGGGTGGCAGAGGGGGGGAGCTTCAGAGCCACGGAGGAGAGCGCAGCCACAGGGGTGCGGAGGGCAAAGCGGAGACATTCCTGCACAGAGGACCGGTGCCGACCAGCACTCACCAGCCCGAGAGGCTTGTCTGCTCCGCCGCCTGGGCGGGCAGGGGCTGGGAGCTGAGGCTCGGGCTTCGGTCGGATTGCAGGGAGAGGACTGGGGTTGGCGGCGTGAACACAGCCTGAAGGAGCTAGTGCACCACAGTAGCCGGGAGGGAGTCCGGGAAAAGGTCTGGAGCTGCCGAACAGGCAAGAGACTTTTTCTTGCCTCTTTGTTTCCTGGTGCACGAGGAGAGGGGATTCAGAGCACCCCTTAAAGGAGCTCCAGAGACGGCACGAGCCGTGGCTATCAGCGCGGACCCCAGAGACGGGCATGAGACGCTAAGGCCGCTGCTGCCACCACCAAGAAGCCTGTGTGCGAGCACAGCTCACTCTCCACACCTCCCCTCCCGGGAGCCTGTGCAGCCCGCCACTGCCAGGGTCCCATGATCCAGGGACAACTTCCCCGGGAGAACACACGGCGCGCCTCAGGCTGGTGCAACGTCACGCCGGCCTCTGCCGCCGCAGGCTCGCCCCGCATCCGTACCCCTCCCTCCCCCCGTCCTGAGTGAGCCAGAGCCCCCTAATCAGCTGCTCCTTTAACCCCGTCCTGTCTGAGCGAAGAACAGACGCCCTCAGGTGATCTACAGGCACAGGCGGATCCAAATCCAAAGCTGAACCCCAGGAGCTGTGCAAACAAAGAAGAGAAAGGGAAATTTCTCCCAGCAGCCTCAGGAGCAGCGGATTAAATCTCCACAATCAACTTCATATACGCTGCATCTGTGGAATACCTGAATAGACAACGAATCATCCCAATATGAGGAGGTGGACTTTGGGAGCAACAATATATATATATATTTTTTTCCCTTTTTCTCTTTTTGTGAGTGTCTGTGTGTATGCTTCTGTGTGTGATTTTGTCTGTATAGCTTTGCTTTTACCATTTGTCCTAGGGTTCTATCTGTCCAGTTTTTTTTTTTGCTTTTTGGGGTTTATTATAGTATACTTTTTAGCACTTATTATCATTGGTGGATTTGTTTTTTGGTGTGGTTGCTCTCTTCCTTCTTTATTTCTTTTTTTTTTAAATAATTTTTTTATTTTTTATTTTAATCACTTTATTTTATTTTACTTTATTTTATTTTATCTTCTTCTTTCTATTTTTTCTCCCTTATATTCTGAGCCGTGTGAATGACAGGCTCTTGGTGCTCCAGCCAGGCGTCAGGGCTGTGCCTCTGAGGTGGGAGAGCCAGGTTCAGGACACTGGTCCACAAGAGACCTCCCAGCTCCACGTAATATCAAATGGCGAAAATCTCCCAGAAATCTCCATCTCAACGCCAAGACCCAGCTCCACTCGACTACCAGCAAGATACAGTACTGGACACCCTATGCCAAACAACTAGCAAAACAGGAGCACAACCCCACCCATTAGCACAGAGGCTGCCTAAAATCATAATAAGGCCACAGACACCCCAAAACACACCACCAGACGTGGACCTGCCCACCAGAAAGACAAGATCCAGCCTCATCCACCAGAACACTAGTCCCCTCCACCAGGAAGCCTACACAACCCACTGAACCAACGTTAGCCACTGGGGACAGACACCAAAAACAACGGAAACTACGAACCTGCAGCCTGCGAAAAGGAGACCGCAAACATAGTAAGTTAAGCAAAATGAGAAGACAGAGAAACACACAGCAGATGAAGGAGCAAGGCAAAAACCCACCAGATCTAACAAATGAAGAGGAAATAGGCAGTCTATCTAAAAAGGAATTCAGAATAATGATAGTAAAGATGATCCAAAATCTGGGAAATAGAATGGAGAAAATACAAAAAACGTTTAACGAGGACCTAGAAGAACTAAAGAGGAAACAAACAACACAATAAATGAAATTAAAAATTCTCTAGAAGGAATCAATAGCAGAATAACTGAGGCAGAAGAACGGATAAGTGACGTGGAAGATAAAATAGTGGAAATAACTACTGCAGAGCAAAATAAAGAAAAAAGAATGAAAAGAATTGAGGACAGTCTCAGAGACCTCTGGGACAACATTAAACGCACCAACATTCAAATTATAGGGGTCCCAGAAGAAGAAGAGAAAAAGAGAGGGACTGAGAAAATATTTGAAGAGATTATAGTTGAAAACTTCCCTAATATGGGAAAGGAAATAGTTAATCAAGTCCAGGAAGTGCAGAGAGTCCCGTACAGGATAAATCCAAGGAGAAACATGCCAAGACACATATTAATCAAACTATCAAAAATTAAATACTAAGAGAAAATATTAAAAGCAGCAAGGGAAAAACAACAAATAACATACAAGGGAATCCCCATAAGGTTAACAGCTGATCTTTCAGCAGAAACTCTGCAAGCCAGAAGGGAGTGGCAGGACATATTTAAAGTGATGAAAGGGAAAAACCTACAACCAAGATTACTCTACCCAGCAAGGATCTCATTCGGATTCGACAGAGAAATTAAAACCTTTACAGACAAGCAAAGCTAAGGGAATTCAGCACCACCAAACCAGCTTTACAACAAATGCTAAAGGAACTTCTCTAGGCAGGAAACACAAGAGAAGGAAAACACCAACAATAACAAACCCAAAACAATGAAGAAAATGGTAATAGGAACATACATATCGATAACTACCTTAAATGTAAATGGATTAAATGATCCAACCAAAGACATAGACTGGCTGAATGGATACAAAACAAGACCCGTATATATGCTGTCCACAAGAGACCCACTTCAGACCTAGGGACACGTACAGACTGAAAGTGAGGGGATGGGAAAAGATATTCCAAGCAAATGGAAATCAAAACAAAGCTGGAGTAACAAGTCTCATATCAGACAAAATAGACTTTAAAACAAAGACTATTACAAGAGACAAAGAAGGACTGCATAATGATCAAGGGATCAATCCAAAAAAAGATATAACAATTGTAAATATTTATGCACCCAACATAGGAGCACCTCAATACATAAGGCAAATACTAACAGCCATAAAAGGGGAAATCGACAGTAACACAATCATAGTAGGGGACTTTAACACCCCACTTTCACCAATGAACACATCATATAAAATGAAAATAAATAAGGAAACACAAGCTTTAAATGATCCATTAAACAAGATGGACTTAGTTGATATTTATAGGACATTCCATCCAAAAACAACAGAATACAGTTACTTCTCAAGTGCTCATGGAACACTCTCCAGAATAGATCATATCTTGGGTCACAAATCAAGCCTTGGTAAATTTAAGAAAATTGAAATCATAGCAAGTATCTTTTCCAACCACAACGCTATGAGACTAGATATCAATTACAGGAAAAAATCAGTAACAAATACAAACACATGGAGGCTAAACAATACACTACATAATCACCAAGAGATCACTGAAGAAATCAATGAGGAAATCAAAAACTGCCTAGAAACAAACGACAATGAAAAAACGACGACCCAAAACCTATGGGATGCAGCAAAAGCAGTTCTAAGAGGGAATAGCAATACAATCCTACCTTAAAAAACAAGAAACATCTCAAATAAACAACCTAACCTTACACCTAAAGCAATTAGAGAAAGAAGAACAAAAAAACCCCAAAGTTAGTAGAAGGAAAGAAATCATAAAGATCAGATCAGAAAAAATGAAAAACAAATGAAGGAAAGAATAGCAAAGACCAATAAAACTAAAAGCTGGTTCTTTGAGAAGATAAACAAAACTGATAAACCATTAGCCAGACTCATCAAGAAAAAAAGGGAGAAGACTCAAATCAACAGAATTAGAAATGAAAAAGGAGAAGTAACAACTGACACTGCAGAAATACAAAGGATCATGAGAGATTACTACAAGCAACTCTATGCCAATAAAATGGACAACCTGGAAGAAATGGACAAATTCTTAGAAATGCACAGCCTTCCGAGACTGAACCAGGAAGAAATAGAAAATATGAACAGACCAATCACAAGCACTGAAATTGGAACTGTAATTAAATGTCTTCCAACAAACAAAAGCCCAGGACCAGATGGCTTCACTGGCGAATTCTATCAAACATTTAGAGAAGAGCTAACACCTATCCTTCTCAAACTCTTCCAAAATATAGCAGAGGGAGGAAAACTCCCAAACTCATTCTACGAGAGCACCATCACCCTAGTACCAAAACCAGACAAAGTTGTCACAAAGAAAGAAAACTACAAGCCAATATCAATGATGAACATAGATGCAAAAATCCTCAACAAAATACTAGCAAACAGAATCCAACAACACATTAAAAAGATCATACAGCATGATCAAGTTGGGTTTATCCCAGGAATGCAAGGATTCTTCAGTATCCACTAATCAATCAATGTGATACACCATCTTAACAAACTGAAGGAGAAAAACCGTATGATCATCGCAATCGATGCAGAGAAGGCTTTCAACAAAATTCAACACCCATTTATGATAAAAACCTTCCAGAACGTAGGCATAGAGGGAACTTTCCTCAACATAATAAAAACCGTATATGACAAACCCACAGCCAACATCGTCCTCAATGGTGAAAAACTGAAACCATTTCCACTAAGATCAAGAACAAGACAAGGTTGCCCACTCTCACCACTATTATTCAACATAGTTTTGGAAGTTTTAGCCACAGCGATCAGAGAAGAAAAAGAAACAAAAGGAATCCAAATCGGAAAAGAAGAAGTAAAGCTGTCACTGTTTGCAGATGACAGGATACTATACATAGAGAATCCTAAAGATGCTACCAGAAAACTGCTAGAGCTGATCAATGAATTCGGTAAAGTAGCAGGATACAAAATTAATACACAGAAATCTCTTGCATTCCTATACACTAATGATGAAAAATCTGAAAGTGAAATTAAGGAAACACTCCCATTTACCATTGCAACAAAAAGAATAAAATATGTAGGAATAAACCTACCTAAGGAGACAAAAGAGCTGTATGCAGAAAACTATAAGACACTCATGAAAGAAATTAAAGATGATACAAACAGATGGAGAGATATACCATGTTCTTGGATTGGAAGAATCAACATTGTGAAAATGACTCTACTACCCAAAGCAATCTACAGATTCAATGCAGTCCCTAGCAACAACCACTGGCATTTTTCACAGAACTAGAACAAAAAATTTCACAATTTGTATGGAAACACAAAAGACCCCAAATAGCCAAAGCAATCTTGAGGAAAAAAAACGGAGCTGGAGGAATCAGACTCCCTGACTTCAGACTATACTACAAAGCTACAGTAATCAAGACAGTATGGTACTGGCAGAAAAACAGAAATATAGATCAATGGAACAGGATAGAAAGCCCAGAGATAAACCCACAAACGTATGGTCACCTTATCTTTGATAAAGGAGGCAAGAATATACAGTGGAGAAAAGACAGCCTCTTCAATAAGTAGTGCTGGGAAAACTGGACAGCTACATGTAAAAGAATGAAATTAGAACACTCCCTAACACCATACACAAAAATAAACTCAAAATGGATTAAAGACCTCAATGTAAGGCCAGACAGTATAAAACTCTTAGAGGAAAACATAGGCAGCACACTCTATGACATAAATCACAGCAAGATCCTTTTTGACCCAACACCTAGAGAAATGGAACTAAAAGCAAAAATAAACAAATGGGACCTAATGAAACTTAAAAGGAAACCATAAACAAGACGAAAAGACAACCCTCAGAATGGGAGAAAATATTTGCAAATGAAGCAACTGACAAAGGATTGTCTCCAAATTTACAAGCAGCTCATGCAGCTCAATATCAAAAAAACAACCCAATCCAAAAATGAGCAGAAGACCTAAATAGACATTTCTCCAAAGAAGATATACAGATTGCCAACAAACACATGAAAGAATGCTCAACATCATTAATCATTAGAATAATGCAAATCAAAACTACAATGAGATATCATCTCACTCCAATCAGAATGGCCATCATAAAAAAATCTACAAACAATAAATGCTGGAGAGGGTGTGGAGAAAAGGGAACCCTCATACACTGTTGGTGGGAATGTAAATTGATACAGCCACTATGGAGAACAGTATGTAGGTTCGTTAAAAAACTAAAAATAGAACTACCGTATGACCTAGCAATCCCACTGCTTGGCACATACCCTGAGAAAACCATAATTCAAAAAGAGTCATGTACCACAATGTTCATTGCAGCTCTATTTACAATAGCCAGGACATGGAAGCAACCTAAGTGTCCATCAACAAATGAATGGATAAAGATGTGGCACATATATACAATGGAATATTACTCAGCCATAAAAAGAAACGAAATTGAGTTATTTGTAGTGAGGTGGATGGAGTTAGAGTCTGTCCTACAGAGTGAAGTAAGTCAGAAAGAGAAAAACAAATACCATATGCTAACACATATATATATGGAATCTAAAAAAAAAAATGGTCATGAAGAACCTAGCGGCAAGACGGGAATAAAGACACAGACCTACTAGAGCATGGACTTGAGGATACGGGGAGGGGGAAGGGTAAGCTGGGACGAAGTGAGAGAGTGGCATGGACATATATACACTACCAAACGTAAAATAGATAGCTAGTGGGAAGCAGCCACATAGCACAGGGAGATCATCAGTGATTTGTGACCACCTAGAGGAGTGGGATAGGGAGGGTGGGAGGGAGGGAGATGCAAGAGGGAAGAGATATGGGGATATATGTATATGTATATCTGATTCACTTTGTTATATAGCAGAAACTAACAAACCATTGTAAAGCAATTATACTCCAAGAAGGTATAAATTATACTTAAAGAAGGTAGAAAAAAAATACTTATGAGTTGCAATAAATCTGAGTGACTACAATAAAGAAATGCCCTGGAATATAATGAAAATTCACCTTCAGATCTAACTATAAAATAGCTAGCATTGACTGAATATTTCTTCTGTGTCAGATACCGTGCTAAGAGCTTCTCCTGAATGATCTCATTTAAAACACAAACTATTTTATCAATCACATTTTGAAGATGAGGAGCTTGAGGCACAGAGAGGCTTCCCAATTTCACATAGTTACTGGTGAAAATCAGACTTGAACCCAAACAGTCTGATGCTAAGACTCATGGTATTCATCGCTGTGCTAACAACTGACAGAGACACTCCCTTCTGTGAAGTATAATTGTTCTTTGGCCTCCAATTATATAACTTGGGGATATGGGGTACCCAGAGAAACATCACATTTGGGATTGTGGTTGACTATGGTGGTAAAGATGCTTAAACTCTTGATCCTCTTAGTGCTAAAAAATAACCACTCTTTACATTTTAGTGGAATACTTCACTATAGATGGCAATGTTTATTTTCATAATGAAATAAATTTTTAAAATCTCATTTGGTAAATTTAAATACCTATTAGTCAAGTGGGTAATTTATGGAATGCCCTATGGATAAAAATTTCAAGCAAGTTCAGACCTTAGAATAGGTTTCTCAACCTTGGCACTCTTGTTGTTTTGGGATAAATAATTCTTTGTTGCGGGAGGAAGGGTGTGAACTGTAGGATATTTAACATCATTCTTGGCCCCTACCCACTAGATCCCAGTAGCATTCACCCAGTTGCCTCCAGACATTGCCAAATATCTCCTGTAGGGTAAAAAAGCTCCCACCACTCAGGTTGAGAAACCACTGCCTTACAAAAATCTAGTGCAATTCCTCAACTTTACACAAGAAGGGAATTGAAGTGCTGTAACAAATGTTGCACAGCTAAATAGTGGCAGAATTTTGATAGATCTCAGGTTTCCTAATCCCAAATCCATAATTCACATACAACAAACTGCCTAAGGCAATATCTGCCATTTAAAGCGATACCGCCAGAATATATGGTTTTAAAAGTGCCCACACATCGTCCATAGCAGCTCAGTAAATAGGTCAGACAGGTGTTATAAACCCAATTTTATCAGTGAAAGTGATAAACAGGTTATGATTTTCCAAGATCACACATTTAGTAGGGAAAAGAGCCTGGACACAAGATTTCAGATGTCAACCTTGTTGCTCTTTCCAAAATCGATACTTGCCCCAGTGGGTGGGCATGGGCTTGATTTGAGAAAGGAGCAACAGAAAAACTGTTGGGAAACATTTCTACATCATGTTTTCGTTTGCAGCACTCTGATCCTGTATCTTTTGCAGGCAGAAAAATAGCAAATAGTCTTTTCTATATTGGTAGGGAGAAGGGAGTCACAGTACCTTCAAAGATGTTTACTATTTACTAGCTTGTATCTAGCTATACTTTTTCTTATATCTCAATGATTAGAGAACAAACGACCTCAAAAACATAAAAAGTAAAATTAAGTTATTTTATATTATGGATGCCTCAACTATAGAAACCTAACTACTGATGATTTCCAAAGACTTATAAAGAGATATGGATGAAGTCATATTTCAAAACTTCTCCTGTCTTGGATTTTGTTATAGGTCTCTATCATGTAGTGATATGAAATCTAAATATTTAACTACCTGCCTCTTTCCATTCATCACTGCACTGCCAGAAGAGAGGCCTTTATGGAGATAAATGATTTCTCCTTGGTCAAAAACCTAGCAGGTCACCATGGTAAAGTCTCAGCTCTCTTTGAGAAGTGAAGAGTAAGCAGTTTTGAATAGGCCTCTCTGCTATCACTCTGCATGTGTGATTGTTTCTCTATGAAAAATAAACTTAGTCTGAAAGTTTAAATTCTGTTTAGTTTGTGTAGTGGCTTACATGAAACTATGAACATGATTAAAAGAAAGAATTAAGAGCAATGTTTGCATATCTGCATAATAATGTTTTAATTGTTAAAATGTCCCTAAGCTAACACAAGACCTGTCCCTTATGTTTTTAACTTATTATTGCCATCTGTGGGCAAAATGTGTGTGTGTGTGTCTGTGTGTGTGTTGTCTGTGAATATTGGGTGTATCACCTAAAACTAAAATTGGTCTAATAAAATGAAATTAGCATCTGCAAATATCTGGAATAAATTCAGAAATATTCTGTATATACTTCAGAAATTTCAAAATAAAGGGATTTAAAAAATCCTCTCTGCAGTTATCCGTTGTGGAGCTAGTGGAACAGGATGCACATCTGACCCCTTACATCTAATGAATCACCAAGTTCTGTTGACAACATTTCCTAAATATATCACAAACCTCCTCACTTCTCTCCTTCACAGCCGACATGAGCACATTAGCCAGTGTCAGCATCTCATTAGGAGTACTGCAGTTGCTTTTTAATTGTTCTTCCACATCAACTCTTGCTCACTTCTAATTAATTTGTCCCAAAGCAACCAGAGTGACCTTTATAAAGTGTAATATGGACCATCACATCATCTTTCTTAAATCCCTTCCATGGCTTTCCATTGCACTTGGAATAAAATTCCAAATTCTTCACACAGAACATAAGAGCTGGTATAACCTAGCTCTCCCCAATCTCTTCTTTGGCCATTTTACCCCTTCCTCACTAGCTCCAAGCACACCCCACCATGCCTCAGGCTCTTCCCAATTAGAGCCTTTACACATGGTCCTTCTTTTTGGAATGTTATTTCACCATGCTTTCATTTGGCCAATTTTTACTCATTATTCATTTCCAAGCTTAAATATCATATTGTCTAGGAACCTCTATGATTTTCCCAGAGTATACCGGATATTCACTCTTAGCACCTTGTTCCCTTTCATTGTAACAATAATCTTATGGAACTCTGGAATTGTTTGTTAAATGTCTGTCTTTCCCAGTATACCCTAAGCTCCAGGATGGCAAAGTTATAAATCTGTTTTGCTCATAGTGCATCACTAGTGGTTAGCACAGTGCCTAGCATATAGTAGGCATGCCATAAAAGAGTGTTGGATGGATCAGGAGGAAGGGAGGGAGGGAGGGTGGGAGGGAGGAAGTTAGGAGTGGGAAGGTCCTACCTTTAGTAGTCTAACTGTAAACTTCTTTCTTCAATTTTTATTACTTTCTCCATGCAGACAGCAATCCTATATAGTACAATGAACATCCCTAACTTGATAACTGAAATAAATTTCCGAAATAGGCCAACAGTTTAAAGTTTTGAATGTAAAGTTAAAACAAATACTATCTGCACATATAGAACCTATAAAAATAGTCATATTTATTATTAAGTATAGAATTTCTGGTTTTACTTTATTTTTTAGAATTTAATTCATATTTTTAAATACATAATTCTTTTGCTAGAACATAATTCAAAAGTTCTGGAAAGATATCCAGTGAAAATTTATGTCCCAACTCCAGCTACACAGTTCTTCTCCCTAAAGGCAACCAGGGTTTCCAATTGCATGCCAAAATTTGATTTTGATTTAATGATTTCTGAATTGGTTTACAGTTTGGTTTCCTTTGTTATTCTCAGTCTTGAATTCTGTCAGCATTGAAATAGTTGCCTTAATGATAATTACTATTATATAACTCATGTACATGTAACATGTATGGATTATAAATATCTTCCAGCATGCTCAATTCTAAATAGTTATTTCATTTTCAAATATTTCTTTCTTGTAAAATAGTCATTTATCAAATAACCTTGCTTTTACAGTTATATATGAACTTCAAAAACATTATTACAATGATTGCCCAAATTCTTTATAGAAAAATTTTCAAGGTTTTATTCCAAAGACTCTATTCTGTTTAGAAACCCCAGCCAGAAATCCTGGTGCATAAGTCACAACAGATTAGATCTTAACTTTCTGTTCTCTGTAAAAAGTGACTAACTCTCTAATCAGGACTTTTTTCTCATGTTTTGATTGGTCTGTCATTTTCAAGTTGACTAAATGACTGGGTTTTGAAATAGCTTTCAACAGATTCCTTTTGATTGCACACATCTAGACTGGCCCAGTAGGAAAATATGACTTCACCCAAACATTTATGAAAGGAGAATACAGACAGTCAGCCTTTTTCTTCATAAGTTGAATTTTTAGAATAGAAATATTGTGGCAATACTGACAGTCAGCCTTTTTCTTCATAAGTTGAATTTTTAGAATAGAAATACAGTGGTACAACTTGTGTTGTTTCTGTCTACTGGGGGCTGTGGGCATGGCGAAGAAAGTTCAAGGTAGAGGAATCAAGAAACAAGCTTCTTGTCCCTACTTGGCATCTCTCTCTGTGATCTTGTGTTATCTGGTTGACCACCTAGTACCTCTGTTTTCTCTTCTTTTAAAGGAGAGGCATGGCCTAGATTATCTCTAAGAAACTCCCAGGTTTAAATTCTCCATTGAATGAAAAAGGAAATAAATGAAATAAAGCCCCCCTAAACTGAATAAATTTGAGGCCAAAGACTGGTTTGCTTTTTTGTTATTTGATATAAAATTCACATCACACAATGTGTACTTTGATCTCACTAGGGTCTATTAGAAATCACAGTATCACATCATGTAAAACATAAAATCTTGGTTCTACATTAATTGAGAAATTATAGAACATTTTGGATATTTGTGCACGTGCATGGCATACTGAATATGTATTTTACATCAGCAGTCACTTATTTACACAGATGGAGTTCGAATTATAGATTTAATTTTCAATACTAAAGTTTCTTACATTAAAACCTCCTTGCATCACTTCTTTTTGTAGATACTAAATATATTTTCTTGACGTCATTAATCTCTTGGTTTTTTTCCTCAGTCTTATTATATGATCACCTGATGTGAAAAATGAAAGTGTCATGGAGTGTCACAATCTTTGAATGATCTTTAAAAGTATTAACTGTTATTTCATTGAAGAAGTTTTTCACAGATATTTTACTAAAATTGTATTTATATTTTCTGTCTCATCAGAGTAATAGTATTACAGCTTTGCAAGAAGTTTAAGTTGAAAGAGAAATGACATAAATTCTCACATAGCATATTTGTAAAGGAGAATATGTTGACAGTTTTCCTTTTTGTGACAGATCATGAGTTGTGAGGGATTGAGCCGTATGCAATTACTGTTTGACTACATAAAATTACCATTTGAAAAGTGTTCACTTTTCAAAATATCAAAAAAAGTCGGTTTGTAGACTTGTATTAGAAGACATTGTACTTTAGTCTAAAAAATAGCTGAACTTTTAGCAAAACAGAAAGTTCCATGATTTGCCATAAATGTAAATTTATCTATAAAGAGTAATGACATTATGATACAGGAAAAAACTCAGTGGAAAGTGCTGAATCAACTGATTCACTTTGTTATAAAGCAGAAACTAACACACCATTGTAAAGCAATTATACTCCAATAAAGATGTTAAAAAAAAGAAAAAAACCTTCAGGGAGAGGACCTTCAAGATGGTGGAGGAATAATACTTGGAGATCAACTACCTCCCCACAAATATGTCAAGAATACATCTACATGTGGAACAACTCCTACAGAACACCAACTGAATGCTGGCGGAAGACCTCAGACTTCCCAAAAGCTTTGCTTTTAACATTTGTCCTAGGGTTCTGTCTGTCCGTTTTTGTTTAGTTTTGTTTTTTTCTTTTGTTTTTGTTTTTTGTTTTCTTTTTTTGTTTGTTTTTTTGTATAGTTTTTACTTCTTGTTATCATTGGTGGATTTTTTTATTGATTTGGCTGCTCTCTTCTTTCTAGTTTTTCTATTACTTTTTTTTTTTACTTTTAATAATATATTTTTTATTTTTTTATTTTATTTTATTTTATTTCTTTTTTTTCCTCCCTTTTATTCTGAGCTATGTGACTGACAGGGTCTTGGTGCTCCAGCCTGGTGTCAGGCCAGAGCGTCTTAGGTAGAAGAGCCGAGTTCAGGACATTGGACCACCAGAGACCTCCCAGCCCTACGTAATAGCAAACGGTGAGAACTCTCCCAGAAATCTCCATCTCAACGCTAAGACCCAGCTCCACTCAACAACCGGCAAGCTACATTGCTGGACACCCCATACCAAACAACTAGCAAGACAGGAACACAACCCCACCCATTAGCAGAGAGGCTGCCTAAAATCAAAATAAGTTCACAGACACGCCAAAACACACCACTGGACGCGGTCCTGCCCACCAGAAAGACAAGATCCAGCCTCATCCACCAGAACACAGGCACCAGGCCCCTCCACCAGGAAGCCTACACAACCCACTGAACCAAACTTACCCAATGGGGGCAGACACCAAAAACAATGGGAACTACAAACCTTGCAGCCTGTGAAAAAGAGACCCCAAATGCAGTAAGTTTAGCAAAATGAGAAGACAGAGAAATACACAGCAGATGAAGGAGCAAGGTAAAAACCCACCAGACCAAACAAATGAAGAGGAAACAGGCAGTCTACCTGCAAAAGAATTCAGAGTAATGGTAGTAAAGATGATCTAAAATCTTGGAAATAGAATGGAGAAAAGACAAGAAACGTTTAACAAGGACCTAGAAGAACTAAAGAGCAAGCAAACAGTGACGAACAACACAATAGATGAAATTAAAAATTCTCTAGAAGGAGTCAATAGCAGAATAACTGAGGCAGAGGAATGGATAAGTGACCTAGAAGATAAAATAGTGGAAATAACTCCTGCAGAGCAAAATAGAGAAAAAAAAATGAAAAGAATTGAGGACAGTTTCAGAGACCTCTGGGACAACATTAAACGCACCAACATTCGAATTATAGGGGTCCCAGAAGAAGAAGAGAAAAAGAAAGGGACTGAGAAAATATTTGAAGAGATTATAGTTGAAAACTTCCCTAATATGGGAGAGGAAATAGTCATTGAAGTCCAGGAAGCACAGAGAGTCCCATACAGGATAAATCCAAGGAGAAACACAACAAGACACATATTAATCAAACTATCAAAAATTAGATATGAAGAAAAAATATTAAAAGCAGCAAGGGAAAAGTAACAAATAACACAAGGGAATCCCCATAAGGTTAAGAGCTGATTTCTCAGCAGAAACTCTGCAAGCCAGAAGGATGTGAAAGGACATATTTAAAGTAGTGAAAGGGAAAACCCTACAACCAATATTACTCTACCCAGCAAGGATCTCATTCAGATTTGATGGAAAAATTAATACCTTTACAGACAAGCAAAAGCTAAGAGAATTCAGCACCACCAAACCAGCTTTACAACAAATGCTAAAGGACCTTCTCTAGGCAAGAAACAAGAGAAAGAAAAGACCTACAATAACAAACCCAAAACAATTAAGAAAATGGTAATAGGAACATACATATCGATAATTACCTTAAATGTAAATGGATTAAATGCTCCAACCAAAAGACATAGACTGGCTGAATGGATACAAAACAAGACCCGTATATATGCTGTCTACAAGAGACTCACTTCAGACCTAGGGACACATACAGACTGAAAGTGAGGGGATGGAAAAAGATATTCCATGCAATTGGAAATCAAAAGAAAGCTGGAGTAGCAATTCTCATATCAGGCAAAATAGACTTTAAAATAAAGACTATTACAAGAGACAAAGAAGGACACTACATAATGATCAAGGGATCAATCCAAGAAGAAGATATAACAATTGTAAATATTTATGCACCCAACATAGGAGCACCTCAATACCTAAGGCAAATGCTAACAGCCATAAAAGGGGAAATTGACAGTAACACAATCATACTAGGGGACTTTAACACCCCACTTTCACCAATGGACAGAACATGCAAAATGAAAATAAATAAGGAAAGACAAGCTTTAAATGATACATTAAAGAAGATGGATTTAATTGATATTTATAGGACATTCCATCCAAAAACAACAGAATACACTTTCTTCTCAAGTGCTCACGGAACATTCTCCAGGATAGATCATATCTTGGGTCACAAATCAAGCCTTGGTAAATTTAAGAAAATTGAAATCGTAGCAAGTATCTTTTCCAACCACAACGCTATGAGACTAGATATCAATTACAGGAAAAAAACTGTAAAAAGTACAAACACATGGAGGCTAAACAATACACTACTAAATAATCAAGAGATCACTGAAGATATCAAAGAGGAAATCAAAAAATACCTAGAAATAAATGACAGTGAGAACACGAC
Organism: Balaenoptera musculus; assembly: GCF_009873245.2. Taxonomy (NCBI): domain Eukaryota; kingdom Metazoa; phylum Chordata; class Mammalia; order Artiodactyla; family Balaenopteridae; genus Balaenoptera; species Balaenoptera musculus. Next base: position 25,398,888 of record NC_045806.1, read on the forward strand.
GACCCAAAACCTATGGGATGTAGCAAAAGCAGTTCTAAGAGGGAAGTTGATAGCAATACAATCCTACCTCAAGAAACAAGAAAAATCTCAAATAAACAAGCTAACCTTACACCTAAAGCAATTAGAGAAAGAAGAACAAAAAAACCCAAAGTTAGCAGAAGGAAAGAAATCATAAAGATCAGATCAGAAATAAATGAAAAAGAAATGAAGGAAATGATAGCAAAGATCAATAAAACTAAAAGCTAGTTCTTTGAGGAGATAAACACAATCGATAAACCATTAGCCAGACTCATCAAGAAAAAAAGGGAGAAGACTCAAATCAACAGAATTAGAAATGAAAAAGGAGAAGTAACAACTGACACTGCAGAAATACAAAGGATCATGAGAGATTACTACAAGCAACTCTATGCCAATAAAATAGACAACCTGGAAGAAGTGGACAAATTCTTAGAAAAGGACAACCTTCTGAAACTGAACCAGGAAGAAATAGAAAATAGAAACAGACCAATCACAAGCACTGAAATTGAAAATGTGATTAAAAATCTTCCAACAAAAAAAAAGCCCAGGACCAGATGGCTTCACAGGTGAATTCTAACAGACATTTAGAGAAACCTAACACCTATTCTTCTCAAACTCTTCCAAAATATAGCAGAGGGAGGAAAACTCCCAAACTCATTCTACGAGGCCACCATCACCCTGATACCAAAACCAGACAAAGATGTCACAAAAAAGAAAACTACAGGCCAATATCACTGATGAACATAGATGCAAAAATCCTCAACAAAATACTAGCAAACAGAATCCAACAGCACATTAAAAGGATCATACACCATGATCAAGTGGGGTTTATCCCAGGAATGCAAGGAATCCTCAGTGTACGCAAATCAATCAATGTGATACACCATATTAACAAATTGGAGAAAAACCATACGATCATCTCAATAGATGCAGAAAAAGCTTTTGACAAAATTCAACACCCAGTTATGATAAAAACCCTCCAGAAAGTAGGCATAGAGGGAAGTTTCCTCAACATAATAAAGGCCATATATGACAAACCCACAGCCAACATTGTTCTCAATGGTGAAAAACTGAAACCATTTCCTCTAAGATCAGGAACAAGACAAGGTTGTCCACTCTCACCACTATTATTCAACATAGTTTTGGAAGTTTTAGCCACAGCAATCAGAGAAGAAAAAGAAATAAAAGGAATCCAAATAGGAAAAGAAGAAATAACACTGTCATTGTTTGCAGATGACATGATACTATACATAGAGAATCCCAAAGATGCTACCAGAAAACTACTAGAGCTGATCAATGAATTTGGTAAAGTAGCAGGATACACAATTAATGCACAGAAATCTCTTGCATTCCTCTACACTAATGATGAAAAATCTGAAAGCAAAATTAAGGAAACACTCCCATTTACCATTGCAACAAAAAGAATAAAATACCTAGGAATAAACCTACCTAAGGACATGAAAGACCTGTATGCAGAAAACTATAAGACACTGATGAAAGAAATTAGAGATGATACAAACTGATGGAAAGATATACCATGTTCTTGGATTGGAAGAATCAACATTGTGAAAATGACTCTACTACCCAAAGCAATCTACAGATTCAGCGCAATCCCTATCAAACTACCAATGGCATTTTTCACAGAACTAGAACAAAAAATTTCACAATTTGTATGGAAACACAAAAGACCCCGAATAGCCAAAGCAATCTTGAGAAAGAAAAACGGAGCTGGAGGAATCAGGCTCCCTGACTTCAGACTATACTACAAAGCTACAGCAATCAAGACAGTATGGTACTGGCACAAAAACAGAAATATACATCAATGGAACAGGATAGAAAGCCCAGAGGTAAACCCCCGCATATATGGTCGCCTTATCTTTGATAAAGGAGGCAAGAATATACAATGGAGAAAAGACCGCCTCTTCAGTAAGTGGTGCTGGGAAAACTGGACAGCTACATGTAAAAGAATGAAATTAGAACACTCTGTAACACCATACACAAAAATAAACTCAAAATGGATTAAAGACCTCAATGTAAGGCCAGACACTACGAAACTCTTAGAGGAAAACATAGGCAGAACACTCTATGACATACATCACAGCAAGATCCTTTTTGACCCACCTCCTAGAGAAATTGAAATAAAAACAAAAATAAACAAATGGGACCTAATGAAACTTCAAAGCTTTTGCACAGCAAAGGAAACCATAAACAGGATGGAAAGACAACCCTCAGAATGGGAGAAAATATTTGCAAACAAAGCAACTGACAAAGGATTAATCTCCAAAATATACAAGCAGCTCATGCAGCTCAATATGAAAAAAACAAACAACCCAATCCAAAAATGGGCAGAAGACCTAAATAGACATTTCTCCAAAGAAGATAGACAGATTGCCAACAGACACATGAAAGAATGCTCAACATCACTAATCATTAGAGAAATGCAAATCAAAACTACAATGGTGTATCACCTCACACCAGTCAGAAAGGCCATCATCAAAAAATCTACAAGCAATAAATGCTGGAGAGGTTGTGGCTAAAAGGGAACCCTCTTGCACTGTTGGTGGGAATGTAAATTGATACAGCCTCTATGGAGAACAGTAAGCAGGTTCCTTAAAAAACTAAAAATAGAACTACCATGTGACCCAGCAATCCCACTACTGGGCATGTACCCTGAGAAAACCATAAGTCAAAAAGAGTCATGTACCACAATGTTCATTGCAGCTCTGTTTACAATAGCCAGGACATGGAAGCAACCTAAGTGTCCATGAACAGATGAATGGATAAAGAAGATATGACTCAGCCATTAAAAGAAACGAAATTGAGTTATTTGTAGTGAGGTGGATGGACCTAGCGTCTGTCATACAGAGTGAAGTAAGTCAGAAAGAGAAAAACAAATACCATATGCTAACACATATATATGGAATCTAAAAAAAAAAAAAAAAGAAATGGTTGTGAAGAACCTATTGGCAGGACAGGAATAAAGATGCAGGCGTAGAGAATGGACTTGAGGACACGGGGAGGGGGAATGGTAAGCTGGGATGAAGTGAGAGAGTGGCCTGCACATATATACACTACCAAATATAAAATAGATAGCTAGTGGGAAGCAGCTGCATAGCACAGGGAGATCAGCTTGGTGCTTTGTGACCACCTAGACGGGTGGGATAGGGAGGGTGGGAGGGAGGCTCAAGAGGGAGGGGATATGGGGATATATGTATACGTATAGCTTATTCAGTTTGTTATACAGCAGAAACTAACACAACAATGTAAAGCAATTATGCTCCAATAAAAATGTTAAATTAAAAAAAAAACAGAAAGGAAACACAAGGAACTAGAAAAAGGAAATTAATATAGATAAAATATAGTTAAGAGCTTAAATTAGTTAAAAATAAATAAAAAACAAAAATTAAGGATAAACTGTATTTCTCCTTCTGACTTACTTCACTCTGTATGACAGACTCTAGGTCCATCTACCTCATTACAAATAACTCAATTTCATTTCTTTTTATGGCTGAGCAATATTCCATTGTATATATGTGCTGATTCACTTTGTTATACAGCAGCAACTAACACAACATTGTAAAGCAATTTTAGTCCAATAAAGATGTTAAAAAAAAAACCTTCAGGAATATTGATTATAAAGAACATCCAAGAAAGAAGTGAAATTTCATGTTATAAAATTGTTCTACCAACATATTTAATCCATTGTTAGAGTTAAGCAAACATAGCGTCATTTTTGTATCTTATATTTAAAAGAAAATAACCATTTATTGATGCATGTAGAGGCAGATTATCAAAGTGGTTAAAAAGATGGGATCTGGAGCCAGACCACCTGGTTTCAAATTTCATCATGTTAAGTAATTACTTAACACCTTGCTGGGATTCAATTCATCCATCTTGAAAATGCTGTTAACATTCATGTTTAGTTCATAGGATTGTTGAGAGGATTAAATAGGCTAATATGAATAAGGACAGAAGAACCATGATGAGAGCAAAGCAAACATATCAAGAAATTTAAGTTGTTGTTGTTGCTCTTTGTCGTTCTTACTAGTATTATTTAATAGGATGTGAAAATTGAAGTTTTGCCTGAAGTGTCAATATATGATAATTATCTGATACCCAGCTGAGTGTGAGACAGAATATCCTGGAGGAATCTTCAAAGTGGATAAATCAGAAGAGATTCCATGACTCTTTAACCTTTCACCCACTTTGAGAATATAAAAGAATCTAGATTGGAGAGGCAGAGAGGAACTGGAAAGATTTCTTTAGAGAGCTGCTAAGGTGTCTCCTCTCCCTCTGATGGGGTGAGCAGTCTACCTTCTTCCCTGAAATTCTAAAGGGTGGAAGTTTTAGGGGGACTGCTAAGAGAAGTTAATGGGTATTTCCTGGAGTAGGGAGATGCAGTATATTTATGCCTCATTCACACCTGTGAAAGGTGAAGCATGTATGGGGGGGGTGGGAGGGGGTGCTGAGAGGGAGAGAGAAGAGGAGAGGGAGAGGGAGGGGAAGAGAGAAGGAAGGAGAGAGAATAAAGGACCAGAAAGTGATACTCCTGCAGGGAGTTGGGGAGAGGAGAAGGGGTAACAGGCATGAATGTTTCCCATGGAGCAGATTTGGTCCACAAGGAAGAGAAAGCCTACCTGGAGAAGTTTTAAGCCCTGCGCAGGAAGAGATGAGTCCTCAGAGATGCTTGATCTGAGGAGACAGTGACCAACCAAAGGGGAAGCTCTCACCATCTGAGCTTTAGTTCAAGCTGGGGACCAATGCCAAATCCACATCAGTAACCTTAAGTGAAAGATTCAGCTTTACACATTTGCCAGTCACCAGCCAAATAAGAACAGTTCTGTCCTTATGTCTCTTTACTCCTCCCTGCCTCGTTGTACCTGGGTGTGGATATGACAAGAAAGACAGGTAAGCTGGTCACATAAGTCACCTTATATAAGACGTGTCCAGGAGGATGGGAGGAGAGCTCTTTAGCTTTGATTGAAGATTGAAAGGTTGATTACTATGATCGTAGACCATACTAAGGTAGTACTTATAACTTAAAGTGACTGTATGACCAAACTTTTCCTAAGAGCATGGAATCATGGGAATTTCTGAGTTTTCATTCCATAGTAGGAGAAATTATCCTAGTAAAAAATAGTCCTTAAAAGGAAAGAAGTCAAAAGTTCCCCAAATTTTGAAATGCTTATGCTGTTCTCCTGGTTTGTTACAACAAAAGAGAAAGGAACCCTAAACTATACATACAGAGGACATGAATAAATAGGAAGGGTCATGGCTTAATACAGCATTGATAAACTAAATACTTATATGATTCAGTACCTAGGCTACCACATGAATTAAAAATGACCCTGTGTAATGAATTAATTTCCAATATAAATAGAACGAAGAGAGAAAATAAACCTTAACATCTTTTTACCTTGTATGAATACAGAAGAGGTCAGTAAGATATGACATTGTCTCCAGATGATTAGAATGTGTTGAAAATATAGTGTATCAATTATAAGTGGTCATAATTTGCAAACTTCCTACTGGATTTTATATACATGCTCTGCGTTAGACGTTTTAATTAGTATTTTCCCTCCACTTTTTGAAAGCTAGATCCTAAAATGGGGTATTGATTTAAACAAGACCTAGTGAAAAATATGTATTGATTGATGGTGTTTAGCACAGGGTCTTGCACATGGAAGATGCTTTTTAATACTAAGTTTTTATTTATTTTAGTTTGATTTTAAGTTCAGCAGAAATACAGAATTCATATACTTGCTTATGTAAAAAGGATTTTTCACTCCAAAAACATGAAACAATGTGTACTGTAGTTTCCTTTGGGATATTACAAGTGTTGAACCTAGAAGCCTAAATCTTGAAAGTCATAAATATTTTTGTCATAAAATATTATCTGCAGGAATAATTCTAAATATCAGATTTTTTTAAAAACTCACTATACTAGTTTTTATGATATTGAGTTTTATCTTTTTAATTTTACTTGTTAATATCTTAAAAGTTTCCTCTTCCATTTTAATAAAATGTATTATTTATTAGTGCTTGAAGCATATGATATTGATATTGTTTATTGGAAAATCTACCAACATGTTAAAAGATCCAAACAAAAAACCTGCCTTAGAACTATAGAAATTTCAACCAGATTGAACTAAATTAGGTTTACTTTTCCTCTGTGTGCTATAAGAGAGATTGGACATCAGAAATTTTCTTCAAAAATATTAAAATCTGTTTTATTATATGTTGTATTGTCTAAAAATAATATCTGATTTGATCCAACTCTTATAACTATAATTTCAATTTAACCTTATTGCAACTCAGTGAGCAAAATATTCTACCCTTCAAGTATTAAAGTAATAGTTCAATTTCAATAAATTTACTATGAGTCTGTAAATCAATATTAGAAGCATCAATCTTAGAAGATCCAATAGTAAGGAATGATAAAATAGTAGAGTAATAAAAATAAGCACCTGTGCTTTAATATCCTGGACTATCCTTTATGGATTATATGAGTTGCTAATATCATATTCCACTCTTTGCTTTTTTCTTAGTTACATTCTGGTTGCTTTTTCTATCATTAATATTAATGTAATCAAATTCATCTATCTTTTTAGTTTATGCTGTTTTTTTTTCTTTAAGAAATGCTTTCATTCCTCAGGATTAAAAATATACTCACATATATTCATTTTAAAACATAATATTTTTTCTTTCACTCTGAGCCTTTTTAATGTGAGATTTATTTTAGTATCTAGTGTGAACTTAGGAATACACTTTTGCATTTTTCATGTAGATAGTTAAATGTCTCAGAATCTTTTACTGAATAGTTTTTCTTTTCTTATTTTTTTGCGACACCTTTATTGCTTAATAGGTTTCCATATAAGTGTGGATCTGATCTTGAGTTATCTATTTTTTTGTCTATTTGTCCGTTTCTGTGTGCATACCTCACTACCTTAATTCACACAGTTTCATGTAAAAAGTTTAAGTAAATCTTGGTATCTGATAGATGTTGAAAGAGTTACTCTTTGCTAGTTTTCTTAATTTCTTTAACTTTACTATCAAATATGATTTGTCCATTCATTTTACTGAAGTATAGTTGATTTCCAATATTAGTTTCAGGTATACAACTTAGAAATTCAAAATATTTATAGATTATATTCCATTTAAAAATATTGGCTATATTTCCTGTGCTGTACAGTATATCCTTGTAGTTTTTAAATTTTATACCTGGTAGTTTATACCTCTTAATCCCCTACCCCTATCTTGCCCCCCTCTCCCCATTGGTAACCACTAGTTTGTTCTCTATATCTGTGAGTCTATTTCTGTTTTGTTATATTCATTTACTTGATTTATTTTTTAGATTCCACATACAAGTAATAGCATACAGTATTTATGTTTCTCTGTCTGACTTATTTCACTATGCATAATACCTTTCAGGTCCATCCATGTTGTTGCAAATGGCAAATTTTCATTCTTTTTTATGGCTAAGTTATATTCCATTGTATGTATGTATATATGTGATATATATAAGGTTGCTTCCATATCTTGGCAATTGCAGATAATGCTGCTATGAACATTGGGGTGCATGTATCTTTTCAAGTTAGTGTTTTTGTTTTTTTCAGATATGTACCCAGGAGTGGAATTGCTGGATCATATGGTAGCTCTATTTTTAGTTTTCTGTGGACTGTCCATACTGCTTTCCATAGTGGCTGCACCAATTTACATTTACACCAACAGTGCACAAGGGTTTCCTTTTCTCTACATCCTTGACCATCACTTGTTATTTGTGGTCTTTTTGGTGCTAGCCATTCTAACAGGTGTGAGGTGGCATCTCATAATGGTTTTGATTTGCATTTCTCTGATGATTAATGATGTTGAGCATCTTTTCCCATGCCTGTTGGCCATCTGTGTGTCTTCTGTGGAAAAATGTTTGTTTGGGTCTTCTGCCCATTTTTTAATAAAGTTGTTTGGTTTTTTTGATATTGAGTTGTATGAGCTCTTTATATATTTTGGATATTAACCCCTTATTGGTCATATCATTTACAAATATTTTTTCCCGTTTAGTAGGTTGTCTTTTCATTTTGTTGATGGTTTCCATTACTGTGAGAAAGCTTTTAAGTATAATTAGGTTCCATTTGTTTATTTTTGTCTTTGTTTCCTTTGCCTTAGGAGACAGATCCAAAAAAAAATATTGCTACAATTTATATCAAAGAGTGTTCTACCTATGTTTTCTTCTAGGAGTTTATGGTTTCCAGTCTAACATTTAGGTCTTTAATCCATTTTGAGTTTTTTTTTTTTTTTTTTTTTTTTTTTTTAAATAATTTCCTCCTCCTTTTAGCTACTTTTATTTTTATTTATTTATTTATTTTTGGTTGTGCTGGGTCTTCGGTTCGTGCAAGGGCTTTCTCTAGTTGCGGCAAGTGGGGGCCACTCTTCATCGCGGTGCGGGGACCGCTCTTCATCGCGGTGCGCGGGCCTTTCACTATCGCGGCCCCTCCCGTTGCGGGGCACAGGCTCCAGACGCGCAGGCTCAGTAGTTGTGGCTCACGGGCCCAGCCGCTCCGTGGCATGTGGGATCTTCCCAGACCAGGGCTCGAACCCGTGTCCCCTGCATTAGCAGGCAGATTCTCAACCACTGCGCCACCAGGGAAGCCCGAGTTTATTTTTATATGTGGTGTGAGAAAATGTTCTAATTTCATTATTTTACATGCTATCAATTAGCTATCAATGAAATATGAATTTAAGACCAGTTTATCAAATTCTGTGAAAATTCCTGTTGAAAGTATTATTGAATCCAATTTATATATTGATTTGGGGAATCTCCATCTTTACAATGTGGGGTCTTACCATACCCTTCCCATGTTATGTGTATGTAGATAGATATAGATGGATTCAGTAATTTAAGCCTTTGGTATATCTTTGGTAAAATTGTTTGGAAAAAATTTAGATGTCCTTTGTTCACTTCATCGGGTCCAAGTTTTCTCATTTGTAAATTGAAGATAATTTTTTTTTCCTGCCTACATTTCAGGGCTACTTTGAAGCAAAAATGAAATTATGCTTATGAAATAAATACATAAATGATAAGATTTTGTTTTTTAGCCAGAAGTGTTGATATATTATATGCTTAATAATGCTCCATGATTTTCTGAGACTCTGTTTAATTAATCTCTTTTCCTCCTAGTGTAAAAGTTTGGATCTTATAATTATTTAAATAAAATCATTGTTCTGTTTAATGATTTCTGCAATGCTCTGTGAACCATGACTTTTTATTCATTCTATGAAGTCTTTGATTAATGAGGAATATAAAAGTTCATTTCATCAAGTATTTATTGTATCACATACTGTGTTGCTAGCACTGAATCAGTTTTGAGCTAATTCTTTTCATTTTAGGGGACAAAGTAAAATGCAATAAGGAGTTTTGGTGACCTGTTACCCATCAATATTTTTTACGGTTATCAGCCTAGAGTCTCTAGTAAACATGGAAGTTTTAAGTATTATTTTTATTATTGTTATTTTTAGGAGAAATTGATCCCAAATTTTAAGTTTTTCTTTTGTAATAAGTGAAGTGAAATATAAAGCTTATTTTTCTATTGTCTTCTTTTAATTAATCATTTCAATAACATGTACTATCTAAACTTGCCAAATCAACTATATAATCACTTCTTCCTTCTAATTTTATCAGTGTATTATCTGAAAATAAGGTAATATCAGAAAATATCCACTTGTTGAATGAGTGAAAATGAATATATATATTCAAATCAAGAGAATTCATAGAGAAAATACAAGATTCCAAGGAATGAAGCCATACACAGATAAAATACTAAATAATAAATACTTTTAAAATAGGACAAGATACTTCATACATTGGAACATGGTATCAAGATACAAAAATATTTTAATAGATTAAAATAAGGAGTTACATCTAGTAAAGGAGTGATCTGTCAAGTCTAATTATGAAGTTCTGCACTCAGGTTCAACAACTCTGTTATATAAATGCACACTTAAGTGTATTAATATTGTTAGGAGTTACTTGATGATGACCATATGTACATGTGCTGTGTGGACTTAAACATTTCATGGATACTTAGCTCATATGAATAGAAGACGTTTTCAATCAAAGGAGAGGGTTTTTTGATATTAGCCATTCTGGCGGGGGTGAAGTGATACCTCATTGTGGTTTTGATTTGCATTTTCTTGATGATTAGTGATGTTGACCATTTTTTATGTGCTTGTTGGCCATTTGTGTGTCTTCTTAGGAAAAATGTCTGTTCAGGTGTTCTGCCCATTTTTTATTAACATCTTTAAAATGGATTTTTTAATATTAAGTTGAATGTGTTCTTTATATATTCTACATATTAACCCCTTATAGGTATATGATTTGCAGATATTTTCTCCCATTCAGAGAAATGGGAGAAAATATCATCATCTTGTTGATGTTTTCCTTCAGTGTGCAAAAGGAGTTTAGTTTGATATAATCCCATTTGTTTATTTTTGCTTTTGTTTCCCTTGCCTGAAGAGACATATCCAAAAAAATATTGCTAAGACCAAAATCAAAGAGCATACTGCCTCTGCTTTCTTCGAGGAGTTTTATGGTTTCAGGCCTTACATTCAGTCTTTAATCCATTTTCAGCTTATTTTTGTATATGATGTAAAATAGTGGTGAAATAGATGAATGAATTAAGAGGGAGAAGTGTACAGTTATAGATAAGGCATGGAGATGTAATATACAGAATAGGGAATACAGTCAATAATATTGTAATAACTTTAAATGGTGACAGATGGTAACTACACTTATTGTGGTGATCATCTCGTAATGTATTTAAGTGTCAAATCACTATGTTGTACACCTGAAACTAATATAACATTGTATGTTGATTATACTTCAATAAAAGTAAACAAACAACAATAACAACAAAAAAACAAAGGTGAAGGTATTCCCTGTGGATCGTGCATTGGCATGCTGTGTTAAAATATAAGAACATTTTTTAAGAGGGGTATTGAAAAATTAAACTTTATTCTGATGTAAGTAGCTAAGATGATGAAAAAGATCTGAAAACTCTTCCTTAGGAATGGGTTGGAGGTCTAGAGGGTTTTATGCTGAGAAGGGAAAACTCGTGCATGGGCACAGGAGATCAAATATTTTAATAGCTGTTTCATGGAACTAGATTAAGTTTAATTTATTCTATAAGTCAGAACCATCAAACTTTTATTTAAAGGTCAGTTTCAGCTCAACCAAAAGTTATTTTTAGCCAATTAAATTACCTAAACATGATAAAGCCTCGATTTTAATTAGGGGAGGAACTTCCTGATTTGAGTGCAAGACTGAACTACATCACACCATCAGCCATTCATTTTAAAATATGTATTGGGACTTCCCTGGTGGTCCAGTGAGTAAGACTCTGCACTCCCAATGCAGGGGGCCTAGGTTCGATCCCTGGTCAGGGCACTGGATCCTGCATGCATGCCGTGACTTGGAGTCCACATGCCACAACTGAGAGTCCGCATGCCGCAACTAAGAAGTCTGCATGCCACAACTAAGACCCAGCGCAACCAAAATAAATAAATATTTTAAAAAATAAAAAATAAAATAAAAATATGTATTAAGTACCTACAGTATGCTAGGTGTTGAAATTTTTTTAGGAAATCACTGATCATTAATAATATGTGATTCTAGATTTTAATCTATGTTTCTGATAGACATTTAACACATATAAATTTGATAAAGAACTTGTGATACTTATTAGAATATTACATATATTACATAGTGTTGAGTGTATACTAAGGCTACAGTTCTGCACCAAGTAGAGTGAGTAATCTGAAAATACTGACATGAGAAGACAGTACTGGATTAAATTTTAAGAATGGATTCAGCAGTTGTATTAATTTGTCTAGAGCAGAGGATTTTCTTAGAAGAAATAAGAAAAGTGACCTGATGAAGTGGCAGTTGAAGAGAAGCAAAGAATGGGATAGAACAAGGGTCCCGAAGTGTAGCCTCTGGCCTGGCAGCATAAGCATTACCTGGGAACTTGTTAAAAATGTAGATTCCTGGATCCCCCTCTAGACCTACTAAATCAGAAACTCTGGGGGTGGGGCCCAGCAGGCTGCAATTGAACAAGCCTTCCAGGTGATTGTAATTCATGCTCAGTTTGCGAACCACTGGTGTAGACTGCTGGTGTGAAGTCGAGTTTAGATACGATTTGGAAGCCAATTCATCATCACTGCATATCAGTGGAAATAAAGGCTGCAGAGATCCCATAGATTATAGTAGCTGTGTGATTGATTGGCTAACTTATGTAGGCATAACCCGGAGAGCACTTTAAAAAGCCAGTGTTGAAACTCTTGCTTTGGAAAAAAAAAAATTCATGGAGGTTTTTCTTTTTTTTTAAATTTTACATCTACCATTTTAAATGATAGAGCTGGGTATCATTGTCTGCCAGAAACAAGGCCTATATATTTTGTTTCACAGGTAATGAATTCTTTCTTCCTCTAAAACAGTGTTGGGTAATGTTCCAAAAAAGTAATTACAGGCCAGTTAGTAAATATATGCTGAGACAGTAGAGTGCCTGATAGCAACAGCTATGTGTGCCACTGCTGATTAATCAGCTAGAGAACAGACCTATTTTTTGACTTAATATGGAATAGGGACTCCATTAAGGACAGAATCTGCATCTCAGTTACTAAACATATTCCCCCGCTGTTTTCATCTTCAAAGGTGTATATTTTCTTTTCTTTTGTTGTCTAGTAGAATGACAATCAGGGCTGCACACTTTTTACAAATTGTTCCTTCCCCTCCTGTCTTCCTCTTTTATTCAGTCAGCTTGTCAAGCTGTAGGGGATTATGAAAGTTTGGGGAGTTAGAAATCACAGCCAGTTCAATCTCATTTTCATATAAACTGAACAGTAAGTTATTATATTGTAACAGCTTATCACTTTGGACCTAAATTACAGCAAAGTAGTTTTGTAAATCCCATAACAGAGATAGAATAGTCCATTGATGTAGGCATGTTTCATACAGTTTGCTATAACTTTCAGCTTTAGCTCATTTTATATAACATTTTAATATATTGGTCGGAAAGATATAGTCATGATCTGCGGGGCTTTCTGATTTTGCTTCTCTCTTACATTAATTGCTGAAGCTAGTTAGAGACCCGTTTTAGGTTCTGCTGCTTCATCTTCTAGGATTATTCCTGTTTTAGGTCAAAGGAAATATAAGAAGTGCTATGTCTGGAAATGAAAGTGGCCATTGAGTCAGCCTTGCTCCTGGTCCTCCTCTTATGTTGTACCCCTGTCTGATAATTAGATTCTTGCCATATTACTTGTGATCAGACCTTTTTCTCGTACTCGATAATTGCTCTAGAGCTCTACCTTGATTCTCAGGCTTTTCCTCTGTTTATTTAAAAAGTATTCGGGAATTCTGGCCATAATCCCCAGTCTCACTTCCTCCCAGTCGCTGAGGACCTGTCCACCCAAACAGGTATTAGAGCATTCTGAGTACCCCAATTTGATTTGCATGCATATTGAGCCATCCTGCTTTGTGGTCTTAAGGACTTATGTGAGTATGATCTTTTGTTGGCTCTTAGAAAATTCCTTGATCGTCACCTATAGTGGATGCTGTTGGTACCCTACCTAGATGCTCTTAACCTGCAAGTACACCCATTCTCCATCTACTGACAGTATGGAGTTATAACTCACAGCTAGCAAAAGCATCACTATCCTATTTTATATATAGTAGTGTGTAACAAGGACCTACTGTATAGCACAGGGAACTATACTCAATATATTATAATAACCTATAATGGAAGAGAATGTAAAAAAAGAAAAAAATATAGATATATATAACTGAATCACTTTGCTGTATACCTGAAACGAACACAACATTGTAATTCAGCTATATTTCAATAAAAATTTTTAAAAAACAAAACAAACAAGAAAAACCCACCACCATCCTTCTGTGGAGAATTGCCTTAGACCAGTGGTTCTCAAGCTTTAGCTTGCTTCTGAATCACATAGAAGGCTTGTTAAAACAGATAGATGGGCTCAGCTCCCAGTTTCTGATTCAGTATGTCTAGGGCGGAGCCTGAGAATTTGTATTTCTAACAATTTCCCAATGATGCTGATGCTGTTGGTCTGAATAACAAACTTTGAGGGTAACTGGTCTAGTTTAAATAGGAATTTCTTTGTCCCTGGAGGCTATGTGTTCCATCTCCTCTCCTCAGGGCAGACGATGATCAGTGACAGATTGCCATCAGTTTTTAAAGGGCAGATTCTCCTGCCTCAAGATGGGACTCTTTCTGTGTTTCATTCATGCTCCGTTGCTGCTTGGTGGGATCAGAATTAGTGACCATCAGAAACCACATTTCAGCTTAGCTTTTTACCCCTACCGTACCCTACTTCTTTTACTCTCCTCTTGAAGGCACTCTGTCAGTAAATTACCTGAACAAAATCTCCATCTCAGACCATGCTTCTAGGGAGCACAACCAGAGACTTGTATCTGTGGATTTCTGGTTTCTAGTCTCTTTAGTTCAATTTATTCAAGAAATTTGTATTGAATGCCTTTGAATGCCCCAGGCAGTATATGGTATATGGGAAGTACTTAAGACCCAGTCTCTCTCTCCCAGTCTCTGTCTCAAACAGCCCACTATTAAGTCGAAGACTGGATAAATAAATGTACAATTGAAACACAGTATGGCTGATGCTATGCTACACTAGTGCTGAGAATTTGAAGCTATGAAAACTTTTATCTGAGCCTTGGAGGGTATCATAAGCTGGGTTCTTCGGGGAAAGAGACTCTGAGATGGAGATTTGTGAGTAGGAGGTTCATTGGGGCATATTTTGGGCAACACCAGTGAGGAAGTAAGGGAAGCATAATTGTACAGATGGAGAGGTTGGATGAGGCCTCAGGCAAACCCATGGGGAACTCTGGAGATGTCCAGAGTTAAGGAGGAAAGGAATCAATCACTAGATGCAGGCTGCCTACTGAGAGGGGCATAACACTGGAAGAAGCAATTTTTTGGCTAAAGGATGCTCAAAGGGGGACTCAACTGTAAGGTACCATTAGCCAGTTCTCCCATCTGCTGGGGAAATAGACGTGTCAGTCCTGTAGTAGGCATCTGCGTGGAGAACCACAGCCTCCAGTATAGAGGGCAGATGGATGCAAGGAAAGATCAGTCCTCAGCCACTTTATCCCAGGACCATAGAAAGTAGGTTGGACCTCATGAGAAAAAGTTTGGGGATCCAGCATGAAGAGTATTACACACACAGACACACACACATACACACGCACACACACACACACGTTGGTTCCTGGAGAACTGTCCTTGTGATCATCTCAGTTAATATATACTGGCTTCAAGCCAAACAACCAGCAATCCTGGTCCACCCAGTGTGAATTTTAATTGAGTCTATTCTTAAGCACTAAATTTCTCAAATATCACAGATGCTAAATGCAAGATAAACCTGAGATTTCCTGAAAATGTATCCTGTAGACAGACCTGAAAGAGTTCTAAACTTTGTTTAAATGACTCTGAGGAACAATGCAGCAGGTAACAAATCTGCCGACAAGCAGCAATCTTGAGAATAAACATATGTGGGCCCAGAGTTCAGAGGCTAAAGTCAATTTAATGAGAAAGCTGTTGCTATTCTTTTTTATGTGAATTAAATGTATTCCAAGTAGCCAAAGTCACAGCCTAATGGTAACAGTCTGGCTGCAGAACTGAGCATTTGTTTTATGCTGTTCTCAGGGTCACCTAAAGATGAATGTGAGTTACCTGGATTGAACAGAATTCTATCCAGTGTGTTGTAAATGTGTGGTGATAAAATTTGAGAACCTAATTAAAGAGAACTGATTTGAATGTAAAATTGTTATTTTGCAACTCATCTATGCCAAACATTGAAAATTTTCCATTGAGATAATAACAGCACATAATTTGTAAAGTGGAATATAAAGTCTTAGTGAATAAAGGGTGGGCTATTAATGTCTTCATAAAGTTAATTATACAATGTTAAGACAACAGAAGGAAGACTTGAGTAACCCCCTGCCTATCCAGAGTAAATGTTGTAAAAATTCACAAATTTTATTTTCTGTATTTAGTGCCAGAAATCCAGCCCATGCAGACACACACAAAAGAATGAAATAGGTCTGCATCTCTCCCTGCAGTAGCTGAAATCTGTCCTGATGGAATGGCCTCTGGCAGTATTATGAATCAGCATGAAAGAATAGCAGACCTGGTCTCTAGAAACTATCCCCTCGCTGAAATGCGCATTTAAATTACCTCGTGGCAAGGCCAGTGACATTCAAGGATTGAGAATGAGGTTAGAAAAATGGAAATGTTTCTCCACTTCAGGGAAGGTCTTTTGCCTGATCAACATTATGTAAACATTTTGCCAAAGAAAGAGTAGTACCAAAGTTTTGCAGCCAAATTATTATAGAACAGCAAACCGCTTTTATGCCCCCTATGCTCTAGTCCAAGGGTTGGCAAACTGGCCCTTGGGCCACATCCAACCTGCCACTCATTTTTGTAAATACAGCGTTGTTGGAACACAGCTATGCTCATTTGTTTATGTACTGTCTGTGGCTGTTTTTGCGCCACAGTGGCAGAGTTGAGTAGTGTGAAATAGACCATATGGCCCACAAAGCTTAAAATATTTACTATCTAGCCCTTTACAGAAAATGTTTGCTGACCCCTGCTTTAGTCTCTTCTAGTTCAGTGTATCCCAGATTTACTGATGATAAGAATCGCCTGGAGTACTTGTTAAACCTACAGCCTCTCAAGCCCCTCCTTTGGAGATCCTGATTCAGTGAGTCTGCGTGAGACACAGAAATGTGTATTTTTAACAAGTACTAGAATTTTTAAGAAACATCGGTCTAGTTCTTTTACTCCCCAGTTCTTCTGCATACCTTTTTATGCTCATCAAGTCCACATTATTTTCTTCAAATTCTTCTTCCTCTCCCCACATAAGTGCTCGCACAGACCAATGTGCTGTGTGACATTGTCGTGGGTGGGGTTTGCTAAAAGTAGAGCTTATGACAAGGATTTGGGTGTGTATTGTTTATGGACAGATCATGCTTAGGAGCAAGGAAGTTATGGAAGCAAGATATGATAGGAGAAACAAGCTAAGCAAGGTTGTGGTCTCAACTGGAGATGTACTTCAGCCTGATCCCATGAGGACTTCTGCAGCATGAATTGCACTACAGGCTTGTTCCCACCTTGAGGCAAGAGGTCTGGCCTTTTGTACACTCTCCCTCATGCCAACATTTGGATGTAGGGTGCTCTTGAACAGGGGATAGCTGAGAGCCATTAACAGCAATAACTGAGGCACACGTGCACCTTCAGTAAAGGAGGATGGGGGGTGATGTACAGTATCCAGTGCAAAGGTAAACCCCCAAATGAATGAAATTTACATTGGCTTGGAATGTGCCCTCCAGAAAGTCATATCTATGATAGTCTTTAAAAGGTAATTTGAAATATGTTTTTAAATTAGTAAATCTTTGGAAGTAATAAATGTATTTGCTAGAGTTGAGATCTTCAGCCTTCTACCATCTCTGAAAAGTAAGAGGAAATTATGTGTCAGAGAGAAGTGACTTTTCCAATAAATAATCATTGTTTTGTTGACCAATGTCTTTGACCAGATACTTGGTAAGATCTTTTGGTTATGATCATCTCTGTTAGGATGACATGGGGTTCTTATGAATTTGAATGCATGCAAACATTGCAGAGGCCTCTTGGAATAGTACTCCTGTCCTAGAACATATTTTTCCTAGTCCCCAACATCTCATAGTAGATCCACTAGCATCCTAGAAGAATCTATCAATGAAAGGTACATTATGGGAATGTAAAATGAAGTTCATCTCTCCATAATTATGATTTACTTTCCAAAGAATGGTAATAGCTACCACTACTAGCAAGTAGCAAATTAACTATTAGTAACTATTAGCAAACCCTCCTAACTAGCAAGGTAGGCATTATTTTCCCCATCCTCCTCTGAAATCACATAGCTAGTCAATGGTAGAGTTGAATGTTCTGAAGAAAGGCTGACACAGACCCTATTAAAAAGTTATCTTGCTTATTTCTCCCAAGTTGTTTGAATAAAATTAGAACTCACAAGCCTAGGACAAAGACTCTTTCAGACATTTCCAAATTATTAATTCTTGGATTTTGCAATAAGTACCCTTAAAGCTCTTAGGAGAAGTTGGTCGGGGGAGGAAAGGAAAATGTAATATTATGAGAGTTATGCTCTTTCTATTTTCTGACCAGTTCTCACTTTTATACTGCTCGTTCTGAAAGATGAGCAGAGAAAAGACCTGTGACCCCATGAGAGGTTGTATGACCTGAGCACCTCCCAGGGTCCTCTCTACAGCCCTCCCTCTGTGAATGCAGTGGGGGCAGCTCAGGCAAAGAAGGTGGAGAGTATTATACTGTTTTATAAACTTGGCAGAATCAAGTTACAAAAAGCACCTAGAATCTTATCTCACTGTATTCTGCTTTCTGTGTCCTTGAGGCAGAGTCGGCTTAACTTTTTCTTGAAATAAACACTGTGAAATAAGAATTTTTCCCCCAAACAACTTAAGGACATTTTCAACAACTTTTAAACAGAAAAACAGCTAACAAGATATGGTTACTCAGAGTAACTGCGTTTTTGTAAGTTGGTGACAAAAATAGAACTTTGATTTTATCTCATGTATTTTGGGGAAAGAGCAAAAGGCAGAATGTAATGGTGAGTGAAAAAAAAGAAAGAGAATTGGCAGGGTCCAGGATTTTCCCATGATTCTGCTGTGAACTTGGGATTCCAAACGAAATCCAGCTCATTTCAAAGCCAGTTTCCTTTCCAATTTGCCATGCCAATCTCTTACAACTCTCCTTAGACTAGGGCCAAAGAGTGGCATCCCTGAAACTGACCCTCACCAAGGGAGGGCTGAATATGGGAACCAGTGAACCACCTCAGGGAACGAAACCAGAATACAAGGATCAGGGTCATCTCACCCATGAAGCCTTTCCTTCTCTCTTCAGGTAGATTTTGGTGGATCTTTTCTTTCTGTATATCTGTAGTACTTGTACTGCATTCCTCTATTTTAGAACTTGGCACATGGTTATACTTTTTTTTAACCTCTTTTTCAAATGTGCTAGATTAAGAGCCCACCAAAAGCAGGTTTTATGTTCTGTTCAATTTTGTATGCTGTGCTCCATGAATTCAGTCATTCATTCAAAACCCATTTATTGAGTGCCTACAGGTATTGTTTTAAGTGCTGAAGATACAGTAGTGAAAGAAACAGACCAAAATTCTTGCCTTTAAGGAACTTTCAATTTAGTGATGGAGATAATATATTGTATATTCTATATAGCTGAGTGTTGAGGTCTAAAATGTAGGCTAAGTGGAGACTTGAGTGTTTGGGGGAGGGTTGACATTTTAGATAGGATAAGGGGAAGCCTCACAGAGAAGGTGACATTTGATTAAACACTTAAGGAAATGAGGGAAGTAGTCTACAGATATCTGGAAGAAGAGAAGTCCAAGGAGGATAAAGGTAAAGACCTGGAGTTAGGAGCATGCCCAGTGTGTTCAGGGAAAAGCAAGGAGGCTTTTTAAGTCTGGAGTAGTAGCCACAAAGGGGAAAAGTGATAAGAGATGAGATCAGAAAGAAGAAGGTGGGGGCAGAGATCACATATGACCTTGGAAGGTACAATGATAACTTTGGCTTTTGCTTTGAATGGTATTAGAAGCCATTGAAGGAGAGCTATCTGAACTTTCAGTTTTAACAGGATCTCACTAATGTTGAAATAAAATAATTAATGAATTACCTAATTAACATGTATTCAAGAAGTGCACAGAAACACTAGAGATTGGGTTGAATTGGCACAATGGATCAGATCAAGCCTAAGTGCACATTCCTAGAAGCTGAGGGTTCAAGATGGAGCCATGAATCTCATCAAGTAGACAAGGAGAAGGCAGCCACGAACAGTGAACATGAGATAAGACCCATTTGCCCTGAAAGTCTTGCATAACTCCTACTTCTATCAACATATGGAATAATTTTCTTGGGGCAACGTTAACTTACGTTAGAGAGCGTGAGCAATTCCTACATAGCAATAAGCTAGGTGAGGAAAGTTGTGATAAGAAGATACATCCCACCTACCTCTCAGTACCCAAGACTGGCCCCTATATCCTGGCATATATAGAGAGCTCTGTACCATTTGGGTAAACATACTTAATGATATGCTGAGTCCTCTTTTCTTTAAATCATTGTTGAATAGTAACCTGGCCAGCTCACAGTATAAAACCCTTTAGTACACACTCAAAAAACATTGTAAGCTCCCAGAAATGTTCACAGGTCAGAAAGAATTAAAGGATGAAAAGAAACTGAATGGCAACAATGGACACAAACTCCCAGCACCACCACCACGGGAGATGATCAAGTTAAAGGAGTCTCAGTGAATTAGAAGATGAAGCCAGTTATGACCCCTACTTTATGTCTGATTTCACTCTTAAGTCACAAGGCTAATATCTTTCATAGAAAATATTGATTAAAACAGAAACTACAGTGTCTTATATGTATACATTTACAGTATGATTAATCAGGAACACGTTTACTTTGAGAACATACGAGGTTTGAAGAATATCAAGACAAAGTTTTACTTTAAAAAAGGTCAAAGTATGGAATTAAAAAAACCTTTGTAATAATAAAACTTAAATTCCATAATTGGAATTCTTGGAATGTTTATCCAAGATTTTTTAAAATCAGTCTCTGTTTTAAACACAACTTTCCATTTCTTAGACTGAGCATCTTAGGTTTTTGTTTTTGTTTTCATTTTTTTTGAATCTTATTTTATTTATTATTTTATACAGCAGGTTCTTATTAGTCATCCATTTTATACACATCAGTCTATATATATCAATCCCAATCTCCCAGTTCATCACACCACCACCACCCCCACCTGCCACTGCTTTCCCCCCTTGGTGTCCATACGTTTCTTCTCTACATCTGTGTCTCAATTTCTGCCCTGCAAACCAGTTCATCTGTACCATTTTCTAGGTTCCAGATATATGCGTTAATATGCGATATTTGTTTTTCTCTTTCTGACTTACCTCACTCATAATGACAGTCTCTAGATCCATCCACGTCTCTACAAATGACCCAATTTCGTTCCTTTTTATGGCTGAGTAATATTCCATTGTATATGTGTACCACATCTTCTTTATCCATTTGTCTGTCGATGGGCATTTAGGTTGCTTCCATGACCAGGCTATTGTAAATAGTGCTGCAATGAACATTGGGGTGCATGTGTCTTTTTGAATTAAGGTTTTCTCTGGGTATATGCCCAGTAGTGGGATTGCCGGGTCATATTTTAAAGTCAATTTTATCTGATAGGAGTGTTGCTACTACAGCTTTCTTTTGATTTCCATTTGCATGGAATATCTTTTTCCATCCCCTCACTTTCAGTCTGAATGTGTCCCTAGGTCTGAAGTGGGTCTCTTGTAGACAGCATATATATGGGTCTTGTTTTTGTATCCATTCAGCAAGCCTGTGTCTTTTGGTTGGAGCATTTAATCCATTCATGTTTAAGGTAATTATCGATATGTATGTTCCTATTACCATTTTCTTAATTGTTTTGGGTTTGTTTTTGTAGGTCCTTTTCTTCTCTGTGTTTCCCACTTAGAGAAGTTCCTTTAACATTTGCTGTAGAGCGGGTTTGGTGATGCTGAATTCTCTTAGCTTTTGCTTGTCTGTAAAGCTTTTGATTTCTCCATCGAATCTGAATGAGATCCTTGCCTGGTAGAGTAATCTTGGTTGTAGGTTCTTCCCTTTCATCACTTTAAGTATATCATGCCACTCCCTTCTGGCTTGTAGAGTTTCTGCTGAGAAATCAGCTGTTAACCTTATGGGAGTTCCCTTTTATGTTATTTGTCATTTTAAAAGTCTGTGTTATTTCCCATTTTGTATGTATCTTTTACTTTAATCACTTTCACCCATTTTGCCCACCCCCAACCCACCATCTCTAGCAACCACAAATCTGTTCTTAGTATCTATGAGCTCATTTTTGTTGTTCTGGTTTTTGCTGTTTTTCAGATTCTACATGTAAGTGAGATCATACTGTATTTGTCTTTCTCTGTCTGACTTAGTTTGCTTACCTTAATGCCCTCAAGGTCCATCTACCTTGCCGCAAATGGCAGAATTTCGTTCTTTTTTATGGCTGAATAATATTCCACTGTGTCCATTCATCTGTCTATATCCATTCATCTGTCATTGGACATTTGGGTTGTTTCCATGTCCTGACTGTTGTGAATTATGCTGCTGTGAATATGGCAGTGCAGATATCCTTTTGAGATAGTGATTTTGTTTCCTTTGGATAAAAATTTTAGTTTTTCATAGGTTATATTGATTAATTAATATGAATGTTTATTTGTATTTAATTTGTAAATTGCCTGTTACTATCTTTTTGCCCACTTTTCTGTTGGCATGCTCATTCTTTTCTTATTGATTTATATAAATATTTTATATTTCAGTGGTATCAGCAATCCATTACAAACATTTTTTATTTGTCTTTTGCCTTTAAAGTTTACTTTAAAAATTAAATCTATATTTTTTAGATAAATTTGGCCTTTGAACATCTGTTTAGAAAGCTTGTTTTTACCTCAAGATGAGACAAATAAACACCTATGTTTTCTTCCAGTGCTTTTAAAATTACTTGTCATATATCTGAATTTTTTTGTGTCTGGATTGTTTTTTTTCTTTATTTTCTTCCCAGATGACTTTCACATTATTTGAGTGATAAATCCCCATCGATGTGAGGTGCTATCTGTAGTGTTTAATAAGTTCTTACATATGTTTGGCCTGTTTCTATACTTTCTCTTATGCTTGACATCTCTGTTCTTGCCCCAGTAGCACATCAAGAATGTTCTTTTAATTATTATACCTTTGATTTACATTTTGAAGTTTGCCACTTCAAACCTAACAAAACTTTCTTGGTTATTCTTGCATTTAATTCGTCCATACTTTCGGCAAGAATTTCAAAATGCCGTGGGGATTTTTGTTGAGAATGCATCCAAATATTTTTATTAATTTAGGAATAATTGGCAGTTTTACCATATTAACTTTCCATACAGAGCATATGCTTTCTCTGTTTCTCCAAGTCCCTAAAAAATTTCTCACTGTGAATTGTTATAGTTTTTTTAATGTAGATCTTGCACATTTCTTATTAAATTTATTCTTATTTATTTTATAACTTTGTTACTATCATAAATGGAATTTTTGGAACCATATTTCTAACTTTTATTGCTGGGTATACAAGGAAACTATAGCTTTATATATCTTTATTTATTTTAAAATATTTCATCAGATTGGAAGGAATGAGGATCCTGCTGATTTCAATGTGACTATAAATAGAACATTAGCAGGCTTGCATGTTCTTGTACATTTCCAAGGATTTTAAAACAGTATTTCCTTTGATAATGAGTTATTCCTGAGAGCTTTCCATATAACTCTGCATTCCTTTTTGTGAATATTTTACCTCCCATTTGTGGCTGATAGAACAAAGGAAAAATGAAAAGTAATATGATTAATGCTAGAATTGACCATCAGTTTTTAGAAAGCTATACCTTCCAAATGAGATAATTCATGTGTTCTAGATAATTTAGCAACCAGCAAGTAGGAAATAATGAAATAAATAAACTTCATTTTCATTATGTTGGTATTTCAAGTTTTCTGAGTCAAGCAAGCAGTGTAATATGTATTTACTATTAATTAATATGAAGATATTGATATGCGTGAATGACACGCTCCCTGGGGTTGACATAAAAGTTACAAATCAAACATGGCCCTGTTTTTTCCCCTATTCTCTTCACTGTACCCTTGCTCAAATTTTCCCCCTGACAGATATCTGAAGGCCATTGACCACTCCCTCAGGAAATCTCTGGAGCTACACAGGCACCAGAGGTCAATAGAAATAAATTGTAAGCTATACTTCCAGCTCTCTAATTAGACTTTCCAGTCTAATTGCAGGAAATGAAATCCAGGGAGATCAAATTTACCTAGATGACAGACTTTAGAATTGTTACAAAGAAATACATTGACAAGTACAAAGCCAGCATGCTCCTGGGAATAAAACTGAACCTTGCTCTGCCTCATCAGAGTATCAGATGGGGATAAGAATATCTTGTCTACCTGATTCACATGCTTGTCCACCTGTTTTTGAAAAGAAAATGCAAATAAACATGCTGCAAGGCCGTCCATGTAATATTTAATTATTTTGACTCTAGAGTTTGACCTTGATTCAAATCCTGACTCTACCACTTCTAAACAGCTCACCAAGGAACAAATGTCTCTAACTCCTTAAGCCTCCACTTCTTGTCAGAAAAATTAGGATAATTATAGAACCTACTGAATATGGTTGTTTTGATGATAAATGAGATTATATCTATATACAAATTTTAGCCTAACACCTGATACATAGAAAGCATTCCATAATATTATATATTGTTATGTTTACCTTTGCTAATTTCCAGGTTGTTTTAAAGTATAAAAGAATATTTTTAAAGAATATAGATGATTATTCAGATAGGAGTGAAATTCTAAAGAACTGTTTTCCTGGAAATTAATTTTGAAAAGAATTTTTATGAAAATCTTATATTTAGAGTGAGGAAAACAGTCAATTGTAAAGATATCTATATATTTATATACCTTTACATATGTGAAGGTATCTATATCCACCTATCTATTTATCTATCTCTCTCTCTATCTATAGTATGTACTAGAGACACAATTCAATCCTATGATATAAGAAGTGTTGAATTGGGAGAGTGGGATTGACATATATACATTAATATGTATAAAATAGATAACTAATGAAAAAAAAGAAGTGTTGAGAAAAATGTTGCTCCTTTATTTTATCTTAAACTGATTTGGTCTCCTTCATGAGTCCTCATCCATTATGTAATAGAAGATAAATAAATTCTCACTCTTATTTAAGCTTTTTATTTAGGGTACAGTCTCTCAGAGGTAGGAAGGCCCAGTCTCTCATTCAGCTTTTCTCTACCTCTGCTTGTTGCAAATAAGATGTTGCTCAGATATATGGGGTAAAGGGGAGGCTTCCTAGGCCCTCACGTTTACAAGGAAGAATCATTGCCCGTGGGCATAATGTTCCTTGATTTCTGAGATAATATCCCTTATTCTCTAGCCATTGATGAACTTGTCAGCTGGTTGAATGCATAATCAGTCTCCTAACTGGATTAATTAGTGTCCAACATCATTCTCTGTTTTACCTGGATTCCCTTTATATTGGAGTGACTCCAGACCCCCAAGTCTCTGCTGTGTTTTCTGTGCAGCCTTCTGGCCAGTGATCCAGCCGCAGCGTCCTCCATTGGGCCAACTTGTTCTGCCACTGTTAGCCCGCAACAAGCCCCTCGGCAGCATCCAGCTAGATAGAATTCACTGTGTCTGTAGATATGCGTGTATGTATGTGTGTGCATATGTATGCATGAGTGTATATTTCCATTTTTACCCATGTATGTATCTATACACTAGACTGTCTCACAAAATTTATATGGCAAGTTTTGTTCCACCCCAGCTAGGGTAGCTTGTGAAATGTTCCAAAGTAGAGATTATTTCTCATTCATTTGTGGCTCACCAGCACCTCACCTGATACTTGGAACAAATATAAATAATCAGTGTGTATTCTCTTCATGACTGGCAAAATTTCTCCATACTTATTGATGGTGGGTTTGTGACCACTAGTATTGGTGTGAATGCACAAAATATTGAAACAGTAGCACAAATGGAAAATAAAAAACATTGAGGGACATGTTGGGATAATAATAGATTTTGGAAGGGTTCTCTAGATACCGTTTGATCCAACTTCTGAATTTATAATGTAAAACTGGCACTTGTGCTCAATCAGCTGCTCTAGTCTGAAGAATTATTGGGGTGATTCTGGACCCAAACTCAAAGAACATGGTGACACCGGCACAGTCTCCTCTTTTTGCTCTAGTGATTTTTATGTAGCGTTGAACATATAAATGGTGCTTTACAAAGTACAGAAAGGGGTCAAGAACTTGATCTCAAATACTTACATAGAGAGGCTTTAAAGATTTTTGTTTTGCATTTCCTAAAAAGGAAGGAAGGGGGGGAGGGAGGGAGGAAAGAAGGGAGGGAGGGAGGGAGGAAGGAAGGGAGGGAAGGAGGAAGGAAAGAGAGAAAGAAAGAAAGGGAGGGAGAGAGGGAGGGAGGAAGGAAGGGAGGGAGGGAGGGAGGAAGGAAGGGAGGGAGGGAGGAAGGAAGACCTCCACTGAAAAGGAGTGTGTGAGGAAAAAAAGAAAACAATGAGAAGGAATTCAGAGGCGGGTTGACGTTTTGAGGTTAAACTGAAATGATGCGTTCATTGCAGTGAACACCTTTGACATGTCGAAGGTGGTACACAGTCACTGATGATGACTACATTCTCTCTGGCTTTGGGTTCACAGTGCTTTGCAGTGCTATGTTATTCAGAACTAAATAACTATTGTCACTGCTCTATAATTTGGCCATGAGCTATCTGGTTACTTTCAGACAAAAGAAAATGTCTCATAATAATAGGGTTTTGTATGAGTCTGCTCTTTCTTTCAGGAAGAAAAAAGTGTATTTGAGGATTTATCTCTGTTCACATTGAGGAAGAAGCTTTAAAAAGTTTTACTCCTCCCTCCCTGTAGCAGTTCTCGTCTGGCTTTCCATCAGGGAGAAGTGTTACCTTCAGCATATTCTGCGTATGATATAGACAGTGCCAGATGCTTCAAATGGTCATAATTGTGAAGGATATGGAAAAGGAGGCATCTTCCTACTGTGTTTCATTTCAGTGTGGAGGGGAAAAGCCCTTTGGGTAAATTAGCACTTGGAGGATTTAGCAAAAGTGAATTAACTATGACAGAGTCCTCTAACACATCTATTTGATGATTTTGCCAGTCTTATTCCCAGTTACCTGGGATACTACCATGCTTTGGGATGCCATGGGGTCATTAAAATGTGAGACAGAGTCTCTGGAAGAGAAAAACCAGATGAATCTTGACTTGCAGACAGTACGTCTTGCTAAATAGCATTTCCTTTGACCAGCCCTACCTTTCCCTTGGTGCTGAATTTCTCTTTCATACGCTCATCTGAAAAAACAAACAGCTGATTGTGAATTTCAGCTGCCAAAACCAAAAGACTGTTGGGAAGACTTTTTACAAGCAATTAGCAAGTGTGCGATCAAAAAATCAATATATAGGTGATTTTTTATTTGTAAATTAGTATGAAAAGCTAGCCTCTATTATGTCATAAGAATAGGGAAAAGAGAAATGAAGGCAGAAGCGTGTGATAGAAACATATATGAATATGAGTCTACTATCCCTTACACACAATTCCTTATATATGATCAAAAATAGCTATGGAAGATTTAGTGTCTTTGTGGTAACTCATTCAACCTGACTTGGATGGATTTGGTGGCTAAGCCTTACCTGATCTACTGTGAATTATTTTATCTTTACTTCTCTTGATGTAACTATTCACATGCTTCACTGCAGAAATTTTAGCATATTTGATCCACAGGACTGTTGAGGACCCTGCGGAGGGACCCCTCAGCAGGGTCCTACAGAATATGTATAGTGTAACTTTCCATAGATATGAAAAATTCTGAATTTTGGAACAGAAAATTTCGAATATTGGAACAGACAATATCTATCCTATATGCTCTTCTTACTACTGTGTGAGGCATTGTGCTAACTGCTTTACAAACTTTACCTCAATGAAGCCTCACAACCTCTATCGGAGATAGACCTTGCAGTTTTTAGATGAGGAAACTAAGGATTAGAGAGGTGAAAAAAGTTGCTCAAGGTCACTCTTCCAGTTATCTACTGTTACATAACCAACATCCCTGAAATTTGGCAGCTGAAAACAACATTTTGTTGTTATCACGCACATTTCTGTGGTTTGTCCGGGCTCAGCAGAATGGTTCTCGACATGTGGCTGCTGTCAGAAGCTGGGAATGGAGTCATCTGGAGGCATCTTTGCTCACGTTATCTGTCCCTCAGCTGAAACACCTCAGGGCTGATCAGGCATCTCACTCTCTATGTGGCCTCTCTGTGTGACTTCCCTGGTGGCACAGTGGTTAAGAATCCGCCTGCCAATGCAGGGGACACAGGTTTGAGCCCTGGTCTGGGGAGATCCCACATGCCACGGAGCAACTAAGCCCGTGCGCCACAACTACTGAGCCTGCGCTCTAGAGCCCGTGAGCCACAACTACTGAGCCCACGTGCCTAGAGCCCATGCTCCGCAACAAGAGAAGCCACCACAATGAGAAGCCCGTGCACCTGAGTTACTCCCACCACCATGGTGGCCTCAGCATAATCAGGCTTAGTACATGGTGACTGGCATTCCCTAGACTAGAGCAAGTGTTCCCAAAGACAAGAAGTGGAACTTGCAAGTCTATTAAATGCTGAGCTCAGAAACTGGCACAGTGTCATTTCTACTTTTTTTCTATGGATGGAAACAGTCAAATATCACCCAGAGGGGAAATAGACTCCAACTCTCTAAGTAAGGATAGAGGCTGCTTAGCTCGTAAGTGAACATCCGGGGCTTGAATGTAGGTCTACCTAGTACCAAAGTCCATTCACAAAGGAGTAAAGTCCGCCTCTCACCCATTCTTCATTCTGAATGCCATCCCCACCTTGAGGTCTTTTGCTGCTTAATACTCCATTTTTCCCCATCATTTTCCTGTGTTCTCCTACTTCTGCCAGACTATCCTGTAAGAAGGACATCCTGAGGATGTCAATGTAGAGAACTGTGGCATATTTAAGGGGGTGGGTAGGGAGAATCCTCTTTTCTCCTCATACTGCTCTTACCTCATTGATCCTGACTTCATCCCATTTTTAATTTATTTATTTATTTATTTTTGGCTGTGCTGGGTCTTCGTTTCTGTGCGAGGGCTTTCTCTAGCTGCGGCAAGCGGGGGCCACTCTTCATCGCGGTGCGCGGGCCTCTCACTATCGCGGCCTCTCCTGTTGCGGAGCACAGGCTCCAGACGCGCAGGCTCAGTAGTTGTGGCTCACGGGCCCAGTTGCTTCGCGGCATGTGGGATCTTCCCAGACCAGGGCTCGAACCCGTGTCCGCTGCATTGGCAGGCAGATTCTCAACCACTGCGCCACCAGGGAAGCCCCATCCCATTTTTAAAATCCCCACCTCGATAGGAGAGAATTTGGAAGTAACAAAGAAGAATTAATGTGAGGAAGGGACAGGAGGAAAGGGGAAAGGCATACATTCTGGAATATTCCAACTACAGTGAGCACCTTTACTCCTCCCTCTACTGCCCCTCTACCCCGAAACTCTAATGTATTCCTCCTACTAAAATATAACACATTTCATGTGGATTCTTGTCAATATTTGCTCCAGCTCTAGCACAGTGACTGGCGTATATTAGTTCTCATTTCTATGGCAGAAATGCATGCATAAAGCTCTGTAGACCTGTGGATATGCTTCCCAGACGTTTCACTTATGACCTGTCTCTAGGTCTGCCCTCTCTCCAACTGGAAAGTAGGGGAAAAAAATAGCCAAGGTGTGCTTGTTAGCTGACAAGGTTTTAGTTTGCACTGTAATGAGACCTTGAGCTGTTTTTGCCTTTGTGAGTTAAGCTTTGGAGTCCAACCAACTTGGAGACAAATAAAGGGGGCCTTGAGAATTGAGGTTCCATGCTGATTTATGGAGGAATAATCACAGTGTTGTTTAGAAGGAGAGTTGATACACTTGAGGTCTCTTCAGGAAAAATCAAAGCTTCACTGGGATTTAGCTAACTGGCAGTCATGATTTTGAACTCTATCCCCATTTGGCCAAACTTATCACATGTGTCAAAATGACACGGTTCTTTCAGGGGGCTTTTGGGAGTGAGACCCACAGCACGCAGCTGTGCTGAACAGTACAGCTGAACAGAAGCACTACATTAGTCAGCCTTCCTTAGCGACATCTGGCATTTGCTTTCCAACTCCTTTCCCTCCCCAGCCTTGCCTCCTTAATGCTAAACATACAAGCAGCCTTCTTTGCCGTCTTCCCCTACTCTCCCAATAAGTACACGACTTATTTCCTGTTTCTTAAACAAACTCCATGGTTTTCTGATTCCTCCCAGGTTTTCTTGTGAAATGAAAACTATTGATGGCTCCTTCCTACAAATACAAATGTAACTGCCTGGAACATTCCTGAATTCCAGGTCATTAGCACAGGGGCATATATCAAGTATAGTTTTATAGGGCTTACCCCTCTTGTTTGAGTGAAGATGGTACAGTGGCCAAATTTTCTAAGAGAGAATAATGGTCCTCAGGGCCAAGTATTTAAGCCCAATGGTCATGGTTGCTGTGCTACAAATACCAGGAGAGAACTTGCTGCCACCTCAACATGGGAGGGCCTTTAGGATCTCCTCATCCAGTTGCCTCATTTTTCCTGTTAGGAAATTGGGACCCAGGTAGGCAAAGCCATATTCCCAAAGATCTGCAATGACACAGTGAGGCTATAACCCAACCCTCCTGGCTCCTCCTAGTTCAGTGACCATTCCACAATGCTGCCTTCATATCAGAATTTCTGCCTTTGTCCATCACCATATCCTGAGTGTTTTATTCTGTCCTACACTTCCACACCCCTGTGATTTATACTCCTGTCACCTCAAAGCTATTTTTAAATTTCTAGATCTCCTTTAATGGGCGGGTGCATTGGTCAAGAGAGCTTTCCGTGTTCTCATTCATTTGCTACCAACACGTACTTTCCTGCCCTCTGTACTTACTGAGCAGGTGAGCCTATGTTGACAGGGAAACTGGTATGTCTGTTGGCCAAAAGACAAAAGGGAAGAGAATGAGGTCAGGTCTGCTGGTCATCATATAACCTTCCTTTTAGTCTCACCACGCCTGGGTGATGGAGGAGATTTGCCCCCTCAGCAAAGATTATAACTCCAGCAAATAGTGGATTGTGTTCCCGATTCTACAGTAGCTCATGAGGAGACCCACCCAATGTGGAAAAGTCCCTAAGTACATTGTAGCCATCTTCAGAATCTGTGACAGAATCCCATAGTTTAGGGCACGTATCAAAGACATCTGATGTGGAGATCTACTCCTCACTCGGGGTCGGAAAGACAGTGACTCTGGTCCAGGCGTCTCCATGGCAGCCTCAGTGAGGGAGCTCCAAGGAAGCAAACACAGTGCAGGGGGAAAGTGGGATGCTCCTGCCTTTGACCTTTCAGGTAAATCTAGTAAACTTACCTTTCTCAGGAAAAGAGGTTGGAACTGACCTTTTGTTTTTGGCAACTGGGGTCAGCTAGTATGTGCTGACAGCAAAACTAGGGTTTCATCCCCCAGCTGGGAGCTGAAGGGGAAGCCCGTCTTCCGCAAATTCTTAGCATGCTTGAGAAACATTAAGCTGAACACTGGAGCTTGATTTTCCTGCAACTCATGTAGAGAGCAAGGGCTGAGGAAGGAACATTGTCTAGAAAGGAATTTCCTCCAAAGGTCTCAAGCAGAACCTCAAAGCAGAACCCGGAAACACTAGAACTGCGGACATGAATTCTTTTTTTCTCAGCAAAGAAAGCTCATGCTTTTAGTCAGTAGAGGGTCCTTTACTTCCTTCAGCCAGCTAATGACCTCAAGAGGTCAGGGGATTTTATTTTCCTTACTCTATTAAATTTGAGTGGCATATTCTTTTTTAAAAAAGGATGTATACTATCCTCAAAATGACTGGCAAACTTAGAAGGACAAGGAGCAAGAAATGGCCCGAAAAGGCTTAAAATAACATATTCCGCTAATGGAGTGCTACTGTGTGATGGAAAGACAGACGAGGAGGATTTTGTTAGTTGTCATAGTTTTTCCTCCACTCGCCCTCTGCCCAAACAATTGTAACTCTTATGGTAGCTAGAACCAGGCAATATGGGATAAAAAATTTTTCTGATCATAACTTTACTGGTTTTCAGTCCTTATCTCAAAATTTGCTACAGGTATAAGGTCAAGTTCCATTTGTACATTCAGACAAATGTACAAATATCACAATATCACCTTAGTCTTCCTCTCAAGCATAAACTCATGGGTACTTCCTTTTGATCTACCCCTTCTCTGCCCTAACTCTCCCAAAGTAACTGAAAAATGCTGTGGACTTTCAACAAATGGCACGTGCTCCTTCCTTTAGGGGAATGTACATTTCCTTTGCTTTTACCAATAAACCATTACTTGTCCTGGAAGTTCCATCTGACTTACTTCTCCTTCTGCCGGACTCTTGTTATGGACCGTATCATATCTTTCTGCAACATCTTTATGAATCTACCTTGGAAAATGTCTCCTCAGCTGATCTCAGGCTCAGAGCAGTTTTACCTCACCCAAACAATTGGTTTGTATTTGTGGGCTCAATACTCAATAGTGACACCCACCCGTTTTCCCTTTTAACAATGGTCACCAGAACTTTCCAAGCCAAAATTGTAGCCCATCTACATTCAACAGTATGAATTTTTCCAACTACATTCCTTACTACATTTTATGAGCTGAACTTTGCTTTTCTTTTACTTTTAAATTTGGTATTTTGCCTTTAATGTATCATTTTATGGAACTACTTTCTGGAACAAGGTGGCTAGGAAGGGAAGGAAGGGGATAGGGGAAAGAATCCAAACTCAAAAGCTAGTTTACTTATGATTCTTTCACCTGGAAAAGTTAATAATTTTCCCTCTGAATTCTCCTGGCACTTTAAAAAAGCCTATATTGTAGCATTTATATCATGATGTGTCAATTGTTCATTTTCTTGGAGTTTTTTCCTCCTACCTGACTGCAAATTTGTTAAAAACAATGATTACTTCTTACTTTTCTTGGTATTCCCAGCTTCTGGCTCCGCTCCTGGCTCAAGTAACTGCTCGATATATGTTTATTGAGTGAACAGTAGCTGAAAAGTAGCTCCAGAGATTTAATCCAATCACATAAATTGATTTAACTAATTGGAGTTCTGTTCAAGATTGAGATTCATTCTCTGAATCAGACTTCTGACCTTCAGAACTTTATATGTGACTGGTCACAGTCATATTTTTCATTGTACTTGTCTCCAACTGACTTTTAGCAAATAACCAGCAGGTTTAATACAAATAAGATCATATTAAATATAATTAAAAATCTCTCCATGAAATAGGATAAGATCCCATTGGGGCACCACAAAACACAATTATACCTTCATAGCATATGCTCTTTTTAAGTAAATCTATTCGTGAATATTAAAGTCTGAAAATCTTTTCTCAAAGTTTGTATCATCCTATAAATAACACCATACATCAAAGGAGAATTAGGAAGCCATTGTATTATCTCTATCCTGGATTATTTCTCTAAGCAGAATCATCAACATTGATACATACCAGGGCTTTATTTGAATTTAATGGTAAATCAGTTACATCGGTATAACAGCTAATTATATTCATTCTCTTTAATAGATGATGAAATTCTACAATATGTATATCCCAGTGAGCACAGGGCTGGTACAAACTTCCTTTATTTGCAAGTTGAAACAAGTTTGACCATGAGAACATTTATTCATTTAAATCTCCCAGGTCATTGCTAGGGCAATTGCCTGAAATGTCCTTTGAAATGTTAAAATAGAAACAAAATAGTCTGAAGAAATTATTATTGATTCTGATTTTCTCTCTGTTATTTGGAGAAGTCATAGGCACAGGAAGAAAGAAGAGAGTGTTTTTAGCTGGAGAATGGAGAACCTTACACATTGTTTATCAAGTTGGGAGAACAGAAGGATTTGACAGTTTCTTCAAACAGTCAGGGACACATTGTCATTTAAATAAAGAGACAAGTGAAAGAAAGTGAATTAACCATTCACACAGATGTGCGTTACATACCTATACATTCACACGCATAAGCACATGCACTTGTGGGTCAGAGCTGCATCCAGGTAAATTATAATGATCTCACAGTAGTCACCAAAAGTGACCAGACACCAGAACAGAGTGTTAGACAGTACGACCTCCTCAGCTAGTTCCAGCTCCCCACCTTGCTGACATGCTGCCTTGCCGAGATTCACTCAAAGAACAGGAAAAGTAATCAATATCTGCAGCTGATGGTATCTGGAAATTTACTTCCTAATCTAGTCAATAATTGTAGTTCTTTCAAAGATGCATAATTTCCTTGACAAGGTATCTCATCAGTGACTTAACAATTCGGAAACATCTCCTTTCAGTTTAGTGTCCAGTGTTCTCAAAATATCAGCTGTTTCAGCCAGATAAGGGCAAGTCACAACTCCTTTGTATTTTTCTTCTTCCTTGGTCTCAGCACCATCAAAAACTGGAGGGCAGGGTAGAGATTATAACTGAAGGAGGTAAAACCTAAGGTTGTGTGATAAATATGACCATTTTGGCCCCCAGATTCCTTGGGGAAAGCATTTATCTTACACCTTTCTCAAGGGGCCTCCTTTAGATTGCATCCTTATTTTCTCCTCTTGTTTCACATTCCTTACAATTAAATCATTCTTCTAAAGTGAATATTAGTTTTCTATTGCTGCTATAACAATTACCCCAAACTCAGTGATTTAAAATAATACCAACTTATTATTTTACAGTTCTGAAGATCAAGTCTGGAATAGATCTCACTAGGCTCAAATCAAAGTATTGACATGGCTGCATTCCTTTCTGTAGGGTCTAGCGGGGATTGGTTTACTTGCCTTTTTCAGCTTCTAGAGGCAGCCCACATTCCTTGGCTCATGACTCCTATGTTTAAAGCCAGCAATGGCCAGGTTAGTCTGTCTCATGCTGCATCCCCCTCACACTGACTCTCCTGCTTCCTCCTTCCTCTTATAAGGATCCTTATAATTACATTGAGCTCACTCAGATAATCTAGGATAATTTCTCTCTTTTAAGGTCAGCTGATTTGCACCCTCAAATCCATCTGCTACCTTAATCCATCCTTGCTGTGTAACATAATATATTCACAGGTTCAACAGATTAGGACATGGACGTCTTTGGGGGGGAGCATTATTCTACCTAAAGCAGCATCTTCTGGAAGACTTACCTTCTACTCAAATGGACAGACTTCAATCTAGGGGCCACTTCTCCCCGTTTGTGAATTTTTTCAACTGGAGTCCTTCACTCATTCAGTATGGAGTGGGAGTAGGCAGTGGCATTTCAGGAGGCTAAAGGTTGCTGCCATTCCAAGCTCTACAGAGGTAGAGTTTGCAAGGCGCTCTAGGCTTGTGATCTTTGTCTCTTCAAGGCTAAGAATTTAATCAGGGATCTCATTTATAAAAGTTCCACCAGGATGTCTTCATTTTCTTAGAATTTTTTGATAACTGTTGGAGTCATTGTCAGTTACATATTTGCGCCCACTAGAAAATTAGTTCTAGAAACAGAGACTGCAAACAGATAGCCATCAGGCAGAATATGTTGCTTTAAAATAAAGGGGAAAAAAAGCAATGGAAAAGTACAAAGGTATAGCAGACAGTGTAGGGCTGGTTCTGGACATAGGGCTAAATTGGTAGGTATTTGGCAACTGTGCTGCAAAACCAGTGAAACTATTGTGGTCAGCTAGATCATAAGGAGAAAGGAAGCCTTTAAGAACATTGACACTTGATTCTGTGTCCACGAAGAGTTGATTCTAAAGTGGAGGGTATGCATCCTCAAAATTACTCAATCTAACCCATTGGAGAATGGGAAGACAATGTAAGCATTTCTATACCCATATCTCTACTTTAAAAAAAGAACTTAAGCTTTACTAATACTTAAAATACAAATTGACACTCTCATGATCATTTGGTTTGCACTTTAGCCACTTACATATCACATAAATTAAAACACTTGTTTGAGAAAGAGTGGGAGTCCCACCCTGCAGAGAGGTTGACCAAGGTATGGTCACTCATATGCTGTTACCTTAGTGTGACTAATTGCAACACTCATGAAACCACTAAGTGGATTGATGGTTATACTGTCTTGTTTTAAGTAAGTTAACCCTCACAAAATGGACAAGTAGCTTAAAAATAGGTTAAGTGTTTAAAGATTCCTATAAGAAGCTATGTATGAAGATAATACTAATAAGATGAACGTGGGTGAATACCAAGCAAATAGAAAAAATGATGTTTCTCTAACCTCTAGTACTCTGTTCATCAGTCACAAAAAATTCCCATCTGGTCAGATCTGACACATTCAATTTTGAGCAGAAAATTTTTTTTGCATTTTGAATGAATACAGTAAATAAAAATGAATGCAATAAATAAAATTACAGAAATTAAATCATTTTGCATTAATACTTATTTTATCTTCAGCTCTGTTTAAATTTCTATTTAGTGCCTATCTTACGTTTGTAATATATGAGTACAATAGGCCATGTTTGTACTTTATAAATAAATATGTACACATATTCTGAGTATATGTATTAACATTTGTTTTATGGATAAGGCTGCATTATCAAATTGTTTGTAGACTGCTGCTCTACAGGACAGAGCTTTCGGAGGGAGGCAGTGAATAGCAAAGAAAAGGTTCGATATGGAAGAAAGTTTAAAAGGTCATCAAAAGAGGGTGTATGAGGGAGCTCCAGTATAGGTCACAGGACATGCTTACACTAAGGCGTGAGTTCGTCCAGATCTGGCACTGCCAGGAACTTAAGTCTTATACTGACCTTTGGGTGGTACTTCTATCCTTTAATAGGGTCCCTAAAAAAAAAAAAATAGGGTCCCTGACTTATTTGATAAAGAAAGTAAGTCATAAAGGTCTCAATGAGATCCTTTAAATTTTAAATATCCTCTGTTTTCATTGCTTAGAAAATGAACTGCTGCAAAGGTTATAGCAAAATAAGTCTTTTCCTATTACTCTGAGCCATGAAGCATCTCAGAAATATATTCATCCAACATTAAAATATCAATCAAATTTTCTATGAAGTGGATTTAATTGGCAACTTAGCTGCAGCTAGCATACAATGAGTCCTTCTAATAATCAGTAGTTATCCCTTCTGGACACAGTGATCTTGCATTCAGCTATTTTTTATTAACTTTACAAAGTATGTAACAATATGCATTTTGCAGCAAACAACTAGAGAATTTCAGCTACAAAGTGCTCCATCCTGTGAAGGTTGATTATTTTATGGGTTACGAGATTTTCATAACTTCTGTTCCAACATAACACAGAAGCATCCTTCAGAATGCTGTCTTTAAGATCACAGAAGCTAAGAGACTTAAATTTCAAAGTGAATATTATCCATTTTCTGTTCCCTTTTAGCACTCCCAGGCAAGCTCTCTGATGCCCTCATCGTTTGTTTAATGTTTTTCATTCTTCCAGCTGCTTTGGGAATCAATTCCAGATCACAAAGGAGAAAAAACCTTTTTCCTTCCTTCTGCCCCAAGCTCACCTTCCCAGACAAGATTTTTGTCTGCATTAAATAGATTCACTGACCCGGGACTAGCAACCTACCCATAGCAGCAGCTTCTGTGGTGCTCAGTGGAGCATGGGAAAGGCTCGTAATGCCTGATTAAAGCCATCAGTGAAGCCTGAGATCATTTTAAAGGATTCTGGGGCAGAATGGCCCTACAAGCCATTCTTGTAAGTCCGTGTCATTTTATTACCATTAATACTTTCCTCCAGCTCTCGGTCCTAATGTGGAGAATCATGGGAATTTGAACAGGGTTCACATGAAGAGTAGCACATTCTATGTTCTGGGACAGAAAGATAAACTCTTCTTCCCTGGTAAAATGCCCCGGCAGAAGTTCCTTCAGGTGTTTCCTCCAGGTGGTATCACATCAGTACTTGCTTTAGAGATAATGTTTTGGATTGCACCAAAGAACAAAGTATTTGGTCAGATAATCTAACAAGAATAACAGCCAACCTGAACATTGATGCGGTTCTTCCATGTTACATTTCATCCTCACAGATCAGAGAAACCCAATTAGGTAGTATTTCCCCACTTCATAGACCAGGAAGGAAATTTCTGAGAAGTTAATTGATGTGCTAAAGGGCACATAGTAAAATGCCAGCCTCAGTCCCATACTCCAAATTCCTTTTTAGTTCTTCTACATTATGCTGCCCATTCTAACTGGATTATTAGGTTGATAATGCTACTGTTATTAATTCTGCCCAAATGGTGGGTAACAGACAGATCATACATTTAAGATGTTGGCATTTATCTCAATTTTATTGCCATCTATGACTAAAAATATTCAAAAATTTTTGGTACTAATAATTTTTGGAAAAACATAACTTTTCCTTAGATATTGTTTCTTCATTAGTTTTTCCATTAAATATTTTCCCCCTTTGGCTATGACAATCCTTAAGATTGATTCTCTCTGCTGAAGTTGTAACTCTCTTTATTTTAACCAGCAGTCGCCATGGAAACGCTTGTGCTACATGTCACACTTCCTTAAATACGATTACTCACAAGATGCAATAAATATATGAAGTGTATTTATTTGAATATTTACTTGTTAAAGTCACACAGCTGTGTTTGCTTTTAAGCCATCTTCTCACACCTCTGTGGTCATAGCTACATAAAGTGCCAACCTTTCTTGTATCCTGGTATTAGGAAGTGACATGTTACAAATGTAGAGCACCTTGCTCTGAGCCAGCTGTAAATATTAATTCCATAGCAAAATATCTTCAGCCAACTTGCACGCACTGTGCATCAAATTATGCCTCTTGCCCCAGTTCACATAACACATTAAAAGTCCAATGTGATATAGTAAGTGCTTTCTCCTTTGGAGATCTGATATAATCTCAGCATTTAATCTTTCACCTGTATAAATTTACTCTTAAATCAGATTCTATGGCCTAGACAAGTATCCAGAGCTTTAGTTCCTCATCTCTAGTTTCCTCAGAGAAGTAACCAACTGGATGTCCCACTGTCCCCTCCAATTCAACTTGTCTAAAATCAAACTCATTATCTTTCCCCCAGAATTCTTTAGAACTTCGTTATTTCAGTATCCAATCTGATCATTCTCTTAGTTACTCAGGCTTGAACTTTTGTCAGGCTATAGTTTTTTTTTTCTCATTTTCTCTCATGTCCTATGTCCTATAAATTATTCTGAGCTTCTAACAGCCTTTCCGTTTCCATTGCCACCCTCATTACCTTGCTGGGCCTACATTATAGTGACTTTACCAGCCTCCCTTTCCCTCGCTCTCCTCCTTCTATCTGCCTTCCAAACTACTCCATGGTTATCTCTAAATCAACATTTTGCCTATACCCCTAATCTCCCCAAAACCACCACTCCAACATCTACGTTGCTCCCCAACATGATGAGAGCTGAACCAAGCTCCTTGCTCACACGCTATCCTCATTTCCCTTCTGGTTCTTTACTTATGACTTGTGCGTTGACAGCACTAAATTTTCTGTTGTTGGTAGTTCCATGGATCTTTGGGGGGAAAGAGATACTATACAAAGATAGTCTAAAGAAAGAAAAAGAGATATATTCTAAACATTAGCCTTCTTATATCTGTGTTATGTCACTACTAAATCAGCTTTTGTTTGAAATAAGAAGGTATAGGTTTATATATTAGTTTAATTTATAAAATTTGATAATTTCAAACAATTCATTTATATCACTTTGATTATTCTTCTGGAACCTGGGTAGTTTTCCAAAAGTAAAATTAACATTCTATGTTTTGCCATAAAGGAAACTTTTTAGTTATGTTCAGGTCAACAATCATTAGAAAAGTTTTAATTTGGGAATTAAAGAGAGATCCAATATTGTCAATCCAGCCAACATTCCCTTGAGCACACAACTGGCCTTATGCCCATCATTTTAAGCAATGATAGGTAGGTTGATTTCAATATTTTTTTTCTCCAACTATTATAAAAATGAAGCAGAGACCTAGGGTCTGGCATAGTAATCTTGCAAGTGAGGGATTCTTAACTGAGAGTGACTCTGGAAGCTTCTCACCTCTTTGGGACTTTTCTGCAGTCACAGGTCCAAGGAGAAAAACTCCATGTCTCTTTTCTGGCCACCTACAAGCTTTTAATTAGCACAATGTTGTTGCATTTCAGCCATCTCACAAAACTGCATTTCTATTCTGAAATCATTTTGCTTTTCCCAGAGAGATTGATGAACCAAACAGATTCCTGAGTTCATACCCGGGTGCTTGCATATTATTAGGAAGCTAGTAGGAAAAATATCCTCATGCAAGAGCTATAAACATTATTTGGGAAAGAGGAAAATCATGTGTGTGCTAAAATGAAATGGTGCCTTTGACGCTTCTGTCTGATGTTTCTTAAACCTAAGTTATAATGAAAACTCAGGTAAATGAATTTGTAATGACTAGAGAAAAAGAAAGAGGACTATAGGTGAATGAGTGTTGAATTTCTATTCAGGTCATTTACCTTTAGACCCTTAAAGAACATATTAGCTACTGGAATTGGTGGCCAAACTATGGTGTAAATGGAGCTATGATCAGAGTTAAATTCTATTTGGACCAGAAGAAAAACCTGGCTATGGCCATAGTTGGTACTCCTAAACTAATTCACCAACTCTTTTGTGTTACAAGGTGTATGATTAAAAAAAAAAAAAAAGACTGATTATTTAAAAAAAAAAAAACCTTAAATAGCAAAACACATGTCTTAACAGTGGTTAGGTTTGTTGCAACGGCTTTCTATAAAACAGAGCAGAATGGAAAAAACATCAAAGTCATGCATTGAACCAATGAAACATACAGATTGAGTCAGTATTGCAACCAACAAAGTACCCAACTTTTGATGATCAGTAATCATAAACATTGTCATCACACTTAAAATATGAATTTTCAGTCTGGGTTACTAATATATAAAACCACTCTGTATCTTTCCCATTTTTTTTCTGGATTTGACAAGAAGAGAGGTTGTGGCATGGAGGAAGACCAGAGGTCTTAAAGAATCTCAGATTTAGGTTCCAGTTCCAGTTGTGCCCTTTCCTAGCTGTGTGACCTTGATCACATCAACTAACTTCTCTGACTCCTATCCTTTTACCTGAAAGTGGAAAAGTAACAATTTATAAATGATCATTTTATATATATAGGACATATATATGACATATATAAATAATACATATGTAATATAACAATACTTAAGATAAACTCCTTACATATTCTATATTAATATAATACAATGTATATTAACACAAATACATGTATGTTAGTTTAAATATATAATATATAGTTATATAATATTTTATATATATAATACAATTGCAGTATTCTTCTGTGACCAAATACACATGACAAAGCATGTATGTAAATAATATATGTCTATACATATCTATGTAATGTGTGTGGCGTCATAGAAGAGTACTGTATTAATATGTTCACTGAGAACATTACAATCAAAAGCTTCTTAATCAATGTTATTAGACTATAGGTAAATTTAATGCAGCTGGCTTCTAAAATAATTTACTTTAGAAGAAGCCATTGATGAGATGATCTCTCTGTTTTCAACTTTGTTTTCAATACCTGGCTTGACTTTTATGCTATTATATTAGGTAAGCATTAATTTTCCCCTGGAACAGATTGCCACCAAGCACACACAGAGACATAGTGCAGTGAGGAGGATGGAGCCAGTGGTGAAGTTCTTTTTCTGGAAGGTAATAGTACAGCTTTTCTTATTACTGCAAGTGCATGAATGAATGAACAACATTACAAGCACAGACGCTCCATGCATTCTCTCATCAAACAGCCCCATCACTTCCTCAGTACCGTTTTTTCTCTTCAGCGTTAACTGATTTTTCCAGCAATTGAGCTTGTTTGCAATAAGCTGAATCGGAGCATAACCTTCCATTAATTAGAAAAAAATGTATGGCTATTAGCTTGAGGAAGCAGTAGCAGTCCTTGTGTGTTTTCTAGTGCAAACTCACAGTGATATTTTGTTTGATTGCCATTATTTCTTTTTCCCCTTGTGACAGTGTTGTTAAGTCTGATGCAAAAAAGTCTGAAAACTTTTAAATAGTTTGTGCTCATTCCAGAGAGAAAAAGACCTACCAAGTTCAGCTCTGAATGGATGTGAAACTAGCATCTTAGAATACAAATCTGTGCCATTACCCTGTCTATACTTCTAAGCCTTTTGCATCACTTACTAGTGTTTTTACACTCTAGTCTACGTTGAAAGCAAACATCTTAATTGTCTTCTTTGTTTTAACTACAGAATTTCGAAAGTATTCCTTGATTCGTATTTATATTCCCTTGGTAATTATCACTATGAAATCATGTTGGACTAAGAAGCTAGGTTTATATGTGATTTGCTGTTTAGTTTTTCACCGCTTCTGGTCAGGCTGATTGAATTAGCCAATGCAGATTTCTTCAACTCAGCAAAGCTTAATTATGTAAGTAATTTAATTATATAATAAATAAAAGCCACTTTACCTCAGCATATTCACAGTGATCTATTTTTGCTGCACAGTGATTAAAAATGACTCATTTTTCTTAAACTTTGAAATCTGACAGTATTACTTGAATGAAATAATTTATGGTAGAAATAAATTGAAAATGAGGACAAGGGTCACTGAGGTACAATCAGATGCAATAGACTAAAGGTAAAATGCAACTTGGAATTATTCACCAGAAATCAAGGTGCCTATACAAATATGAATTAGAAGTTGTTAGGGAAATCTCTAGTACGAAAAGGAAGCCACAGATCATCACATTTGCATTACCATGAGATGTCATTCTGTTTCTTTAATGTAAAGATGAGAGCATCATAACTCCTCCATTTATATGGAGACTAAACAGGTAATGGTCTTGAGTCTATCACCTTTTGAAAACCTTAACTGCATAAGGTGGGTATTTGGTGATGCATTCTTGCCTGAACAAAACTCATGATCAACAGGGCACTATCATTAAACAACAAAAATGCTGAATGCTAAGAATAAATTAATGCCTCCAAGTTCCATTCCCTCATTCTCTGAAGATCATTCTCATAAAGGGGATTCCATGTGTGACATCTGAAAGCAAGCATGTTATTAGTTGGACAACCACTGGCTCTGTGAGAATGAGTAGCAGGGGGAAAATGACCCTTCTCTGTCTTCTCTGAGTTTCCGATAGCTTTGGTCTTCACTAGTGTTACTACAGGGACATACTTAAGTTGACTGCCGCTGAGGAGTATAAATCCTATTTTAAATGTATGCACAAAGTGAAGGTCTCTGCTCTTTGCCATGCCAATGTGGGTTTTGGTCACCATCGGGTTACTTTAGTTCTCAGGGAGTAAAACTACCGTATTCGTCATGATTTCTTACTATTGACACCCTATCATTATTAAGAAACACATTATTTGGGGGCACCAAAATTCCTAGTCTATTATTTTATGTCAAATTAGCACAAAGGACAAATGTATGTTTCTTGATCTACTTTTCTTTTTATAATGTGAATTCCCTACATAAAAAATAATGGTAACATGTTTTGGCACTTGTGGAACCAACTAGCAGTATGTAAATTTCCAAATAGCATATTGTTAAAATGCTTCTATTCTTCAAATCCTAATAATTTTCTAAGAAATTATAGTACTACATCTTTAAGGAATTTTTGCTCAGTGCACAGAGAACTTTGAAATATTAATACTTTAGAAAAACGTATCATTTAGAGAAATAATTTTATTATAAGAAAAGTTAAAAAGTTGATAATAAGCATGATTTAATGAATAATTTTCTGTAGTGAGTCATCATTTCTTTGTAATAAAAAAAATTTTTCTCTCTGTGTACGCATGGAGCAAGTTTCTGCTAAAAGAATCCAAAACTTGGGAGGAAAAGAAGCTAAGGGATTACCAAAAAATATTCTTAGAATCTTTGAAGTTTTATATGATATTTGATAATACATTGAATGCCTCTTTGTGAAACATTTAATAAGAGAGAGTGCAGGAGAAAAGCTATTATTTATTAATCATGACATTACTTTTTAAAGTAAACAACAATAAGTCATTAGGTTGGTTTTGTTCACTGATATAGCCACAGCACCATAACAGGGCGTGGAACATAGTAGGACCTCAATAAATAATTGTTGAAATAGCCATCTGATTAGTCTCCATACACAAAGGCTGAAGTGAATTGTTGGATGGAAGCTACTGGATCATCAAGCACATAATGCTGGCCTTAATTATGTGGCTATTCCAGAGTTGAAAGGGTGTGAAGGGACTCAAACATCCTGATGCTTTGGCCACTGGGCTACTTGGATGGCCATGGGCTTTTTGCTGTTACTCCACTGTGGATTTTTGGAGCAGAGACAGTCTAATTAGACATGGAGCAGGTATTATAAATATGTAGTGAATGCCAATGTTTCATATAGTGATAATGTTTCATACCAATTAACAGTAAATTCCAAATACTATGCCAATGAAATTTAAAGTACCATTATTCCATTGGCTTGTCCATGAAGGCAATAATGCATATTTATTTCTTTACCTAGAGGGTTCTTTTGAACACACTGAGCTGTCTATGCCATGTGCAGTGTACCAACTCATTAGGAAGATTCCATGAAGTAACAATGGAGTCACTCTGAAATGACTTCATTTCAACACAAATTCTGTGTAAAAAGATTTTTGGTAAACAATCTTTCTTCATGGGGTTTCAGTTACCTTTTAGGAATCAGAAACTAATGGATAAAAAATATAGGAACACGTTGGTTTTCCAAATAATTTCTCAATCACTTCTAATTTTAAAAAGGGGAAATAATGGCTTTAAGAAAGAAAATAATAAATTAATTCTCAAGCCATTTTGTATGATATAGAAGACATTTAAAGAATAAATGTGTCTAGGTGTCTTATTGCGAGCATTTATCTCCGTATTTGACTTCACTGGCAAA
This sequence comes from Balaenoptera musculus, assembly GCF_009873245.2. Taxonomy (NCBI): domain Eukaryota; kingdom Metazoa; phylum Chordata; class Mammalia; order Artiodactyla; family Balaenopteridae; genus Balaenoptera; species Balaenoptera musculus. Next base: position 25,443,620 of record NC_045806.1, read on the forward strand.
TGTGACACCTTACAAAAGAAATTAGGCCATTTCAGAATTTAGTGCTACAGAGCTTGTTTTTTTCCCCCAACCTGAAGAGACTTCATGAATATTTTAATGTCAGATTTTATAATTTAACATATCAAGACTTGATTACTAATGACTGCTAATCCTTGTCTCTGCTACCTCCCCAATTCATTACTGTCATGCACTCTTGGGACACCTCTAAAGCCAGAATCAACAACTGTAATACAGTGTGGAGCACTAGATGCCTTTAGTTTCACTGCTCACAATATCAATCATGTTCCAGAGTATTTGTTGAATAGCAGCATGCCTCCAACCTTCATGAAGGTATCCTTTTTCCTTTATTTTTCTTAAAAAGATATCGTCCGTGGCAGCTAGCATAATGAACAGATCACTCAGTAAACACATTTGATCACCAAATATATTCCAGGCTCCAAAAACTTTCTGGGCACACACAGCAGAGTTTAAAAGTCACAAGAGGACTAGACATGAACATATCCAACTATGTTCCAATAAAATGTACAGTAATAGAACTATGCAATTAGTGCATTGGAACAGTTGATGCCATTAATTTTTCTTTGGGAAGTAATAAATATAACAGCTAATATTAACTGAGTAATTACCATGGGTCACATTCTCTTTTAAGTGCTTTACATACACTACCAGAAGTAAGAGTGAGTGGATGTTATCTCCATATTTTTAGACCCTAAATGATGATGCATCTTGCCCAAGGCCATAAAGCTAATAGACAGCGTGGCTAGGATTTGAATTCAGGAAGCATGGGTCCAAAGCCAATACTCTTGATCCCCAGACCACACTGCCTGTCTGTTTTCTTTTGGCGTCATAAGGGAAAGGGTCAGAGAGAAGTTCATATCTGAGTTAAAAGCCAAAATAGAATGATGACTTTATCAATTATAGAGAGAAGATAGAGAATTTTTAGCAAAGGAAATATGATGAGCAAAATCAGGAAGAAATGAAAGCGATGAGACACAGGTGGGAAATTACCCAAAGTCTGAGTTGCTAGATTGGGGGGCACGGCAGAGGCAGTGAGGGAATGAGATTATAAAGGTAGGAGCCCTGATTCAGAGTGGCCTGGTAGGCCGTGAAATAGGATTTGGGCCTTATTCCATGGGATCCCTTAGGAGTATTGTTATAGTCACTCTGAAGATTATACTGACTCCCGAGCCAGGTCAAAGTACAATTTAAGCTGTCAATGAAAATTATAGGCTTTAACTTTTGTCACCATTTTTAAAGTGCAGTACAGTGTTGAATCAATCAGCCACATGCTATAGACCAAGGAAAACATTTTACTCTAAATAAGCTGTTTTGAATACTGAATGGTCTAAGTGTATTCCTTTCACATAATTTATATAAACTCTCTTTGAAATAATGTATTAAGTAATTTTATGTTAAAAGTTTCAATACTTTTAAAAATTAAAATGTTCTTACTGAAGCCCCCAAGTCATATGCACCATATGTAATCTTTTGTGTCAGAAATGCCCATGATAAAGGAAAACAAACCAAACAAGACACCACAACCACAACTACCACCCCCACCAACAATAAAATCTCACTTCGCTTAAGACTTTATGTAGCTTTCAAATAGCCAGATCTTCATTAAAAGCATTCAGTACAATGTTTAGAAATCATTGTGGTGAACAGAAAACACCATCAGCTAATATTAAGTTTGAAAGTTGCATGTGGTGACCGAGACGCTGTAATGTTCCAGTCTCTTGGAAGCTTATTTATCATGAATAGTGCTCCATCTAACTCCCTTATAATCCATATGGTAATACGTGGAATCTTCTTGTCTCCAAAGCCACTGGACTTTGTCCTCATTCTTATCCCCAGATATCCTGTAGTAGGGCCCCTTTTCCTGACTTTGGAGTCTTGGGCTTTCTAGCTTCTGTCCTTCACTTTGTTTGGTTTTGTTTAGTTTTTGGGTTAACTGCATCTTTTCTTGAGCACATCCAGAACTTCTCAGAGAAGCAACTGGTGCATTCTTTCCTCGTGGCACCTCAGTTTTCCATCCCCTCATTCGAATTGAAGCATCCTTTCTCTAGGGAAGTGTAAGAAGCAACAAAAAGCCTCCTTTATGTGTCATTTTCCTTTCAAAATTATCTTTTGATTCTCAGAAAACTTGTAGCTACTTTCCATCCAAGGTGAAAAACCTCTTATCCATGTTTCTATTTTAAGAAAAGCTGGGTAACTTAACATGACACATCAAGAAGCAGATGGGCAATCTGTTAGAGACAAGGTGTTTTGTATTTGCATCCTCTGTCCTGTTCCCCACTTTATTTTTCAGAAAGCAAGTCCATGGCTTTGAACTCAGATGTTTAGGAAACAAATGATTGAGAATAATTAGTAATAATAATAGGTTGTATTTCAAAAGATATTTCAATTTTATGTGTTAAAATACAGATGGCTATAGTGCAGTTTTGAGGAAAATCATCTTTTAGTCATTACAAACAATTATCAATGGTCACACTAAGAGATAAAAGATTATGAGCCTCATAAAGGATCCACTGTTTTGAACTATTGAAGGATGGTACCATATTTTACTAGGTCACCCATCTTTCTCTCATTAGATATTAATATATCTATATCTGTAATGAAATGTGACACTTAGAATTTGCCACAAATAATTGAAGTTTGTTTTTGTAAACCATTTATTTTTTAACCAAATAGAATCTTTTAAAAATTATTCCTATAATTACATTGCCCTAACACATTTTCAGTCTGATATGTGTCATTTTTCATGAGGTTGAGAGATGGAATTAGAGCCACAAGCTAGCTTATCTAGTAGGCCATGAAATTGAAGCATATGTGCATGCCATTCATCTCATGTGACTCAGTGGAAAAAAGGGTGGCATCATAGGTATGCTTAGATTCAGTTCTCAAACTATGACTTTAGATCACTAGAAGTCCACTGTTCATTGAAAGCTATACATGGAGAGGTAAAGTAATCAAACTCCTCAACTCTAGTCTCTGCTTATTGCTATATATAAAGTCAAGCCCTTACTTCATTCTAAAAATCATAGTTTTATATATATGTGTGTATATATTTTTTAAGAAATATAACATGAGTATGTGGATTCTATCAGAGCAAGTGAGAATTTAAAACTAGATTCTAGTTAATATTTCGGGAAATATTAACTAAAAACCTACTATGTGGTCACAAACTGTTGATAGAGATATAATCAAATTAGACATGATCCCTCCTAAAGTATTCAGTGTACAATGGAGATTGGCTTTAAATAAATCATCATGCACTTGCCAAAATAAATAGATGATTATCATTACTGAATCTCTGATGTTCTTGCAAAAACAATTTGGAAAAAAACTCTAAGGATAAATACGCTTCAGAATATGATAGGGTATTCACCCTCTAAAATGAAATCTACCGTAGTAACTTATGGTTGAAAATATATTTTAAAATAACATAAAATAATACATGCTTTGAAGTAAAGATTAAACTTTCTAACAAGTGATTTTATTTTTGATCATGCAATTTCAAAAGTATGGAAAAAATATGAATCTGAATGTGTGTATGTAAACTTGTTCCATAGATCAAAAATATTTTCGTATGCTTTTATTGTAAATAAGCATTACTGGAATCGGATATCAAAAATATTGTGATATTAAGACTTGCTAATTGTTAGAAGGTTTACTGAGGGAAATCATCAAATCCGCTCCTCTAATTAGGTAATATTCTCATTCACTGGGGCTCATTCCTTTGGGAATACTCGAAGGCAAGGGAGTGGATGTTCATGTTTTCTTTGAATGTTGGATCAACCCTTCCCTGAGTAATTTTGCTTCCATGGTCCTTTCACACTTTAGAGTTTGTTTTACGTCCTCAGGTATTTTACAGTAGTTGTAATCTCTCCGCCAATTGGTTTAGAAATAATACAGAGGACAGATAATAAAATTAACCAGTCTAAATATGTCATTGATAGCATCTTTTATGTGTTTCTAAGAGAAAAAGAACTGAAAATCAAACAGTTAGCTTTACGGAGTGACCTCAAACAGATCAGTTAAGGTATACAATGAAATCTATAATAGTCTAATATATATTTTCCATTAGCATCATTGATCTAGTGCCTGTAAGGTTGGGGCTTCATAAAATGAGACCCTGTAAAGAGAGGGATACCCTACAAAGAGAAGGTAAATTAAAATGTGTGCTTTGTGTCATAGTTGAATAGATGGACAGTTAACTGAAAATCAGGTAATTCTGGGTAAAATGACTTAGTCTGCCTAAAACGTTCTAGTCATTTAAAAATTAGTGGTAAGTAAAAACATGGAAATCACAAAAGTTATTTTATCAGTCAAGAACACGTAGAATAATTTGATACCATTAATACCTCATTCAAGCAGGTGTTTCTCAGAGGCATGCACTTCATTGTTTATTTGTCATCGCTCCTAATAAACATGTACTTGAGTTTATGTCATCTGAAAATAATTGGCATGCCCTACAGAGACATGGAAAACTGATGTAGGCATATGCCCGCCCAACATTTAATGACCTTAATCTATCTCAATGACTTGCCTTTCTATTCAAATAACTAGTTTGGAATGTAATTTACTAAAATCAACTTTTGTAATTTTATTTCAACAAAGGACAGCCTTTTGTGTGACAGGCTATAATATTTAGCTACTGAAAGGCCTACCATATTTCTCTCCCACTGAGAACTATTTGTTATCTAATGTCACTTATAGGCTGCATGTAAATCAAATTATTATTTCCGGCTCTGCGTGGTGCAATACTGATTAAAAACTTGTCAAGCTATCAGAAGAATAAGGCCATTTCCCAGCATGGAATGATGTTATTTATTCTAGGCCCAATGATTGGTACCAGGACCAATGCCTAATAATAATATCTGTGACCGAGGGGAGAGAATCATTTAAAAATGACCACTCTTATCACAATCCTAAGGCATTTGAAATTCTGACAATGCTGAAATAATTGTGCAACTTTAAGGAAATGTATAAGAAGGTAGGTAGACTGTCACTGAACTCACTGAAGTCAGCCGACACGATGGCTTCATGAAAGCACTTAACACTGTTCGCCACTGTCCTTTTGACATGTTCTCCCACACTCTCTTGGTTCTCCAACTTTTTCTCTATTATTTCTCAGTCTCCTTGGCTGGTCCTTTGTATTCTATTCCTCCATTAAATGTCGTTGATTCCATGATTTCTCTTGTGTTCTCTTCTTTTTTTCATTTTAATTGCATCCCTTGAAAACTGTATGTCTTCGTGTGTGTTCACTGCTCCCCAGATCGTCTCCAGGCATGATCTCTTTCTTGACCTCCAGGCCCATACATCAACAGACCATGAGACATCTCCCACTGATAACTGAAATTCAGCCTGTGTAATCTCACTCTCTTACACCCCAAACTGGCTTTTCCTAATCTGTGGCTCCAAAATTCATGCAGCCATGTGGCAAAATTCCCAGGAATCATCCTAGAGTATCTTGTCTTCACTCACATTCCCATTCATTGAAACCTGTTAAGTCAAGCTCTTAAACACTGCTCAACTCTATTCTGGGTCTTCTCTACCCACTGCTCAGGTCTGCATTCCCCTCAACTATGCACCATCACTATCCCAAAAGGCTCCCTGCCTGCATGCTTGCACATCTCTAATCCTGGCTTCCAGAGAGTGTGTCCCCCTGCTGCAAAACTGAACTGATTATGTGGTTTCCAGCCTTCAATAATACCACACTGCCTGAGGTCCAAGCTCATTAGCATGGCATGAGTAGCCTTTGTGGTTACATCTTGGTCTGCCTTTCCAGACTCAATCCTCAATGCCTTTCCAGACTCAATCCTCACACCTTTATGCTCTAAGTTTCAACAAGTATAACAGAGTACCAAGGCATAGCAAGATGTATCACACTTGTGTCTCTCTCTCTGTGTTGTGTGTTTTACACAGTTCTCTCTGCTTATAAAGTCTACTGTATTAGTTATCCATTGCTATACCAAAAATTACCACAAACTTAGACTTAAAACAACACACATTTAATATCTCACAATTTCTGTAGATTAGGAATCCAGGTGAGGCCCTGCTGGGTCCTCTGCTTCAGTGTGTCTTGAAAGCTGTAATTAAGGTGTCAGTCAGGACTAGGGTCTCAGCTGAAGGCTCAGCTGGGGAAGGATCTACTTCCAAGCTCATTCAGTAGTTCTGACAGTTTAATTCATTGAGGCTCAAATTCTAACTGGCTGTTGTCTGAAGACCTCCCTTGGTTCCTTGCCTCATAGGCTTGCTCATAGGCCACTCCTTTACAAATATGGCAGCTGCTTCATCAAAGCCAACAGGAAAAGAGTCACAATCTTATGCAACCTTATCATATAAGTGACATCCATCACCTTATTATATTGGGTAGAAGCAAGTCAGTGGGTTCATCCCACACTGGAGGTGAGGAGATTACACAAAGATATGAATACCAGGAAGTGGAATTGTTGGGAGCCATTTCAGAAGCTGCCTACCACGTCCTCCAACCCTAACTTCCTCCACCTGCATCCACCTCACAACACTTGTGCAAATTTTTGAAGACTCATCTCAATTATCAAGACTTCAGTTCCATTATAAAACAATTATACTCCAATAAAGATGTTTAAAAAAAAAAAAGACTTCAGTTCCTCAGAGAAGATTTCCCTGACCAAGCCACCCCAAAGTTGATTACTCTGTCTTTTTATTACTCACACTGTACCTCTAACATTATTTTTAAATTATTTGTTCATCTAGCTTTCTCCTCCACCAGGACATTGAAAGCAGAATTGCAATTTGTATTTTCACTGTCTGGTACGTTGTCATTCCAAAGAAAGTGCTCATTAAATGTAAAATAACAAATGTTAAAAAATAAATGAAATGACAAATATTAAGTACATGAAATTAATCTGGAAACATAGTATCCCCTGGGGATATTAACATCAAATAATCTAACATCTGAGCATTGCATTTACTTTAGTTAGGGTACAAAAGGCAATCTTCTTTGAGTGACATCGCAAAGTGACAAATTTGTCTCTGTTATTTTTAAGTTCCTTCAAATGAAAGACGACTATAAAATGAAGTGCCATGTGGCTAATATGGGGAAGGGGCTAAGATCATAGGCTTTAGCATCAGACTACAGGATGAAAACCCAAGTCTTCCACTTACTATCTGTGTAGCCTCGGACAAATTATTTAACCTCTCTGTGCTTTGGCTTACTGGTCTATAAAATGGGAATAGTAATCAGACCTACATCATAGGGCTGCTGCAAATATTAAATAAAATCATTCATGGAAAGCAGTTAAAAGAAACCTGTTGTATATCGGACCCTCAGTGAATATCAGTCATTATTATTTCCTACTGTACTAATATGGAAAGATGTCCGTGGCATGTAATTAAGTGAAAAAAGCAACTTGGAGAACAGTACGTAGAACCTCAATTACCTTTTGTGAAAAAAAAGTACATATACTTAGTTTATCTCTATGTCTATATATAGGGAAAATTTGGAAGTATACACATTAGACTTTTAACAATGATTATTTCCAGAGATTGGGGGAAGGGTGAGAGTCTTACCTTCATTTGTTACTTTGCAGACTTTTGCATTGCTTGAGGTATGTTAAATAAGCACATATTACTTTTATAACTTGTTAAGGGCTGAATTATTTCATCTGAAATAATATGTTGAAATCCTAACCCTCAGTACCTCAGAATGTGACCTTATTTGGAAATAGGGTCATTGCAGATGTAATCAGTTAACATGAGGTTACAATGGAGTACGATGGGCCCTTAATCCACTAAGACTACTGTCCTTATAAGAAGAGAAAAGACAACACAGACACACAGAGAGAAAGCCATGTGATGATGGAGGCAGAGATTGGATTTACACAGGTGCAAGCCAAGGAATGCCAAGGATTGCTGGCAAAACACCAGAAGCTAAGAAGAGGCAAGGAAGGATTCCTCTACGGGTTTCAGAGGAAGCATGGCCCTAACAGTGCTTTCATTTTGGACTTATAGCCTCCAGAACTCTGAGACAATACACTTCTGTTGTTATAAACCACTCAATTTTTTTCAATAAATTTATTTATTTATTTATTTATTTTTGGCTGCATTGGGTCTTCGTTGCTGCGCGTGGGCTTTCTCTAGTTGTGGCAAGTGGGGGCTACTCTTCGTTGTGGTGCGCGGGCTTCTCATTGCGATGGCTTCTCTTGTTGCAGAGCACGGGCTCTAGGCACACGGGCTTCAGTAGTTGTGGCACGTGAGCTTCAGTAATTGTGGCACACGGGCTCAGTAGTTGTGGCTCACGGACTCTAGAGTACAGGCTGAGTAGTTGTGGCACACGGGGTTAGTTTCTCCGTGGCATGTGGGATCTTCCCAGACCAGGGCTCGAACCCGTGTCCCCTGCATTGGCAGGTGGATTCTTAACAACTGCTCCACCAGGAAAGTCCCCAAACCACTCAGTTTTGGGTACTTTGTTACAGATGCCCTAGGAAAGTACTATATAGCTAAAATAAAGTAATTAATATTTTTAAAAGTATAAATAAAATGCTAAAAGACAGGCAGTTGCACAGCTGGTAAGATTATAATCTTTTGGTGAAGTTTAAGCTACAGGATCAATTTGACTCTAACCCTCTCCAGCCTTGGCAATAGAATTGTTCTTCTTAGAAATCTCAACCAAATCTTTGTTGAGTGGTTCATAGACTGATGGGAAGTACTAAGAGATCTAAGGGCTATTTCTTTCCATTCTGTTCCTTCATGAAATTTCTTCTTTTCGATTTCCAATTATGCAAGTCATATCAAGAGGGCAGATGGTCCAAGGGCTAAGTAACATTTGCTTGGCTGCTGGGAAAGTATATACCAAATACTAAAGAGAAATATCAAGTATTTTTCCTGTATTATGTGATTCAAGTGATACATGTTTTAGAAAAATAATTTTAAACAAAAATTCAATTAGTTTCCAGCTGGTCTTTCAACTGTTTAAAATATTACAGTGGTAAAACTAATGAACAGAGGTTTGTTTTCCTAACTACATCAAAGTTATTAAAATGGAGAGCCAATGAGAAAAATATGTACGAAAATATACATGCACAGTTTTAAAATACTATAACACATATCAAATGGGCAAATTGTTCAATACAAATATTTGTAGGTATAGTTAGAGCTGTTAAATGTTTATTTAATGGTGAAGCTTTCCAATTTTAATTTTGTTTTCTTATATTGTAGCTGAAATTCAGCCTCTGTACCCTAGCACCGAATTGAATCTCGGGGACAGAGTTTTGGATGAAGTAGAAAAGAATGGCTTTATTGCTTTGCCAGGCAAGGGGGGCCACAGCAGGCTCGTGCCCTCAAAACTGTGTATCCCAGCCCGGATGTGGAGGGACAGTGAGGAGTTTTATAGTCAGGGTTGTTGATAAGGATCAGGGTGCCTGCAGGGCCTGCATTCCTCCAATTAATAGCAGTGCCGGGCTTCTTTTGTTCTCAAGGTTGTCAAACTGTGACCTTCTCTCTGGGAAGAATGCTTCATTAAGTAGTTTACATCTCCTATTTGGTGGAGGTTTCAGTATCTGCAGAACAGCTCAAAGGTATTGTTATGTGTATCCCTTGAGAAGGAACCAGGACCCTGCCCCCCTGCCCCAAGGCTACACTATTGTTTCTTGACTCCTCCTCCCTTGTCTCCGCATCCCCTCCCTTCCCTGAGTAGCAACTGTTTGAACCTGCCCTTTGAAACTCAGGGAAGGTCAGGAAGGCTGAATGAAACCTATTTCCTGCAAACAAGAAAGGAGGGACACAGAAAGAATTTTGTGCCCAGGAGCCCCACGAGGTCCTGCTTGGTTTCAATATTAGGAAGCAGAATAGGGTCAGAAATAAAGAGCTTTTTCTTTTCTCAATGTGTGTAACCATGGAAGATAGCAGAAGGGAGTGAGAAAAAATGCAATCATTTTGATTAATAAAATGAATGGAGGAAGCAGAGGAAGTGATAACCCCAAATAGTGGGACATATATTATTATTTATTTTCTTTGCCTATCTCTTTCTCAAATATCTAGCTATTCATCAAGTAGGCTTTCCCTCCAAGGATCAAGGAATTGCTGAAGATTTAAATTTTACTGAATCTATAAGTTTCATTTTTTTATGTGATGGGATTACTTGTTGTTCTTAAGACTCTTCCAAATTAATGAAAATTGTTTAAGGTTGATACTGTCCAAAGACTTTCCTGTCCTCCAACTTAAGAGATTGTAAGGAATACATGAAAATTACATTACAGAATATGGCAAGAAAAATAGAAAAGGGGACGGGAAGGAGAGAGAGGGAGGGGTGGAAGGAAGGGAGGGAGGGAGGGAGGGAGGGAGGAAACTGAAAATGGAAATACAAATCTTCTATCATCCATTTACACAAGTGTGAAATATTTGCCATTATCAGTACAGAAAATGAAACAAAACAAGAAAACTATGTCACGTTGTCCTGAAAGTAATTACTGTTACTTATTAAGAGAGCAAACCAACAATGTTTTCCTCTGGTACTAATGCAAAGGTTAAATGGCCTGAAAATTACCTGCGCCATGGAAATGTACTCTGGGGTTAATAGGCACAAAGTGTCCATCTTTGAGCTACTTTAACAACTACCCTAGAGACCAGAGGTAAACTAAAGGACAGTAAAGAAATATAATTACATTGGACACGAATGTCATGAAGAGTTAATTAGGCTTCAGTGGGTCGTAACTTATTTTGAGGATGTGGCATTTCAGAAAACCACCTAGCTCTCTTCATCTTACCTTCAGACACTAAAAGTATAATTGTTGTCATTATTGTTTTAATCAGTGCTGCAGTTTAATGGCTATATATGTGATTGTTGTAATGTCTTTTAAGGTATTGGGGATTTCAATATTTGACATATAACCTGAAAAAATAATTATGACATTTCATAGATTTAATATTGCCCTTTGCAGTTGATGATAATATTGCCTTTTTGAAATGGTTATTATTGATAGAACACATGCTTAAATGGCTTACATGGCTGCCTTGCACTGCGCCACATTTCTTTTCCTTGGAGGTCACTAGGATTATCTAATTAGACCAACACTGCCACCATATTTACCCAGTATGTACTGTATGTAGATATATTGCAAAATACTAAAACGAAGGAAAAAAACACTTGCAGTAGTTTGTACTGGAAAAACATTATAGTTGCTACAAATGATGGCAGGAATAATCTTTTATTAACCATAGTTCCTGATTTTCTTGATTGCAAATGCTAGGTACCATATTAGGCACACAACTTGAAATATATGTAGCACAATGAATAGAAAAGCTTACTTCCCTAAAATATAAAAGGAATGAAGAATAGGTTTTCAATGATCACATTTAAATATTTTCAAAAAGGGTTATTTTCCACCCAGTGGTAGAATAATTGATATATAATTAAAAAGAGGCTATGCCAAAATTATTGCTAAACCCTTTATATTGAGCACAATGGTCTGTATATAGTGTTTATTGGGAAATCTGTCATTTCCACTGGGGTAATGGCCAGTTCTTTTACCACTGTAACAGCTTAAATGCCTCTGTTTCTAGATTTTCAGTTAGCGGCACTTGCTAAATCTTGAAAATGGGCAAAGCACACATTTCTAAGACAGACTTAAAGGGCTGTCTTCACCCTTAGTACTTGGGGTGACTTTCAGCTTGCAAGCCTGGCTTCTGCCCTGAAACTAGACAGGAAGACACTGAGTGTCACGGTACAACAGCGGCTCTTACCTAGGCTGCATATTAGAATCACTGGGGCGGGGGGTGTCCAGTCACTCTCAGTGATTCTGAATTAAATGCTCTGGATCTGGGTCCTGGATATTTTTTATAAAGCTCTCTAATGTGCAGCCAGGGCATTAGTGATTATTAGATCAGTTGTCAAAATACAGTTTGCTTAACATTGGTGAATTGTGTAGTGTTAATATTCCTGGTTATGTTATTGCACTGTGGTTTTGTAAGAGGTTGCTACTGAGGAAAACTAGGTGCATGGAATGGAATTTCTCTGTACTATCTCTTACAACTGCATGAATCTACAGTTATTTCAAAGTAAAAAGTTTAACTTAATTTTTTAAATTGTCTACCCCTGAATTCCATTAAACTCACCTGTGACTCTTAATGCAGAAACAGGGCCCCAGCTGATCAGAGTATTTGTGGGTAGGTCCTGGAATCTACATTTTTTGTTTGTTTGTTTGTTTTTTTATACTGCAGGTTCTTATTAGGCCTCAATTTTATACACATCAGTGTATACATGTCAATCCCAATCGCCCAATTCAGCACACCACCATCCCCACCCCACCGCAGTTTTCCCCCCTTGGTGTCCATATGTCCATTCTCTACACCTGTGTCTCAACTTCTGCCCTGCAAACCGGCTCATCTGTACCATTTTTCTAGGTTCCACATACATGCATTAATATACGATATTTGTTTTTCTCTTTCTGACTTACTTCACTCTGTATGACAGTCTCTAGATCTGGAATCTACATTTTTAACAAACTCTCCAGGTGATTTCACTGAAATTGCAGACATTGATTTAGGTCCTTACATGTTTAGATTTTGAGGAATACTGGGCACCTGGCCCGTCCTAGGTAAGGGAGAGTTAGACAAATTGGCATGCTAACATCGCTCCCCCATTCAGTATTCTCCTGTTATTCCCACTTTACTTGTCCAAAAAAAAGGGGTGGGAGTTGTACACCAAGGTGTTATGATCATCAGTCATTCATCCCACAGAAGCAGTAAAAATAACCTTTGTAAACCAATCATCTCAGGCATTGTGATAAACTATACACAGATTTCTCATTTAATACTCAAAACCACCCTGGGATATAAGTTCCTTTATTCTTCCCACTTTGTAGAAGAAAACACTGAAACTTAGAGAAACTATGTTGCTTATATATACATTTCTAATGAGTTTTGGATCTAGAGTTAGAATTCAGACTCTGAAATCAGAGGCTGTTTTTTGTTGTAAAATATCTGTAACATAAATGTTTACCATTTTAACCATTTTAAAGTGTACAGTTCATTAGCATTAAGTACATTTACATTGTTGTGCAACCATCACCACCATCCATCTTCAGAACTTTTCAACATCCCAACTGAAACTCTGTGCCCATTAAACAATATCAGAGGATCTTTTTATTAGGCAGTATTCCCTAATCCCAGTCCTTCCTCCCTAAAAAAAAAAATCTCTAAAGGTAGAATTTCAGGCAAAAGGTAAAAGAAAACAATCTGGGAGACGAGCTCCTCGCCAGCGTTCCCCAAATCACACCACGTAGACACGCATCTGTGTGTAAGGCCAGCCTTGATTTGGCTGCATTTTTATTGACTCTAAAAGAAGTAATTATCAGCACTATTGTATATTGATCAAAAACCCAGCTGTAGACCCAGGCTGCACAGTTTGAAAGCCAAAGTGGCCACTTGTTAGCTGAGTAACTCTGGGTAAATAATTTAACCTATTTGTGCTCCACTTCTCATTTGTGAAACAGACATATGAATGGTGCCAAAGCAAAGTTTTACTGTGAGGATTAAATGATTAATGCATGAGAAACCCTTAGAACCTTGCCTGGCACCACCTAAGTCCCCCTGCCAAAAGTTAGTTATTACTATTTCCCTAGTTGTCAATTTTATGTATTTAATTTCATGTACATAATTTTCTCACATCTGTTTCACTGTTAATCTTATAGTTTAGTAGTAAACACATCTAACAGCCTAAATTTATTTTTATTACAATTATTTTTTAAAAAGTTACAGTAATACATCCTCAAATGTAGGTTTCAAGCAGTTTGACTTGGAAAGTTTTTCAGGCACTGAACCCACTCTTGAGAAAACAGTAACACCCCCCTATCTATATTTGAGCGCAAGAGAAATTGCTTTCGTGAACACTTGTTTCTGTTTTTCTTCCACTTGATTAGAAAATATGCTGTTGATGGCCAATCCATGAGCAATCTAAATATGTAATTAATTATAGGAACAAATTGAAATTGACCAAATCAGCTCAAATTTCTCAGAGCTTTGAAAAAAACGACTTTTCAAATGGTCAAAACAATTACTTAGAATTTAGGCATGCATTCAAATGCAAGTCAGTGTGCAGTGGAGATACAAAAGAAAAACCAGGCTCCCCATGATATTATAAGTGCTAACCCTGCTTCTTAAAGCAAACTAAAGTCTCTTTCTATTGTCAGTAGCTGTCTTCTAGGACAAATAGTTTGGTATTTTATAAAGGAAAAAAAACTTAACAAAAACATTTCTATGAAATGTATCTCTTTTGAAAAATTACTCCTTGAATTTGAGTAAAAGAATTCTTTAGAAGATAAACTATTGAGATGATTCATCTGCACAAAAGAAAAATGCTAATTAAGAAGCATATTTGAAGACATGTCATTGAAAATCAAAGATGACTTTTATGATTTTTTTTTTTTTGGCTGCGTTGGGTCTTTGTTGCTGCACGTGGGCTTTCTCTAGTTGCAGCAAGCGAGGGTTACTCTTTGTTGTGGTACGCAGGCTTCTCATTGCGGTGGCTTCTCTTGTTGCGGAGCACAGGCTCTAGGTGCATGGGCTTCAGTAGTTGTGGCACGTGCGCTCAGTAGTTGTGGCTCGCGGGCTCTAGAGCACAGGCTCAGTAGTTGTGACACACGGGCTTAGTTGCTCTGCAGCATGTGGGATCTTCCCAGACCAGGGCTCGAACTCGTGTCCCCGAATTGGCAGGAGGATTCTTTACCACTGCGTCACCAGGAAAGTCCCCAAAGATGATTTTAAAAATGAGCCTCAAATGGGAAAAAAAAAAAAGGGAGAGAAATCTACGTTTAATGTTATTGGTGATTTAAGTTTGGTAATTAGTGTCCATTTGTTACTTTATTATGTTGCAATACAGTGGTAAACAAAACAAAGTAAGAGTTTTGCCTACTCTACTCTCCAGGAAATTGAAGCATGTATGAAGCTTAGCAACTGATATGAATTTTAATTTGATGGTAATTATGAAACAGAGTTATTTAGCAGGGGTTTCACTTCCAGGTAAAGATGGACAATGAAGGTCAATTTCTGACCTGCCTTTTTGGATATTCAGTACCAGCACAATTTAATTGGGATCAGGTAATTGCTCAGAAGGCTACACTGAACGCATTATCATCCCTCAGTGTCACTCCTGCACACCTAGTTATCCTGACGTTGTTTGTCAAAAACTGTCACAAGGGAGTGTGTCTCACTGAGAAAAATAACCCATATGTCATTGCTCAGAGCTTCAAGACCAAACCCTAAAGTGATGAGAAAAAGATTTTTTTAAAGCAAAACTCCCTTTTCTCTAAACTGATTAAATCAACCCATCCTGGTAATATGAGAGAGCATTTTAATAATATAAATTATTTAGGGGAGGTCAGTGATCTTTGTTCTTTTAGCTTTAGTGTGATGGTTTCAAATGTCCCTCTTACCCTCTCTTGGCTTTGAAGAATATTGTATCAGTCTTGAATATCTTTTGTACAATATTATGAATTATGCAAATAAAATATGTAAATATTGTTTTAAGGACTAGTATTGTGGATTTTATTTTTATTGCAAATAATCTATCTTTTCTGATTCTTGAAACAGACAGGGCAGAAACAGAAATTCATTGTGGCAGTATATATGCTTTTTATTATAAAAGATGACTATGAGCTCAGGAAGTGTCTAATATCATCAAAATAAAAACACTCATAATAAGAGTATAACATAACATATAATATATATAAAAGAAATTATTGTGATTTTTAATAACTATAACATTAAATGTTGTTTGAATTGACATTATTAAATTTTAATTCACTTCTGACTTCTATCTATTGATGTGAGGACTAAAAAGACAGTAATCAGTATGATTTCTAGTCCGTTCAACCTAGACAATGAACCAAACAAAAAAGTAATTTGTGCTACATTTCTGTCTGTCTCAGGACATGGTGTCAAGATAGTTTCTAATTTTGTAAAATGAAAGTAGTGACAAAGAAGCCACCAAGTTTATTTCTTCAGAATAATTGTACATAGTACTATACACTATAAACTTTACACAAATATTGGAATGAAAAAGGAGGAATATTACAAATGATAAGTTTACCACTATATATACATAATAGCATTAATTCTCAAAGGAAATACACACATTTAACATGTGTCTTTAGTGAATACATGAAAAAAGGAAATACAAAACTGTAAATATCTCTACAATTAACATGATCGAATTATGTAAATGATAGTTTTAATATATAAAGTCCCTCAAAGCATGTTATAAATGAGGTAGAAAACAAAATCAAATTTAAACTTTGCTAGTATTAAAAAATTCTTTGCATGATTCTTTTCCCTGTTGAAGGTGTAGGGATTTTTCACTGACACAAACTTTGGAGAAAAACCTGTTCCAGTGTGTAATGCAACACACATACAAAACACCACAGCTACTTTTAAAAGGGCTTAATGTCCTCAAGTGTTGTTTGCATTTTTATATGCGGAGAAAATGAGATACGAGTGTAGCCGTGAGAAAGAATTGTATATGCAGAGGACTGCTTTCTCTCTGCCTCTGAGTAATGAGCACCCAAGTGGTTTTAAGGAAGAAGCACCCTTACTGGCTTTTCCTAGGAGAAAGACTTACCAGCTTGCAAAAAGGTGCAAGTAGTAAAATTCACATGACTCTGATGCGATTGCCACGTTTCTTAATTTGAATTGTTGATATCAAGTCATTTTTAGGGATCAGTCTATACACAGAGCAATAAGGCAGAGGGTTTCCCAGTCTTCAGCATGAGTTAGAGCTGGAGGACACAAAAAAGGGAAGTTGGAAGCACCGGACACATATTGGTACCTTTTTTCTTTAATATATTTGCCTGGTTTAAAAAATACATTTTCTCTGTCCGACTCACATGGTGTATTCCACATTTAGCTGTAGTATTAAAAAAGAAAAAAAAAACCACAAACGTGTGTTGGCAGGTAGGCCCCTGTTCTGGGCTGCAGCCAATGGTAGGAGCACACTTTTTTTTTTTTATCACTCAGAGGCCTGTCACAGTGAGAGAGTCCATTTTATGGTCTTTCTGCCATCAAGAAGTGGATTTGCTCTCCCTGGCCAAGTCAGCTCATACCTCTGAACAGAGCTCACCAGCCTGCTGGAGAATGAGATACTCAAGGAGAACAAGAGTATCAACTGGAAACTAATTAAAATTTCTATTACTATAAATGAGCCCTCCACTCACTCAAGTGACAGCAAAGTGAAAGAAAATCATCCTTTGTGTTTCCTTTGTTTCATGCAGTGGGTTATATGATACATTCATTATAGCCTTTGTTCTCAAGAGGAATAAAACAGGCAAGTAAAGGAAGAGTTTTCTTCGTTGGCTTCAAAGCGGTTTTCCTTTTTTTAACAGGTACAACTCAGCACTCAATTACTTTTAGGTGTGAAGTTAACAGCAGTGGTTCTCTGCTTTTTTTTTTTTTTTTTTTTTTTTTTTAAATCAATGGCTCTGCAGTTGTCGTGCCTGGTTATTTACGTGTGAATGTAGAGGCTGTATTCTCCCAGCTCTTAGACTGCCAGGGCATTGCCATTGGTATAATTTATAACATTACTAATTAAAATGAATTTGCTTGCAGTAACATTCCGTGTGCTATTTGTGGGAAAGAAGTTATTAAAATATTCAGTACGGCAACAGTAAACTTGAATGCAAAGTAATAATAATCATACATTTTTAATTACATGTTTAATACCCATTTGGCTAATATAGAAGTATTCTGAAAATTGCTTAGGCTCAGCATAATGTTTTTGCACTTAGTAGTTTTCAGAGGCACCCTTGTGAATGGGCTTAGCAAATGCGCTGTCATTGGGATATAGCTGTTTAAAACGAGGATACACATTGTCTTTCTGTGATACTTTGCATAAGAGCAGCTATGATCAATATGAGTTTATTTTGCTTATTGCAGGCATATTGAAAGATTCCCATTTTTCCGCAGATTTTTTTGAAAAATTTCAAGCCTGCAAAAATTGCAAGACTAGTACAATGAACAACCATATACCCTTCACCCAGAATCAATTGCTAACATTTGTACTCTGTCTCTCTCCCTTTCTTTCTTTCTTTTCTCTTTTCTTTTCTTTCATTCTTTATACATATATAATTTTCCCCGAACCATTTTAGAGTTACTTGCAGATGTCATGATACTTCACTTGTAAATACTGTTGACCCTTGAACAACAGGGGACTTAGGGGCGCTGACCCTCTGTGAAGTCTAAAATCTGCCTATAACTTATAGTTGGGCCTCGTCAACTTTGGTTCCTCCACAACCTTGTTTCCTCCGTTGTCAAGTCCTTTGTTCTTTTAGCTGTAACACCACAAGATGTTTCCCCCTCACTCATTTGGAGGGTGTTTCAATTTACGTGTGGCAAGGTATTCTCTTAGCTCTTAATAATGCTATTGATTAAAATATCCTAATATGAAGAAAAGTATGAAGTGTTACTATTGCAAAGGAAATTATAATATAAATGCTGAAAGGAAAAGGAAAGATGGGGGAAATCAATATAAAAATTGAATAAAGTTTAAAATAAAGATGCAACATATGTTACAAGGCAGTTTAGCATTACTTGCTAACTAAATGGTATAGGAAATAAGTCTGTATTGTCTGAAATTTATATAATGATTGATTTTTTAAGGCTAATGCAGTACCAGTTGTCCAAAATGGGCAAGAGTTAATGTTGACTCTAGTAATAATCATTTACATAAGTGTACGTGTGATTTCAAGGACAATAAGGTAATGGTGGCTCATAAATAGGAAAATTTTTCATTGATCAAAACTGTGCCCATAAACTTCTGGTGTCTGATCTTTTAAACTATTGTACAACATTAAAGTAATTAAGAAGAGAACTGAGGCAAATAAGACTGCTTTTAAAACACATCTTTGCATGGTTCTTCATCTTGAATTAGATCATTACAAATGTGACAAATCTCTCTGCTAAGTTTATTGTTTAATAGTTCTAAATTAAAAAGAGAAAACCTCCATTATATTTATCAAGACTTCCAAGCCTTTATTCACCATTTTAAAAATTTTGATTTTTCTACTTCATGACCTCAGGCAAATAGTATACAAGGTTTAACTATAACTCTTTAAAAATTATACTTATTTTTTCTATTAGTATGACAAGTGTTATGATGGATCTTCTTTTAGAATTCAGTAACCTAGGAATGAAAAACTATTTTAGATTCAGTGATTCTAACTTCATGAATCTTCTGATTAATAAGCTTTCTCACTTGCATTTTAAGCTGAAAGAAAATTGCTGAATATAAACTAAAACTTCTCAGAGAAAGGCTTTTCATTTTGCCTTTTCAAACAAAAAATGAATGTACAATGAGCTCGGTTCTCTTTTCACCGCTCAGTGCACAGCTCGGGGCTATAGTGTTTGGCCAGTGCCCTCCGCTTTCTTGCTACCAGTTAGTATTGATTGATTAATAGATTGCACACTTGACATCGATGATCACTAAGATGCATAAACCTGTGTGCAAAGCCTGCCAGACCATTGTGTGTGCCTAGTGTTTTATTGGAGTTCAATAACAAAACTGGAGATCAATTTCAATCAACTGTATATAGAGTACAGAATGTGGTCTGTGTCTTCCTACGTATGCTTACTTTTGCTTAGTGATTGTATTTTCCGAGTAACAAATGTTAATTTTATATTAGACAGAAAAGTTTTATTGTATTTCATTCTCTCTCTTTTTTCTAAACTTTATCTTTAAAGAGTCTGTTCTTTTTTATTTTTGTTATTTAACAGGCACTCATACAGAGCACTCGGCATGCTCGAGGCACTGCTTTAAGGGCTTTATAAATATTAGTTAATCTGAAAGACAACACGAACAAGCTCTCATACCCGTCTCTTGTGAATTCAGTAGCTAGTCTGAATTTTAGTGGCGGATGTTTCTGTTTATAGACAGGTCACAGAACCACTGCTGCTCAGGCCCCCTTCATCTGGAAAGAATGCGTGTACCTTACCAGTCACTCCCCATCCCCTCATCCCCCTGCCCCTTGCAACCACTAATCTGCTTTCTGTCTCTGTGACTTTGCCACTCTGGACATTTCATAGAAATAGAATCCTACGGTGTGTGACCTTTTGTGTTTTGCCTCTTTCATTTAAGATAATGTTTTCAGCGTTCTGTCATCCATGTGGTAGCATGTGTCAGTAATTTACTTCTTTTTATTGCTGAGTGATATTCCATTGTATGGCTATTCCACATTTTCCTTACCTAACTGATAGATATATAGGTTTTCTCTTCTTTTTGGCTATTATGAATAATGCTGCCATGAACATTCATGCACACATTTTTGTGTGGACACATGTTTTCCATTTTCTTGGTTATATACTATGGGTGGAATTGCTGGGTCATATTTTTGAGGAACTGCAAAACTTTTTCAAAGTGGTTACACATTTTACCTTCCCAGTAAGTATACCTTTATATTTCAACTGACTGATAAAATTGAAACACACAAAGCATATAAAGAGATTTTCACTTCAAGTTACATCTGAAATATTTGGCCATATTTGAAAGTAGATATTCAGCATTTAATAATAAAACCTAAAAACATGCCTCTTTATGTGACTGACACTATTATGCTGGATAGCAACTACACAATCATTGGTGAAGCACAGTCTGAGGGATTCCAGAAATAAAATTGGAGGCATGTGCCCATTTAGCCTTCCAAAGCCCAATGTGAAACCAAACCAAGGTTGAAACTGAAATTTGGTGCATCTCTCTTTCTTCCTGACTTCCTCCATTCCCATATCAAAATAAAAGAAAATAAACAAAATTCTTCCTTCCAACTTATTTTTCAGTGTAAGGAACAAATGGTATAATGAGAAAGCTAAAGTGCATACCAGTTAGGAAACCTGCTATGAGACACAATTTGTCAAGTATAAAACTGTATAGGACATTACGTTTATTTAATGCTCACTATATGCCAGACACTATTTTAAGTTCTTTACATGATTAATATAAGCCTGTGAGGTAGGTGCTATTGTTCTCCATATCGTGCAGATGAGGAAATGAAGGCTCACAAAGAGTAAGTGTCAGAGCTAATAAGTGACAGAGCTAGAATTCAGATCAAGGCAGGCTGGCTCGAGAGTGTGTACTTTTTAACTACTCTATCCTGCTAAATGGTTTCTTTTACCACCATTATCTTATTAGGAACTTTAAATATGTTTGTGTAATACTTGGCAACTTCACACACTGTAGCATTTTGTATGCAAAATTAAATACATGTCTCTAATATCTAACTTTCTGATTCAAATTTGTAGATCTATACTATTGATATCTGAAGGGCATTTCCATCCACTAGCAAACTATTGACTTATATCTTGTTTTGTGGGAGAGTAGAATTCAGTGAGGATTTCCACAGAATGGAATCAGGATGGAGGGCTCTATGGAGTGGTAATTCCACTTAAACATTCATAGCTCAAGCAAATTATTGTTTCCTGAGAATGTTCTTCAGACTGTTACTGTATGTGCCTGCCATATCTTTTCCCTGAAAAAGAATGCTGACCTTACGGGTTCTAAGGTTTTATGCTACCATGAGTATCACCTCCAAGTTTAAAATATTTGAAGCAGGAGAGTATGTGAGTTTTCAGAGATAAAATTGTGTCCAAAAAATATATGTCCACCTTTGATGGACATGGGTGAGCATGACTGTGAATCATAGGTCATAGTTTTTGGTTCACTACATTTCCTTCCAACAATGTCCCATGTTTTTCAAAAGAAAATGTTGCTATATCATTTCAAATAAAGAAGGTTGTACTGAATGAGTTTTCTCTAAATAAAAGGGAGGAAAAGGTAATTCTTCCATGTTTTGTAGGTTTAAACCCTGTCATTGACAGTATATCTTCCCATGAAATCAGTCTTTGTAGTAGATAAGATATTTGGTAGGGCTTCTCTGTTAAGATAAGATAAGGCTTTGTAGTAGATAAGATATTGGTAGGGCTTCTCTGTTGTTTGAATTCCCATTACAGGTAGGAAAATGTAAGAAAAAATAAAACAAACATCTCTTTTCTCACCTGCTCTTTGTTTGGGGTCACTGCTTGGAAAATCATAAGAAACCATAATGGCTTGAATAAATAGTACGGAGCAAACCACTTTAACCTGTGCTATTTATCTATTTGCTTCTACCATCAATTCCAGCTCCATTTTTAAGAGAAAAATGCAACACATTTTCTGACTTAGACCACATTGAAGTACTGTTTTTTTCCATCCTTGAAAAGTAATTTCACCCTTGCCTTTTAAAATATAAAGTTAATTCTTTGTCAATTTTATTATATAATTATTATGATGAGATAACTATGATGTGACAGAATCTTCTCAGACAGTATCTGTTCATCCATAAAGGAGATACATATTAATATCATATATTAATGATTGCATCACCCTTACGAACCATTTATGAGTGTTTGTGTGTACATCTGTACATATGTGTATGTGTTTGTGTATGTGCCAAGCTTTCTGAAGGATGCTGAAGTTCTCTAAGTGTCCTTCTTCTGATCTTTTTATTTGAAGTTCTGAGGTCTGTGATCAGAGTCAATGTCAAGGAAAGCCCTTAACTTCATTACGGTGCTTTATACTAAATTCAAACAGTACTGGTTTGTTTATTTCATTTCAAGTTTAGATTTTAAATTTTTTTGTTCAATATAATAAGTAGAAGTTAATTACTATTGTCCATTGGAGGGGAGGAGGGAAAAAGGGGGTTAACAGTGAAACCAAATGCTGATTAGTTTCTCCTCCTCTTGCTTTAGCCCTTGATAACTAGGCACCTTCCACTTTTATTCCCAACACTGTTATAGAGAGAAAGCAGTACTCTTCTCCATTTGTGGGAAATCCCTGTGGGTCACTGTTATTATCATTTCCTCATGAACTCCTTTAAAGGATCCTGCAGTGATGCTATAGTCTTAGAGTAGCTTTACCCCTTGCTACCTATCCAGTACTGTTTCTAGGTTTTTTTTGTTTTGTTTTGTTTTGTTTTTAAATCACATGGAAGAGAGAGTTGATAATATTACAAGGGGGAAACTTTCTTTTTCTGCTCAAAATATGAGAATGTGAAGTAATGCTAGTGGAGGCAAATACAAGTAAATACACAATTAACTCTTACCATACAACTTCACTGAAATTGTGAGGAAATATTCCAAGGCTAGTAAGGCAAAGAGTTTCATTCCTAATGTTTGTCCCTAAGTAATTGTTTCCTTTCTGAGTTGGTTGTCTACATGCAGCTAGAGATGGCACTGAGGATAAAGACTCTTTAACTGTGCTCCCACTACTTTCTTCTGCTAGTTTCCAGCAGTGGCATGAGTTTTCATTACTTATTCAAGAACTGGGTGTGCTGAACTACCATTGCTTCTCTGTCTGCACCCACGTGTTTCTGTAGCTCAGAAATTTGCCTTTGAGTTTACGTAGTGAGGATCTTTTATCTGTCACTGTGTACTACCTTTAGCATAATTGCATTTAGATTTAGAGATTAAAGCTTGTAACTTAATTATGAATCCAACTACTTAAGAAAGAGTTTAATTTAAATTTAATGTTTTGATACAGCACAGCTCAACTCATATGTGTTCTTATTAAATTGTCTCTCATTGAATTCATCTTTGTCATTACCTTGGACATCAGTGCTTCTTCAGAGTTGCAGGCTGTAGCAAAATAACAATGCAGACCTGACTTTTGTCTGAGCTAATCTTCAGAAAGCGTATACGCTAATGATGACATAAACATCTTTATAGTTCATCTGGGTTAGTAAATGCCTTGGGGGTGTGTGTGTGTGTGTGTTTGCATGCACACATGCACATGTGCTCACATGTATATCTTGCTATGTTAGGGCCTGGACAAATAACCTAATTAAAAATGTACCTACAAGGCCTGACCTAAAATGATAAAGTAGATGATGTTAGAGGGTACATTTGGAATAAGAGCGAGGGAGAGAGAAAGACCTGGCCAGAGAGCCCCCCGTGCCTGTTCACGTGCCTCTGAGAGGTTGTACCGGCACGCGCGTGTGTGGGCGTGAGTGTGTATTTGCTGGGACTGGAGCTGGAAATTTCAAACTAAATGTGTTGCTCACGCCACTCACTGAGACCGAGGCGGAGGCTGCCCAGCTTCTCTGGGCCAAGTGCCCTGGTACTCAGCGCCCTTGGCGCAGTGGCGGCCCCTTGGCCCTGCGCTCGGGGGTGGGGGTGGTGGCGGCGGCGGCGGCTCAGCTCACACCAAAGGGAACCGGCAGCCAGGGCTGGACTCTCGCCCGGCCAACTCCAGCAATGCTCCCTGCTCAGACTCCTCGCCTGGCTACCACAGCAAGACTTGAATGCAGCAATCATCTAAATTAGAAAAAGGAGATAAAAATAACCTCTGGATATTCCTCTCTTGTGATATTTATTCTGGATGAAGCATTTAGATCGCTACTACAGGTGTATCACTCGTTATTTTACCCACATCCAAGACTTGGGGCAGGTGGACTAATTTACATTTTAAATGGCCATGTGGCTGACAGGGTCTTGGTGCTCTGGACAGGTGTCACGCCTGAGCCTCTGAGGTGGAAAAGCTGCGTTCAGGACAATGGTTCACCAGAGACCTCCTGGGTCCATGTAATATCAAACGATGAAAGATCTCCCAGAGATCTCCATCTCAACGCTAAGACCCAGCTCCACTCAACGACCAGCAAGCTACAGTGCTGGACACCCTAGGCCAAACAACTAGCAAGACAGGAATACAACCCCACCCATTAGCAGAGAGGCTGCCTAAAATCATTATAAGGTCACAGTCACCCCAAAACACACCACTGGACACAGACCTGCCCACCAGGAAGACAAGATCCAGCCTCATCTACCAGAACACAGGTATTAGTCCCCTCCACCAGGAAGCCTACACAACCCACTGAACCAACCTTAGCCACTGGGGACAGACACCAAAAACAATGGGAACTACGAACCTGCAACCTGTGAAAAGGAGACACCAAACACAGTAAGTTAAGCAAAATGAGAAGACAGAGAAATACACAGCAGATGAAGGAGCAAGGCAAAAACCCACCAGACCAAACAAATGAAGAGGAAATAGACAGTCTACCTGAGAAAGAATTCAGAGTGATGATAGTAAAGATGATCCAAAATCTTGAAAATAGACTGGAGAAAGTACAAGAAACGTTTAACAAGGACCTACAAGAACTAAAGAGCAAACAAACAATGATGAACAGCACATTAAATGAAATTAAAAATTCTCTAGAAGGGATCAATAGCAGAATAACTGAGGCAGAAGAACGGATAAGTGACCTGGAAGATAAAATAGTGGAAATAACTACGGCAGAACAGAATAAAGAAAAAAGAATGAAAAGAATTGAGGACAGTCTCAGAGACCTCTGGGACAACATTAAATGCACCAACATTCGAATTATAGGGGTCCCAGAAGAAGAAGAGAAAAAGAAAGGGACTGAGAAAAATATTTGAGGAGTTTATAGTTGAAAACTTCCCTAATATGGGAAAGGAAATAATCAAGTCCAAGAAGCACAGAGAGACCCATACAGGATAAATCCAAAGAGAAACACGCCAAGACACATATTAATCAAACTATCAAAAATTAAATACAAAGAAAAAATATTAAAAGCAGCAAGGGAAAAACAACAAATAACATACAAGGGAATCCCCATAAGGTTAACAGTTGATCTTTCAGCAGAAACTCTGAAAGCCAGAATGGAGTGGCAGGACATATTTAAAGTGATGAAAGAGAAAAACCTACAACCAAGATTACTCTACCCAGCAAGGATCTTATTCAGATTAGACGGAAAAATTAACACCTTTACAGACAATCAAAAGCTAAGAGAATTCAGCACAACTGAACGAGCTTTACAACAAATTCTAAAGGAACTTCTCTAGGCAAAAAACACAAGAGAAGGAAAATAATTACAATTACAAACCTAAAACAATTAAGAAAATGGTAATAGGAAGACACATATCGCCAACTACCTTAAATGTAAATGGATTAAATGCTCCAACCAAAGGACATAGAATGGCTGAATGGATACCAAAAAAAGACACGTATATATGCTGTCAACAAGAGGCCCACTTCAGACCTAGGGACACATACAGACTGAAAGTGTGGGGATGGAAAAAGATATTCCATGCAAATGGAAATCCAAAGAAAGCTGGAGTAACAATTCTCATATCAGACAAAATAGGCATTAAGATAAAGATTATTACAAGAGACAAAGAAGGACACTACATAATGATCAAGGGATCAATCCAAGAAGAAGAATTGTAAATATTTATGCACCCAACATAGGAGCACCTCAATACCTAAGGCAAATGCTAACAGCCATAAAAGGGGAAAGCGAAAGTAACATGATCACAATAGGGGACTTTAACACCCAACTCTCACCAATGGACAGATCATCCAAAATGAAAATAAATAAGGAAACACAAGCTTTAAATGATACATTAAACAGGATGGACTTAATTGATTTTTACAGGACATTCCATCCAAAAACAACAGAATACACTTTCTTCTCAAGTGCTCATGGAACATTCTCCAGGATAGATCATATCTTGGGTCACAAATCAAGCCTTGGTAAATTTAAGAAAATTGAAATCGTGTGAAGTATCTTTTCTGACCACAATGCTACGAGACTAGATATCAATTACAGGAAAAAATCTGTAAAAAAATACAAACACATCGAAGCTAAACAATACTCTACTAAATAACCAAGGGATCACTGAAGATATCAAAGAGGAAATCAAAAAATACCTAGAGACAAATGACAATGAAAACATGACGACCCAAACCCTATGGGATGTAGCAAAAGCAGTTCTAAGAGGGAAGTTTATAGCAATACAATCCTACCTCAAGAAACACGAAAAATCTCAAACAACCTAACCTTATACCTAAAGCAATTAGAGAAAGAAGAACAAAAAAACCCCAAAGGTAGCAGAAGGAAAGAAATCATAAAGATCAGGTCAGAAATAAATGAAAAGAAATGAAGGAAACAATAGCAAAGATCAATAAAACTAAAAGCTGGTTCTTTGAGAAGATAAATAAAATTGATAAACCACTAGCCAGACTCATGAAGAAAAAGCGGGAGAAGACTCAAATCAATAGAATTAGAAATGAAAAAGGAGAAGTAACAACAGACACTGCAGAAATACAAAGGATCATGAGTGATTACTACAAGCAGCTATATGCCAATAAAATGGACAACCTGGAAGAAATGGACAAATTCTTAGAAAAGCACAACGTTTCGAGACTGAACCAGGAAGAAGTAGAAAATATAAACAGACCAATCACAAGCACTGAAATTGAGACTGTGATTAAAACTCTTCCAACAAACAAAAGCCCAGGACCAGATGTCTTCACAGGCGAATTCATTCAAACATTTAGAGAAGTGCTAACACCCATGCTTCTCAAACTTTTCCAAAATATAGCAGAGGGAGGAACACTACCAAACTCATTCTACAAGGCCATGATCACCCTGATACCAAAACCAGACAAAGATGTCACAAAAAGAAAACTACAGACCAGTATCACTGATGAACATAGATGCAAAAATCTTCAACAAAATACTAGCAAACAGAATACAACAGCACATTAAAAGGATCATACACCATGATCAAGTGGGGTTATCCCAGGAAAGTAAGGATTCTTCAATATATGCAAATCAATCAAAGTGATAAACCATATTAATAAATTGAAGGAGAAAAACGATATGATCATCTCAATAGATGCAAAAAAAAGCTTTCAAAAAAATTCAACACCCATTTATGATAAAAACCCTCCATAAAGTAAGCATAGAGAGAACTTACCTCAACATAATAAAGGCCATATATGACAAACCCACAGCCAACATTATTCTCAATGGTGAAAAACTGAAACCATTTCCACTAAGATCAAGAACAAGACAAGGTTGCCCACTCTCACCACTATTATTCAACATAGTTTTGGAAGTTTTAGCCACAGCAATCAGAGAAGAAAAAGAAATAAAAGGAATCCAAATTGGAAAAGAAGTAAAGCTGTCACTGTTTGCAGATGACATGATGCTATACACAGAGAATCCTAAAGATGCTACTGGAAAAGTACTAGAGCTAATCAATGAATTTGGTAAAGTAGTAGGATACAGAATTAATGCACAGAAATCTCTTGCATTCCTATACACTAATGATGAAAAATCTGAAAGAGAAATTAAGGAAACACCCCCATTTACCATTGCAACAAAAAGAATAAAATACCTAGGAATAAACCTACCTAAGGAGACGAAAGACCTGTATGCAGAAAACTATAAGACACTGATGAAAGAAACTTAAGATGATACAAACGGAGGGAGACATATACCATTTTCTTAGACTGGAAGAGTTGACATTGTGAAAATGACTGTACTACTCAAAGCAATCTACAGATTGAATGCAATCCCTATCAAACAGCCAATGGCATTTTTCACAGAACTAGAACAAAAAATTTCACAATTTGTATGAAAACACAAAAGATCCCGAATAGCCAAAGCAATCTTGAGAAAGAAAAACGGAGCTGGAGGAATCAGGCTCCCTGACTTCAGACTATACTACAAAGCTACAGTAATCAAGACAGTATGGTACTGGTACAAAAACAGAAATATAGATCAGTGGAACAGGATAGAAAGCCCAGAGATAAACCCACACGCATATGGTCACCTTACTTTTGATAAAGGAGGCAAGAATATACAATGGAGAAAAGACAGCCTCTTCAATAAGTGGTGCTGGGAAAACTGGACAGCTACATGTAAAAGAATGAAATTAGAACACTCCCTAACACCATACACAAAAATGAACTCAAATTGGACTAAAGACCTAAATGCAAGGCCAGACACTATAAAACTCTTAGAGGAAAACATAGGCAGAACACTCTATGACATACATCACAGCAAGATCCTTTTTGACCCACCTTCTAGAGAAATGGAAATAAAAACAAAAATAAACAAATGGGACCTAATGAAACTTAAAAGCTTTTGCACAGCAAAGGAAACCATAAACCAGACAGAAAGACAACCCTCAGAATGGGAGAAAATATTTGCAAGCAAAGCAACTGACAAAGGATTTATCTCCAAAATATACAGGGAACTCATGCAGCTCAATATCAAAAAAACAAACAACCCAATCCAAAAATGGGCAGAAGACCTAAATAGACATTTCTCCAAAGAAGATATACAGATTGCCAACAAACACATGAAAGAATGCTCAACATTACTAATCATTAGAGAAATGCAAATCAAAACTGCAGTGAGGTATCACCTCACACCAGTCAGAATGGCCATCATCAAAAAAATCTACAAACAATAAATGCTGGAGAGGGTGTGGAGAAAAGGGAACCCTCTTGCACTGCTGGTGGGAATGTAAATTGATACAGCCACTATGG
Source organism: Balaenoptera musculus (assembly GCF_009873245.2). Classification (NCBI taxonomy): domain Eukaryota; kingdom Metazoa; phylum Chordata; class Mammalia; order Artiodactyla; family Balaenopteridae; genus Balaenoptera; species Balaenoptera musculus. The sequence continues at coordinate 25,472,982 of NC_045806.1, forward strand.
AGAACAGTATGGAGGTTCCTTAAAAAACAAAAATAGAACTACCATATGATCCAGCAATCCCACTACTGGGCATATACCCTGAGAAAACCATAATTCAAAAAGAGTCAGTACCACAATGTTCATTGCAGCTGTATTTACAATAGCCAGGACATGGAAGCAACCTACGTGTCCATCGACAAATGAATGGATAAAGAAGATGTGGCACATATATACAATGGAATATTACTCAGCCATAAAAAGAAACAAAATTGAGTTATTTGTAGTGAGGTGGAGGGACCTAGAGACTGTCATATAGAGTGAAGTAAGTCAGAAATAGAGAAACAAATACTGCATGCTAATACATATATATGGAATCTAAAAAAGAAAAAAAATGTTCTGAAAAACCTAGGGGCCGGACAGGAATGAAGACGCAGATGTAGATAATGGACTTGAAGACATGGGGAAGGGGAAGGGGAAGCTGGGACGAAGTGAGACAGTGACATGGACATATATACACTACCAAATGTAAAACCGATAGCTAGTGGGAAGCAGCCACATAGCACAGGGAGATCAGCTCGGAGCTCTGTGACCACCTAGAGGGGTGGGATAGGGAGAGTGGGAGGGAGACACAAGAGGGAGGGGATATGGGGATATATGTATATGTGTAGCTGATTCAGTTTGTTATACAGCAGAAACTAACACACCATTGTAAAGCAATTATACTCCAATAAAGATGTTAAAAAAAATAAGATGGTACATTTGTGGTCTCCTAATTTTGTGCCTCATGAACACACAACATATGCATATATGTGGAACATTATACACACAACACACACACATATATGTATACGGTACTTGTAACATTGTAGTAATTATAGGTTTTCAAATATGAGAACCCACAGTTTATAGATACCCTTTGGTAGTATCTCCTTCCCTATCTCTCCCCACCTTCTCTTCCTTCTCTCCTTCCTTCCTGTCTTGCTTGCTACTTCCCAACCTCCGTTTCTGTCTTTGTTACAAAAAAATAATGGCTTAGCCAGATAAATAACTTCTAAACTGTTCCTTTTTAGAAGAAAAATGGACTTTGTAAAGGTATTTTGTTCTAAGTAATAACTGTACTTGCAGGGCTATGGGGGACCGATCTGTGCATATAAGGCATTTTCTTATCAATGGAAATCTTCCATTTGTCATTATGTTCACAACAACATCAGAAGCAGGAACATATACAGCATCTCAAAGAAAAGTCTAGGCAGCTTTGTGATCTTCGTATATAATTAGGCAAAGAAGTGATTAATACATATTGCAATATATATGTCAAATCAGCAGATTATACACCTTAAACTCACACAATAATATGTCAATTATTTCTCATAAAGCTGGGGGAAAAAGTGAATAATAGTGAAAGACTTGAATAAGTCCCTTTCATAAACAACATTAAAGCAACAATAATAGGAATTTAAAAATATACATGAGTATCATGCTAAGGTAGCAACTGTTTATTTTTCTCTCCATCTAGTTAAAATCCTAATTTATAAGGTTTTAGTGGATATAATTCTTTATACATATAAATCCCCCACTAAACAAAGAATTGCTTGTTATAAATTTTCGTGTCAGAAGTTTTGAACTAGATATGTGTTCCTATAGAAATAATGTAGTTCAAACTTCTCCACCAAGTACTAGTGAGGTGCTTGTGTTGGGAAGCCATGGAGGCTACGGTAGGGGTCTTTCAACAGCTTGACTTCACACCAAGTAGCTCCACTTCGGTGTGGTTTTAAATTGTATCTTCTGACATCTCACCAGAAACTAACCCTGAAGGCACCTTGGTGTCAGGCTTCCAGCCTCTAGAACTGTGAGAAGATAAATTCCTTTTGTTTGAAAAAATAAAAGTGGAATGCTAGTTGCCAGGGACTGGAGGAAGGAGAAAATGAGGAGTCACTAATCAAAGGACATAAAGTTTCAGTTAATTAAGATGAATGAGTTCTCTGGATTTGCTGTACAACATTGTACCTATAGTCAACAATATTGTACACTTAAAAATTTAACAGAGTAGGTGTCATGTTAAATGTTCTTACCACTATAAAATAAAAATTTAAAAAATGAAATGAATGAACTAGAAAAAAAGAAAATAACAAAAACAGTGAGATAAAATAAGGGTAATTGAAACCTAAACAACATCACTGAGTAGGATTTTTATTTTATGCCTTGAGCATGATGCTTAAGGAGAGCACATCTAATTAGAGAAAGACAGGAGGCCAATGAAGATTTTGGTGGGAATTATACACAGACAATTAGGGCATTTTCAAAGGCCTTGAGCTTGAGGGTCATTATATCCTAATTCACTTTTCATTTCCTTGTTGTTACTTTCATTACTCCTACACTTATTCATCACTGGGGTTGTTTGGGAGGTTACAAGTGAGTTAAAGAGCTGAGAGAGAGAAATCTCCTGTGATGATTAGACAAGCAAAGAGGGAAAAGAAGAAGTTGGGAGAAATGGTGTACTTTTGTGTGATGTGCTTGGGGTGGAAATACTTACCTGTGAGAAGCAAAAGGGAAACACAGACAGGTCATATGCCATTGCTCACAAAGAAACTCACCAGGTATTCATTCACTTACTGAATATTTCCTGAACAAGATTGTATGAATACAGTGTCCTAGATAAAGAGCATTCACTGATGAACAAGACCTGCCTGGAGCTTTCAGTCTACTGGGATAACAGGCATAGAATAAAGAAGCAAACATCTTAAGCGCTAAAAAGAAGTAGAGTGTAAAATGAGAACCTGTGATAAGGACACCTATTACGATCTCAGTGCTGAGGGACACTTCTCTGAGGAAATAATGTTTTAGCTGAGAACTGAATGATGAGTGGGAGTTAACTTGTGTGTTGAGGGGTGGGAACAGTGTTCCTGATCAAGGGCGTAGCAAGTATTAAGCTGAGGAGTGGATGTGGTATTTTATGTGTATAAACTAAGACATACTCTTTCTTTGGTCTTCCCTGAATAATGTGATGAAATCAGCATCCTTCCAGTTACAAAGCCAAAGACTAAGAGTGATTTTGGAGCCTACCTTCTTTGCCACCCCTGCATCTTCTTTACCCTTACTACTCACCATATCCATTTGATCAACAATTCTTTCCTTTCCTATCTCCAAATCCCCCTCAATCCCTTCTCCTGCACTTCATGCTCAAATTAATTCAGGTCTCAATCACTTATTAATGAACTTGTTGCTTTCTCACTTCCCCCAGAATTGACTGTCATAAATATTTGATCATGAAATCCTCACCACAAACTTTTTGTTTTTACTTTTATTTATTGTTTTATACAGCAAGTTCTTATTAGTTATCCATTTTATTTATTTATTTATTTATTTTTGGCTGTGTGGGGTCTTCGTTTCCGTGCGAGGGCTTTCTCTAGTTGCAGCAAGTGGGGGCCACTCTTCGTCGCGGTGCGCAGGCCTCTCACTATCGTGGCCTCTCTTGTTGCGGAGCACAGGCTCCAGATGCGCAGGCTCAGTAGCTGTGGCTCACGGGCCTAGTTGCCCCGTGGCGTGTGGGATCTTCTCAGACCAGGGCTCGAACCCGTGTCCCCTGCATTAGCAGGCAGATTCTCAACCACTGCACCACCAGGGAAGCCCAGTTATCCATTTTATACATATTACTGTATACATGTCAGTCCCAATCTCCCAATTCATCCCACCAACACCACCAGCACCCCCGCCACTTTTCCCCCTTGGTGTCCATACATTTGTTCTCTACGTCTGTGTCTCTGTTTCTGCCTTGCAAACCAGTTCATCTGTACCATTTTTCTAGATTCCACATATATGCGTTAATATACGTTATTTGTTTTCCTCCTCCTGACTTACTTCACTCTGTATGACAGTCTCTAGGTCCATCCACATCTCTACAAATGACCCAATTTCGTTCCTTTTTATGGCTCAGTAATATTCCATTGTATATATGTACGACATCTTCTTTATCTATTTGTCTGTCGATGGGCATTTAGGTTGCTTCCATGACCTGGCTATTGTAAATAGTGCTGCAATAAACATTGGGGCGCATGTGTCTTTTTGAATTATGGTTTTCTCAGGGTATATGCCCAGTAGTGGGATTGCTGGGTCATATGGTAATTCTATTTTTAGTTTTTTAAGGAACCTCCATACTGTTCTCCATAGTGGCTGTATCAATTTACATTCCCACCAACAGTGCAGGAGGGTTCCCTTTTCTCCACACCCTCTCCAGCATTTATTGTTTGTAGATTTTCTGATGATCCCCATTCTAACTGGTGTGGGGTGATACCTCATTCTAGTTCTGCATTTCTCGAATAATTAGTGATGTTGAGCAGCTTTACATGTGCCTCTTGGCATGTGTATATCTTCTTTGGCGAAATGTCTGTTTAGGTCTTCTGCCCAATTTTTGACTGGGTAGTTTGTTTTTTTTAATATTGAGCCGCATGAGCTGTTTATATATTTTGGAGATTAATCCTTTGTCCGCTGATTCTTTTGCAAATATTTTTTCCCATTCTGAGGGTTGTCTTTTCGTCTTTATAGTTTCCTTTGCTGTGCAAAAGCTTTGAAGTTTCATTAGGTCCCATTTGTTTATTTTTGTTTTTATTTCCATTACTCTAGGCGGTGGGTCAAAAAGGGTCTTGCTGTGATTTATGTCAACGAGTGTTCTTCCTATGTTTTCCTCGAAGAGGTTTATAGTGTCTGCTCTTACATTTAGGTCTTTAATCCATTTGGAGTTTATTTTTGTGTATGGTGTTAGGGAGTGTTCTAATTTCATTCTTTTACATGTAGCTATACAGTTTTCCCAGCACCATTTATTGAAGAGATTATCTTTTCTCCATTGTATATCCTTGCCTCATTTGTCATAGATTAGTTGACCATAGGTGCGTGGGTTTATCTCTGGGCTTTCTATCCTGTTCCATTGATGTATATTTCTGTTTTTGTGCCAGTACCATATTGTCTTGATTACTGTAGCTTTGTAGTATAGTCTGAAGTCAGGGAGTCTGATTCCTCCAGCTCCGTTTTTTTCCCTCAAGATTGCTTTGGTTATTTGGGGTCTTGTGTCTCCATACAAATTCTAAGATTTTTTTGTTCTAGTTCTGTAAAAAACGCCATTGGTAATTTGATAGGGATTGCATTGCATCTGTAGATTGCTTTGGGTAGTAGAGTCATTTTCACAATGTTGATTCTTCCACTCCAAGAACATGGTATATCTCTCCATCTGTTTGTGTCATCTTTGATTTCTTTCATCAGTGTCTTACAGTTTTCTGACTATAGGTGTTTTACCTCCTTAGGCAGCTTTACTCCTAGGTATTTTATTCTTTTTGTTGCAATGGTGAATGGGAGTGTTTCCTTAATTTCTCTTTCTGTTCTTTCGTTGTTTGTGTATAGGAATGCAAGAGATTTCTGTGCATTAATTTTGTATCCCGCACCTTACCAGGTTCACTGATTAGCTCTAGTAGTTTTCTGGTGGCATCTTTAGGATTTTCTATGTATAGTATCATGTCATTGGCAAACAGTGACAGTTTTTTCTTCTTTTCCAATTTGTATTCCTTTTATTTATTTTTCTTCTCTGACTGCTGTGGCTAGGACTTCCAAAACTATGTTGAATGAGAGTGGCAAGAGTAGACATCCTTTTCTTGTTCCTGATCTAAGTGGAAATGCTTTCAGTTTTTCACCATTGAGTATCATGCTTGCTGTGGATTTGTCATATATGGCCTTTATTATGTTGAGGTAGGTTCCCTCTATGCCCATTTTCTGGAGAGTTTTTATCATAAATCGGTGTTGAATTTTGTCAGAAGCTTTTTCTGCATCTATTGAGATGATCATATGGTTTTTTTTCCTTAATTTGTTAATGTGGTGTATCACATTGATTGATTTGCGTATATTGAAGCATCCTTGCATCCCTGGGATACATCCCACTTGATCATGGTGTATGATCCTTTTAATGTGCTGTTGGATTCTGTTTGCTACTATTTTGTTCAGGATTTTTGCATCTGTATTCATCAGTGATATTGGTCTGTAATTTTCTTTTTTTTGTAGTATCTTTGGTTTTGGTATCAGGGTGATGGTGGCCTCATAGAATGAGTTTGGGAGTGTACCTTCCTCTGCAATTTTTTGGAAGAGTTTGAGAAGGATGGGTGTTAGCTCTTCTCTAAATGTTTGATAGAATTCACCTGTGAAGCCGTCTGGTCCTGGATTTTGTTTGTTGGAATATTTTTCGTCACAGTTTCAACTTAAGTGCTTGTGACTGGTCTGTTCATATTTTCTATTTCTTCCTGGTTCTGCCTTGGAAGGTTATACCTTTCTAAGAATTTGTCCATTTCTTCCAGGTTGTCCATTTTATTGGCATAGAGTTGCTTGTAGTAGTCTCTTAGGATGCTTTGTATTTCTGTGATGTCCATTGTCACTTCTCCTTTTTCATCTCTAATTTTATTGGTCTGAGTCCTCTCCCTCTTTTTCTTGATGAGTCTGGCTAAAGGTTTATCAATTTTGTTTATCTTCTCAAAGAATCAGCTTTTAGTTTTATTGATCTTTGCTATTGTTTTCTTTGTTTCTATTTCATTTGTTTCTGCTCTGATCTTTATGATTTCTTTCCTTCTACTAACTTTGGGTTTTGTTTGTTCTTCTTTCTCTAGTTCCTTTAGTTGTAAGGTTAGATTGTTTATTTGAGATTTTTCATGTTTCTTGAGGTAGGATTGTATTGCTATAAACTCCCTCTTAGAACTGCTTTTGCTGCATCCCATAGGTTTTGGATCATCGTGTTTTCGTCGTCATTTGTCTCTAGGTATTTTTTTATTTCCTCTTTGACTTCTTCAGTGATCTCTTGGTTACTTAGTAACGTACTGTTAAGCCTCCATGTGTTTGTGTTTTTTACGTTTTTTCCCCTGTAATTCATTTGTAATTTCATAGCGTTGTGGTCAGAAAAGATGCTTGATATGATTTCAATTTTCTTAAATTTACTGAGGCTTGATTTGTGACCCAAGATGTGATCTATCCTGGAGAATGTTCTGTGCGCACTTGAGAAGAAAGTGTAATCTGCTGTTTTTGGGTGGAATGTCCTATAAATATCAATTAAATCTATCTGGTCTATTGTGTCATTTAAAGCTTCTGTTTCCGTATTTATTTTCATTTTGCATGATCTGTCCATTGGTGTAAATGAGGTGTTAAAGTCCCCCACTATTATTGTGTTAGTGTCGATTTCCTCTTTTGTAGCTGTTAGCAGTTGCCTTATGTATTGAGGTGCTCCTATGTTGGGTGCATATATATTTATAATTGTTATATCTTCTTGGATTGATCCCTTGATCATTATGTAGTGTCCTTCCTTGTCTCTTGTAACATTCTTTATTTTAAAGTCTATTTTATCTGATATGAGTATAGCTACTCCAGCTTTCTTTTGATTTCCATTTGCATGGAATATCTTTTTCCATCCCCTCACTTTCAGTCTGTATGTGTCTCTAGGTCTGAAGTGGGTCTCTTGTAGACAGCATATATATGGGTCTTGTTTTTGTATCCATTCAGCGAGCCTGTGTCTTTTGTTGGAGCATTTAACCCATTCACATTTAAGGTAATTATCGATATTTATGTTCCTATTACGATTTTCTTTCTTTTCTTACATATCGATGTTTATGTTCCTATTACCATTTGTTTTGTAAGTCCTTTTCTTCTCTTTTGTTTCCCACTTAGAGAAGTTCCTTTAGCATTTGCTGTAGAGCTGGTTTGGTGGTGCTGAATTCTCTTAACTTTTGCTCGTCTGTAAAGCTTTTGATTTCTCTGTCAAATCTGATTGAGATCCTTGCTGGGTAGAGTAATGTTGATTGTAGGTTCTTCCCTTTCATCACTTTAAATATATCGTGCCGCTCACTTCTGGCTTGTAGAGTTTCTGCTGAGATATCAGCTGTTAACCTTATGGGAGTTCCCTTGTATATTATTTGTCTTTTTTCTCGTGTTGCTTTTAATAATTTTTCTTTGTCTTTAATTTTTTTCAATTTGATTACTGTTTGTCTAGGCGTGTTTCTCCTTGGGTTCATCCTACCTGGGACTCTCTGTGCTTCCTGGACTTGGGTGGCTATTTCCTTTCCCATGTTAGCTAATTTTTCCACTGTAATCTCTTCAAATATTTTCTCGGGTCATTTCTTTTTCTCTTCTCCTTCTGGGACCCATGTAATGCGAATGTTGGTGCGTTTAACCTTGTCCCAGATGTCTCTTAGGCTGTCTTCATTTCTTTTCATTCTTTTTTCTTTATTCTGTTCCGCGGCAATGAATTTCACCATTCTTTCTTCCAGGTCACTTATGTGTTCTTCTGCTTCAGTTATTCTGCTACCAATTCCTTCTAGTGTATTTTTCATTTCAGTTATTGTATTGTTCATCTCTTTGTTTGTTCTTTAATTCTTCTAGGTGTTTGTTCTTTAATTCTTCTACGTCTTTGTTAAACATTTCTTGCATCTTGTACATAGTTGCCTCCATTCTTTTTACGAGCTCCTGAATCATGTTCACTATCATTATTCTGAATTCTTTTTCTGGAAGGTTGCCTATCTCCACTTCATTTAGTTGATTTTCTGGAATTTTATCCTGTTCCTTCATCTGGTACATAGTCCTCTGCCTTTTCATTTTGTCTGTCTTTCTGTGAATGTGGTTTTCATTCCACAGGCTGCAGGTTGGTAGGTTTTCTTGCTTCTGCTGTCTGTCCTCTGGTGGATGAAGCTATCTAAGAGGCTTGTGCAAGCTTCCTGATGGGGGGACTGGTCATGGGTAGAGCTGGGTGTTGCTCTGGTGGGCAGAGCTCAGTAAAACTTTAATCCGCTTGTCTGCTGATGGGGGTGGGCTGAGTTCCCTCCCTGTTGGTTGTTTGGCCTGAGGCGACCCATCACTGGACCCTACCTGGCTCTTTGATGGGACTAATGGTGGACTCCAGGAGGGCTACACCAAGGAGTACTTCCCAGAACTTCTGCTGCCAGTGTCCGTGTCCCCACAGTGAGCCACAGCCACCCCCCACCTCTGCAGGAGACCCTGCAACACTAGCAGGTAGGTCTGGTTCAGTCTCCCCTGGGGTCACTGCTCCTCCACCTGGGTCCTGATGTGCACACTACTTTGTGTGTGCCCTGCAAGAGTGGAGTCCTTGTTTCCCCCAGTCCTGTTGAAGTCCTGCAATCAAATCCTGCTAGCCTTCAAAGTCTGACTCTCTGGGAATTCCTCCTCCTGTTACTGGACCCCCATGTTGGGAAGCCCGATGTGGGGCTCAGAACCTTCACTCCAGTGGCTGGATTTGTGTGGTATAAGTGTTCTCCAGTTTGTGAGTCACCCACCCAGCAGTTATGGGATTTGATTTTATTGTGATTGCACCCCTCCTACCATCTCATTGTGGCTTCTCCTTTGTCTTTGGATGTGGGGTATCGTTTTTGATGAGTTCCAGTGTCTTCCTGTCGATGATTGTTCAGCAATTAGTTGTGATTCTGGTGCTCTCGCAAGAGCGAGTGAGCGCACATCCTTCTACTCTGCCATCTTGAACCAATCTCTCTATATGGTCTCTTGATATGATCTAGATCTCTCCTCATCTCCTGCCCCTTTCTTCACATTCTGGCCACATGCACCTCCTTGGTCTTTCCTGACAATAGCAGACACTAAAAGAGCCTTTAAAGAGCCTTTAAAGCTGCCAGCATTCCCTTCCTCCCTTAATTACCAGTCACAGTTCTTCTTCTATCCAGCCTGTTGATTTCCTGGAAATCACTTTTACCTGCCTCTCCCACTCTTCAGCATTTACTTCACTCTGCCTTACATTGTAGTGTGTCATTTTTCATCTCTCCAAACTAGATTTTAAATCCCATGAATCAAGTAATTTGTCTTACTCACCTTTGCATTCCCTTTATGCCTTGTTTTTTAATTTTCCACAGTTAGAAATAAAAGTTTATATTCCAGACTTGATCAGCTGGGGGTACCCTCAGAATATTGGTTGTTGATAATGACCCAAGTCATCAAATAAAAGAGATTCAGGCTTTGTCTCCATGAGGCCAGACACTCAGATTTTTAAAAATGAACATTTTTAGCAACCACATTTAAGCTCCTTAATAGCTGGATGTCTGGTGCTAGAGCAGACAGCTTTAAATGCTTGCTTTCAAAGACTTACATTAGGAAAACTGAAGATTTATGATCTTAGACAAGATGTTATTGATTATAATTTATTCATTCAACAAATACTGATTGCTTACTCACTGGGGATCAGGTACAATAAAACCCCAAACTCTTTCTTCGCTTTGGTCATGCTTGCTTTACTTTATTGCTAATTGAGTCTTAAGACTCACACCTGGTCTAAAAATTACCTGACCTCTACTGTTGGCTCCTTCCCTAACCCTGACACTAATCACATGAAAATCCTGAAATGGAGAGCTACCAAATTTTCACCCTTCATGTTTGAGATCTTATTTTTTCCTTAACTAGTCTCTTGTACAAACCAAAAGACATGCAGACAGAATAACAAATGAAAATCCTTTTCAGCCAACAATAAAATATTTCTATAAACATGGAAGTGTACAAGATAGCAGCCATCTGTTTAAAAACAACAGAACTATATTTAAACCTAATTACTGTGTAAGGTATGCACCTTGAAAGCAAGGGCAAAATTGTTTACATTCTTCTAAACAGGAGAAGCTTTTGTGTTCTACTTTGTTCATCTATGCTAGTATCAGATTGGGTAACTATTACTGACTGAATATGGTTACTCGTATTTAATTATAGGCAAGAACGGTTGAAAAAATTGCCCTTTTATTTTATTATTCATGAATCACATGGACATGTCGAACTGGATGGTTCTGATTTTTTTCCTCTTTATTTTGAGTGGCTTGAAATCCAGATGTATTGGCTTAGCAAATCTGTAAGAAATCAGTGACAATGGAGATCACTAACAGAGCCTGAACTTTTTCTCATTTTCTTCCCCTGAAAATTTGAAACATATAAATCATGATAGAAATAACAATTAGAATAATTGTAAAAAGTTTTCAGTGAAGTACATACTAATGGGAGTTAGGGCCTTACTAAAAAATATTCTTCCAGATATTCAATAAAATTGATACTGTTAAATTATATTGTTGATTTTTTTTACTTATTAAAAATGACTTCTATGAAAATCTTCTACATTATTCTAATTCTTGGTATATTTTCAATGTTTATTAGAGGAATTGCATAAGTTAATCTTGTAAAAGGTTTTCATTTGTACCATTATGCTTTATATAAATGAAATATATGTGAGATATACATTCTTTGAGAAAGATGTTAATATCACTAATACAGCAGATTTTTAAAATTTTTTTAATTTTATTTATGTATTTTTGGCTGCATTGGGTCTTCGTTGCTGCATGTGGGCTTTCTCTAGTTGCAGCAAGCAGGGGCTACTCTTCATTGCAGTGTGGGCTTCTCATTGCGGTGGCTTCTCTTGTTGTGGAGCATGGGCTATAGGTGCACAGGCTTCAGTAGTTGCAGCGCATGGGCTCAGTAGTTGTGGTGTGCGGGCTCAGTAGTTGCGGTGCACAGGCCCTAGGGCACACGGGCTTCAGTAGTTGTGGCACGCAGGCTCAGTAGTTGTGGTGCATGGGCTTAGTTGCTCCACAGCCTGTGGGATCTTCCCGGACCAGGGCTTGAAGAACCCATGTCCCCTGCATTGGCAGGCGATTCTTAACCACTGTGCCACTGGGGAAGTCCCTACAGCAGATTTTTTACAGAGACTAATAAGCTTATGTCTAGCAAGCACATGCTGCTCACATATGTTTTTTGTTTAATCTGCATTGTAATTTGAAAGCAGGTGCATTGTTGCCAATATTTTGCCAACATTAAAATCCAGATTTTTGTCTTCCTTTATAAGGTATGAGAAGCAAACATTGCACATCCAAACCAGGATGTAGGGAACAATCTCAAAATACCTAAAATAGGAAATGCCAGGGGGAAAAAAATGTATTGTCCTTTTAAGATGACTGTGCTCTCTGAGGTCATGATTGAAAATGTAAAGCATTTCTACCTGGATGAGATGACTTATGAGGTAACATTTCAAATTTGGAGTCTCCTTCACTAGAATACAGACTCCATGAGGGCAGAGATTAAGTACTGCTGTATTCTCTAATCTACCACAGTGCTCAAAGAACATTTTGTTGAATGAACAAATTAATGAACACACTTTCTTTCTTTCACCTTCATCCAATACTTGTGTCTCCTGCAATAATCCTCTGTCACCCAGGGTTACTATTCTATTATTTGATGCCAGAAAATCCTCCAATGGGAGTACTCTATGTGCTTGTCTTTAACACCTTTTTTAGCCTCTTCACTTTTATACCTGTAATACTAACAGCAAAGGAGCCAAAAATCCACACACTGAGATGTGGTTCAACCAGAAATATTTAAAATTTATAAGTGAGTGTATTAAGCCAAATCTATATCTTATAATAAAAATGTAGACTATAGGATGATATTAAAAATTTCAAATAGTATATGAGAAATAATTTGGGGGAAGGAGTCTAGTACTAAGCCTTGCTTCCCAAACTTGATTGTTCCTGTGAATCACATGGAGATCTTGTTAAAATACAGATTCTTATTGGGTAGATCTGGAGTGGATCCTGAGAATCCGCCTTTCTAATAAGCTCTCAGGTGATGCTGATGCTGCTGGTCTATGGGCCACACAGTGAGTGAGAAGATAGTAAGCAACTGCTTAAATTATTCATTTGAGAACAGTCATGGTTTGAAGCTGTATGTGATAAAATTGATGGGCATTTATCAAACTGCTGAAAAAACTTAGATTGCTGAAAATATCCAAATGGGACACATACTTGGAGTAAGAACTATATAGGAGTAGACTGGAAAGCACCTGAGATATCATCTGTTGCCTCGTTTTACACAATAGGACTCTGAAGCTCAAAGGTATTTAGTGACTTACATAGAGCACACAACCACTTAGATGCTGCATCCAATTAGAACCCAGGTCTTCTTATTCCCAGGTCCACCCTCTTTTTTAGATCATGCTCCCTGTTAGCTATTGGAATTATAGCAGCATTCCTTAAATAAAGCACTAAAAGGTTATTGAACTTTAAAATATACTTAATTTCACTTACTATTGAGTGCTTCACTAAAGTCAGTCAAAATGAAAGGAAATAGTGCATTTGTTTCATAGCGATTTTCATTTCTTGTGTGTAACATTTGTTAAATTTACAATTTTTTAAAATAAATTTATTTATTTATTTTTGGCTGCATTGGGTTTTCATTGCTGCGTGTGGGCTTTCTCTAGTTGCAGCAACCGGGGGCTACTCTTCGTTGCAGTGCGCAGGCTTCTCATTGCGGTGGCTTCTCTTGTTGTGGAGCATGGGCTCTAGGCACACGGGCTTCAGTAGTTGTGGCACACGGGCTCAGTAGTTGTGGCGCACGGGCTTAGTTGCTCTGCAGCATGTGGGGTCTTCCCGGACTAGGGTTCAAACCCATGTCCCCTGCATTGGCTGGCAGATTCTGAACCACTGCGCCACCAGGGAAGCCCTACAATTATTTATCTCCATCAAATATTGAAAATAATACTGAAAAATTTAGGATGCCTTTTATCAAGTATTACTGAATATAAGATGATGAGTGACTTCAGTGGACTAGTTTCTTTTTGCCCTAAGAAAAAGCTTAATTTTATGACTAAAAAATATAAAAATTTAGAAAAAGAAAGCAACAAAATACCAAAAAAATAATTTTACTGCTTTTACTAATAAAAGATATGTGTTTAACTAAATTGTATGGTTTTTTATTTTAATTTTTGAAAATGTGCGCAGATTCCCCTCAACTCCAATGTCAGAAAGGTTTCTGTCTATTTTATCCTATAGTCTTACACATCTAATCAAAACCATCTTCCTTTTACTGTATGTGTGTATGTGTGTATAAGTGCAAGTGTTACAATTTCTTAGAAGTAGGTAAAAAAGAATTATTTTTACCCCAGTATGGTACAAAATAGCGTGAAAAGTGAAGTGATCTAGTGTGCATAAATTAGACACTGAACATTTCATTTGCAGTCTTGTCAAACTTGAAACAATTAGTTGCACTCAAGATTTAATCAGAGGTTACATATATCCATGGGGACTTAATGGAGCTTCTTGGGTTTTTATGGGACAAAGAAGATATTTTCGTGTAGAGTAAAGAATCCATCACCAACCCTTCTCCTCTATTCTACCCTCAACCTTCTACTTCCTTGATCCATGTTAACATTATGAAAGCAACAAATGGAAGCTTCTCCTGACACAGGTTGTAAGAGCACATTGCTATGATGTGGAGAGCATAAAGGGAAAATCAGGCAACATAATTGCTGTGCTAATTAGGCTCAGACCATTAAAGATCTTATAACATTTGTATTGTTGTTGTTGTTAATATCACCTGAATATTGTCTCGCAGATTACAAACCACTTCCTCATATGTTATTTTCATGTGATAGATTATGAAGTGCTAGCACAATAAATCATAATAATATTAAAGAATATTATTTTAATAGTGCATGAATCCTTGATTTTCAGCCAAGCCATCCTGTTTCCATAGTGACTATGAGTAACTAACTGCTATAGATTCTCAATCAGTGTTTCGTTTTGAGAGTTGATAACAAATGCTGGCATTTTAACAAAGAGTAAATTAAATAATCCATGGCATGCTCAGAGAATTGTAATGGTTACTAGGAATTTTTAAAAAGCATAATGATGCTTGGGTGATCACTAGAATTTTCTGCTATGTATAAGTTTTTAAGAGGGCTACGCAGGCCTCATTTCTAGTCCTTTATCTGGCAATCACACCAATAACTTCTGACTATCATATATTTATGTCTGTCAGGTAATAGCCCTCTTTTAAATATTCCAACAAGCATGAAAATGATAATACATTAAGGCCATTTTATCTATAGTTCTCATTTTGTTGTGAGTTGGTTTAATTTGTTTGCTTTGGTCCAAAGTATAAGCCAAAGTTAGTCCACAGAGAATAGGCATCTTGTTCGTAGGGAAAGAGGATGGAGCTGCAAAAAAGTGGTGAGTCCTCGGATGCTACAAGGAGAATATCAGGATCCGCCAAGAAATAGAAGGGCAGTCCCCAAACCAGATTTGTGTGGGGCCTCTCCTTTCCTCATGCCTGAATAAAACCCATGAAACCTAGATAAAGTATATTATTACAGTTGAATGGTAGAAACTTGCGTGTGTGTGGAATTCTGAACTTCTAAAATTATTCTTATGCCCCTTGTTAAGTGTACTTTAAAACAAAACAGTTGTTGTAATATAATGTGCCAGTGAATCCGAGTCTGTCTTGCAGAGTGACCCATAACTCTTGAAAGGTCACTAATTTTGAACTTCTTCAGCATCCTTAAAAGAAGTTGAAAACTGACTGCTGCTGGCCTATGTGACTTGAAGATTATTTTGTTTAGGCCATACACTGTTTCTTTTTTTTTTTTTTTTTATAAATTTATTTATTTATTTATTTATTTATTTATTTATTTATTTATTTATTTATTTATTTATTTTTGGCTGTGTTGGGTCTTTGTTTCTGTGCGAGGGCTTTCTCTAGTTGCGGCGAGCGGGGGCCACTCTTCATCGCGGTGCGCGGGCCTCTCACTGTCGTGGCCTCTCTTGTTGCGGAGCACAGGCTCCAGACGCGCAGGCTCAGTAGTTGTGGCTCACGGGCCCAGTTGCTCCGCGGCATGTGGGATCTTCCCAGACCAGGGCTCGAACCCGTGTCCCCTGCATTAGCAGGCAGATTCTCAACCACTGCGCCACCAGGGAAGCCCCCATACACTGTTTCTTATTCTGTGTCAAGTGGCTGCCCACATTTAAAACTGAGAGGTCTCCTGTACACATCCATTTTTTCCTCTTGAACAACTGAAGATCTAGCAATATTGGACTCATGTTCTGCTGAAGCTGAGTATCCTTATCTCCTTTGGAAGGGACCTTCCCTGTCTAGTTTTCCAGGTCCTGGCAAACCTGCTTCTCTCTGTAGACACAATTGTTTTGGCACCTCTTGGCTTTCAATGTAGAAATGGCATTCCTAAAATTTGACCAATGTGGTGATTGATTGATTGATTATTTTATAAAGAGTTGAGTGAACCATTTTCAGTTTTATTATTGCTCTATTATGTACATTGAATATGTAAACTATGGTGGAAGTTACACTTTTCAATGGGCCAGTTTACCACTGTACAATTTTAAAGGCTACATTGAAACAAAAGATAATTTTGAACATGTTTTTCCATTTAAAGATACATGTCATATAGGTGTGAAAATAGAAAGGAAAGAAGAAATAGACACAGCTTTTGTATATCCTACTGGTCCTACATGTGTAAATATCACGTGTTTAAGTGAGGAGTCATTCACCAAGATTCTACTCTGTGCCAGAAATACATACTTCTCCTCTAATTCATGCTAGAGATGTGACTAGGACATGCTCCCTAGTCCTGTACCAACTGCAGAGTCTGGTGGATACAAAATAAAAATATAGCAATAATTAAAATACGATGTGATTAGGGCTGTAGTACAGGCAGGTACACACTATATGGAAAAACTGGGCAGAACTAATTCTGCCTGAGATAGTCTGTGAAGGTCCCACAGAAATGTTCATTGAGCTTATTCTTGGAAAATAAGTAGAGTTTTATCTGACAAAGGAAATAGGGAAAGACATTCTAAGATGAGGAAATGGACTAAGCAAAGACCTAGACATGTGAAAGTTGATTTTATATCTATTAAAATTTCTCACTGAAGCATATGTTGGAAATGAGGGATAGTCAAGGAAGATGTGGAAGATAGAATAGGTGGATAGTGAGATTTGAAAAGGCTTTTTATTCCTTCTCAAAGAGCTGGAGCTTTTTATGATAGGCAGTAAGGAGTAGTAAATGCTTTAGGGACGGATATGAGTGATTGGAAAGGCAACTCTGGCGGCAATGCAGAGTTCTGATGAGCGCTGGGAACAAGTAAAGTCACGAGGTTCATTAGGAAGCTTTGGGTATTGGCAGGGAGAGACGCTGTGAATAAGAAAGGAAGTAATTGGCAAGAAGGAGGAATCAGAAGAGAAATAACTGAAAGCTATCCTTGAAGAAATTTTCCTGATTGGATGTGGGTGCTGAGAGGATGAGATGAGTTTGAGGTGTGTAGCCTGAGAAAGAGTGAAGAAATCATACCAAAACCAAAATCATCGTATCTAGGAAGGGAACTGTCCCCCACTACACTTCCATTGTGTAACTCTCTAATGCAATATATTGAGTGAAGTATGATACATTCCCACTTGCACTGGGTAGTCACACACAGACATGTATCTTATATTCAAAATGCAATAGTGGTTTTTTTTTGTTGTTGTTAAAAACATATTGAATCAGAGGTCTTTCCACTGTAGGATTAGCAAAAAATAAGATTGTACTTTTGAAGAATATATGTGAATATGAAGGATCATGAGTAGCTGTTCTGCTTTGTCAAATTCAGAATTAAAACAGGATTTAAGTGATTAAAAATAGAGGCATTTTCAGTTTATGGACTTATTATCTTTAAAAAAAAAAAAGCGATAGTAGGGTTTCCAGCTGAGAGGAATGGTTGCAAAAAACATTTTGTTCCAGTTAGTTAATTTTTCCCTACATGTGCTATATTCATCGTATCCATTTTAAAAGCAAATGAGCCGTCTCTATCTCCTCTCGCATTTGTGGCAAACTCTTGCTGTGCCAATTTCAGATTACACGTATCTTAGGGAGAATAAGATGTTCTAATCTTGATTATAATTTTAAATTGAAAGAATGAAAATAGTTCAATATGAGGATATTGCTAGGTTGTGCTAGTCAGACTGCCTTTGCTTCATCTCCTTGAATTTGAAATTGAGTCTTTTGCAGTTTTTTTAGACATCAGTTCTTAAATGATCAACCCAAAATCTTTATCAGAAATCTGTGATACATTCATGCTTGGTATGTTGACGCTTTGAATCACTAAATAAATTTAAAACAAAAGACCAGTCTTTCAATTTTCATTAATAAACTTGCCATAATTAACTACGTTTATGATGAAGGAAGAAAAACAAAATAATTTAGGTAACTTCAGTTTATAATCAATCAATTCAGGATGTATTTATTGTAGCTTTTTATTGGTGCATCATTTGTCTTGTTATTTATGCATACGCTTAAAGCAGTGAATCTGGAACATCAAATGTTATGCTTTGTTTGTTTTTTGAAGAATTCTATTCACATGAATTTTAATCCACATTGATGTTGCTTTCTAGTGTTGAATACAAAGGAGCGATTATCTTTTGTGTATGTCTGGGTGTTGCTTTTGAAGAAATTATATTCACATGAGGTTTAATCCACCTTAAAGTTTTCTTTTTATTAAAGCTTATGCAAAATTGCTGAAGTAAAATTTCATGATGCCAAGTCACTAAGCAACATTCCCAAAAATAACAACTGTTAGAAGAGCGAACTGAGGGCAATCGTAGGCAGTGGGCAAACTGCCCAGTTATGAACCCTGAACTCATTCAACTAAGAAATCTATATATGATACTGGTATCTATTAAACTTGGCTTCCTTTTAACCAGCTTTAGTCTAGGTTTAGATTCCCACTTTTTATTCTAAGGTACACTGGGAAATAGAAGAGAAGGATAATCTTGTTCTGGGTGATTGGTAACTTTGGAAAAACTAAATTTCTTTGGTATCTTTCTGGCAATAGTTTGAAATGAAACAACTTTTTTTTTCAACAGATTGAAACAACTTATTTCCTCCAGGGTAATAGTTTGCATTTGACATCAGATAAGTGATTCTTCTAATTTGTCTAGGCTTTCAGCAAACTATTGAAAAAAATCCTTTCATTTATTTTCCATCTTTCTTCTTGAGTTTTATATATACATATATATATATATATATATATATATATATATATCTCAAGGTGTTCTTGGAGATTGGGGGTTGGCTATCAGCTCATAATAAGAATCTTAACAAAAAACATACCATTAAGTATTTGAGCTTCTCAAATCAAACTCAGTATTTAACAGCAAAATAATATTATGCAAGGTTTTCTGATCATAAAAAGACAGATAGATAGTGACTTTGGGCAGAATGATTGTATCTGTTAGCCATTGAATTAACATTTATAAGTCTAATACTCCTGATGAATTTCCTCCTGTCTCATATTTTTCTTAGGTATATAGCTCATGAGGCTAAAGCAGTATCCAATCAGCATAAACATTTTATCACTGCCATATATTTGGTGACTTTTTGTTTCTTTAAGGGAAATAAAGTTGCTCTTTAATGATTTGGTGAATTTATATGATTTCTTTGGAAAAGTTACCACTAGGATTCACCATGAATCACAACAATATACTTGGTGCTATTCAGAAAACATTTCATCCCTTTCCCTGTTTTTGTGAAGGTTTATTTCCTTTTAATGTCTCTTTAATTCCTCTTATTTAAAGCCTAAGTCTCAAACATTCATGGCTCTTATTACAACCTATAAAATATGTGCTTAATGCCATTATCCTTTCTAAAAATTGTCTTGAATCCTTACAGTTTAATCACACATCTTGCTTGTAACTAAATTGAACAATATATGTAAATTGTCAGACCTCTGGTAAAACAAAATGACTAAAAACATTATATAGTGCTGTGGCTTTTTAGCAGCGGCTACATCACTTGCTTTATAAAATTATTTTATTTAGCTTTTAAAGTGATATTTGCCCATTATCTGTATCTAGTAAAATCAAAAGAGAACTTAGATGCTGAATATTTTTAAAGCCAAGAACCTTGGTGCCATCCTCGGTTTTTCCTTTTTTCTTACCTCTGACATCTAATCCGTCGAGTCCTATTGGTTATGTCTCAGATTTGGCCCTGTACCTGTTCATAAGTCTTCTGTCACCATCTTATTCCAAGCTTCCTCACTGTTCCCTACAATCCATTCTCCACACAGCAGTGAAAGCCACTTCTTAAAGGTAAATTGGACTGAACCACTTTCTTACTTAAAACTGCTCAATTACTTCCTAGAATCAAGTCCAAATTAGCTAGTCCCTATATCAACTGGACCCGCCTTCCTCATCTGATCTCATCTCCTGTCACATCCCTTTCTGGTCACATACCAAGCTCGTTCCCACATCAGAGCTTTGGCTCTTGTTGTTCCTTCAGTTGCCGCAAACCTCTTTCTCTGCTTCATGATTTCTGCCTTTTCATCCCTCAGGTATCAGCTCAGATATCATCTCTCCGAAGAAGGCTCTGACCACCCAGCCCAGAGTAGCCCCAAGTCAAGCCCTATCATATCTCCCAATGCTATTTATTTCATTTCAGTTAGCTCCATCTGAAATTACTTGTTTACTTATTTGTTTGTTTCCTTGTTATTATTCCTTCCCCTACCCCGAACCCCCTTATAATTTCCAGGAGAGTAGTGTCCTTATCTTAGTGCAATACTTGAGATCCTAGGTCAGAATCTGGAACATAGTTTATGCTCTATATAGATTTGCTGAATGGATCGTATATTAATGTGTCAAAATTCAGGGCATGTATTGAACAATATTTTTGAAGCATTGATTCTCAAACATTTTTATCTCATGAAACTGTCAGGTTGTCTCACTCTACAGGAACTCCCTCCCATAAAACTGACTCAGTGTTATCAGGCTTTTCTGTTCATTAGAAACACATTTCCTACCAGTGGAATTTAATTTTGGTGAAGTGTTTCACAGGTCTTGAGTTATATAAATCATGCTTGAATTGTCTTTCAGATAAGGAGACCAGGGATATGACTGACCACGTGCTGTGATTTCTAGGGTTTTGGAAAACATCTGATCACTTCCTTCTACCTCCACCTGCCCATCCTCACTTATACCTGAAAGTCCATGTTTAGAGTTTTAGTTTTTTAGTTTACGTTTTGATCCACGTTAAGATAAAAATACTTCTAGAAGGATTAACACTTTAAACTCGTCCAGCCACTTGAGTATAAGGTCTGAGGATCTAAAAGGATGTTTTGAGAAGGGAAAAGGGCAAACATTAGAACACCAGGAAGCTGAGATATAGGCGGAAGGAAGCGTCCAGAGGGAGTGCTTCCATTGGGAGCCACTCAGAAATTATCTGCTTGTAGGGCAGGTGGGGGGATATCCATGGCATTCTGGTCCTTTTCCTGGCTCTGCTGCTAACTGTGTAAATTTGGACATGTTATTCCATCTTTATGGGAAAAATTAAGAGATTCAGCTGGGTGTTCTCTAAATAATTCCAGGTTGGTGATTCTATACTCATTCATTTTACCCATGTTGAACGCTCTCCACTTCTCGTGGATAATGGAAAACATAAGAGAGTCGATGTAATTAAAAGCCAATATGGTTTCTATAAATGCAATAACACAGGAACAAACAGCAACAGACCTTGAATTCAATTTTTAGCATATGTATTTCATTCCACACATATTCATCGTGTTTCATTATGCATGTATTCAGACATGAATGTGTGTGCATGTGCACGTTCGCGATGCACATTGCCTCCTTCACTGAGAAATTACAACACCATTATCCATCCAGAGACACTGACTCTGAGAAGTGAAACAGAAGATACTTCTCTCTTATGCAATGTCCAATAAGCTGCTTCATTTTCTGATATTCCTCATTATATTGCGTTTTGTTTATCAGTATTACTTTGAGTCAGAATGCACAAAACCATAACAGGTTGAGAAGGTTAGCAAGAGATCATCTGTTTCTTCCTTCAACTCAACTTCCTTTCAGACAACTCATTCTTGGTGATTTTCTTTTTAAATTACTTTCCTTCCTTTCACCTACTCCCGTGATTAATCTATTAGTATAGGGTCAATTGTAGGGATCCTGGCAATGTGATAACAATGAGCAATTACTGTGGCAGTAACAAAAGACTTAATATTTTGTGAATATTTTCGTTCTCAATCAGGGTCACAATTATACTTATTACATTATTACACTTAATACACTTATTATATTTGCAATAGTCGTCATAATCAAAAGTGATCCACTGATTCTCTCAGGAGGCACTCAATACAGAGTTGGTGAGTGAATGAATAAATGCAATGTTGGAATTAATACACTCTCTAAACATTTCAACAAAACACTTCATTAAAAAGCATGCGGGGGGGGAAATACGGCATTGGAGGCTGTACACTGGAACAGTTATATCTTTTTCCATAGCATGAGATCCTGTCCTCATTAAAATACATATAATATGGAGCTGTTGCTCCTAGAGGACCTGCTGTGTCCTGTTGAAATTACCCTTGCCAGTCCGTGGATTAACTAGCAGTAGGGGAGGATAGGGCTGATGCTTCTCTGTGCCTGTGTATTTAAATGACTGAAGAACAGAAGTAATAGTGATTAACATTCTGCTTTTACAAGTATAAATATACATTTGACAAAGAGACAACTTTATTTTTAGTGTACTTCATCTGTGCATTATGAATGGTATGTTCAGGTCATGCTTCTTTTGCATTCATTTTCTATTTTTGTGGAATTGGAGCAAACTCATCCAATTTATCAATGAAATTCAAAACTGTACTTGAAAATGAAAGAAGGTGGCATTATTTTTGAAAGAGTAAGTATAAATAAATTATCAAAACTTTAATACTGTTCAAAAAATAGTTTAAAAACATACTTAACCTCAATCTGTTATTTCTCCAAGTAGATGCTTGAAATGTTTTAAACTTCAGTTAGAAAAACTAACCTAGACCAATTTGTCCACTCAGCAGTTTTCAGGCTCTTCGAGTAAACTTTGTTAGAATCCTTCATTTAGAGACAGGTGGGAAATCCATGGCAACCTACCAGGTGGTATGCTAAAATTAACACAAGCCTTATACCAAATTGACCAAATTCTGTCAAATGTACCAACATTTGTAGCAAATAGGCACAAAAACTGTTATTGAGCTTAGGCCTTTAAGTTCTCACTCTCAAGCTGTAGGAACTTCTACTAGTCACCTTGCAAGAAAGGTTCATTAGGAGGAAGATCAGCCAACCTTCTGTTCAGGTCAGAGGACAGAATCTTCCATGAAATAGAGTAGAGGGCAGACCGCAAGGAGTTTAGACCTAGACTGAATGCACTTATCTGAAGGTATTAGGCTCCTGGCCTTGCTGAGGGCTTGTGCCTTATTCATGTTAAGGTCCATAAAATCTATGTAGCCATCTGAACATCTTGAACACCACTTATTTCATCAATGAATAATTATTCTGAGCATCCCTTTTTTGAATTAATGAAACCTCTAGTGTAGATTTTCATAACGATACTTGAAATTCTTACATAACCCTTTTTTAAGTGTGATTTTTGATTAGGGAACTAAAAATGCTCTACACCTTAGGTATGAATCAAAGTTAATTTACAGATACATAATTCACAGGGAAGTGAATTTTAAAGTCTACCACCATTCCTATAACATAATAGCTTTATATATCGATTTATTAAGTATTATAACATAATAACTTTTTCATTAGATTTGTGCTATAATGTTACATCTCCGCCAAGAAGATATTGATTGAAATATGTAACATTTCATAGATATTCTACACATGTGTTTTAATATATATTTCTACTCCTATGATGATAGGGTGATGATCAGATGTATCTATCATCGTGGATGATATATCTGTGATCTATTGATTATCGTAGAAGTAGGAATCACAGAAAACAACGTCATTTGAGCTAATGTCCCTTGTTTGTGTCACTTAAATGGTCTCAAATTTTAACCATATAAATTATTAAATACTCAAATAATGCAAATTCTACAGGTGCCTGAGGAATCGCTTCCAAATTTTAACTCTTTTTGGCTACACATAAGTTTCTCATATTTAAGAAAAGGATTGGCTAGTGAAGGAGACCAAGTCTGGAACTCAACCGAGTTCTTAAAAAGGTTTGGAAGGAAAACAGGGACAAGTTAAATGTCTGCCTCTGCCCAGAGAGGAACTCCCTGGATGAAGGAGAGCTCTAAAATTTCTTTCCCAAAGAAAAGTTTAAAAACATAAAACAGGGCCCTAGGGAAAAAGCTCTGGTGCTTGCCTGAAAGCTAGGTCAAGAAGTAGACTAAGAAGTAAACTTTCAGGGAACCTTCTCTATACAATTGGAGGGATACCTTATGATATTAGTCTGCTTTTCACCTTTCAGTTAACCCTCTGTGAATGAATCAAGTGGTTTGCTTTTAGTCAGTATGTTGATTCCTTTACCCTTGGGAAGATCATCTCTACTCACATACTTGGATCTGTTGTTTCCCTAGGATCAGTTATATATGCAGGCTTTAGAAATCTATAGAACTTTCCATTATATCTCTTTACAGGTAGAATGTTGAGAATAAATCCACCGGAGATTGAGCGCTCCCATGTGGAATCACTGAGTCTTCTCATACTGTCTACATATTCTGCTGAACAAAGACTCATATATTCAAATGTCTACTAGAAAACTCCTTTTGAAACTCTGGTGGGCAACTCAACCATAACATTCACAGCAAAAATACCAGTTTCTCAGTCCCCCAAATGGCTTCCCAACCATTTTCCCCCATTACAATTAATGTTTGCAACACAGCCACCGTTATTCAAGCCACATACCTAAGAGTCATAATCCATTCTCTTTATCGTTTATACCCCACAGCCAATCTATCAACACTTCCTACGAGCTCTAACTCACCATCTCTGCTGCTATTCTTCCAGTCCAAGCCTCCATCCACTCTCACCCAGAATGCTGCATTTTCTACCTACTACCTCTCCTTTCTTCTACTCTAACTCTGCTTCTCTGGTCAACACAGTAACTGAATGACAATGAAAAGGAAAAAAGCAAAAAGACCATATCACTCCTTTGGTTAAAACCCTCTTATGCCTTGTCTTTTTACTCATGGAATGAATCGAAACCCCTAACAGTGGCCTACAAATCTCCCAGGAAATCACTGGCCTCTCAAATCTTCACCAGTTTCCTGCTGATTCTGGCCAAATAGGGTTTTCTCCTGTTCCAAACAGAAAACAAACATAACCCATCCTCAGGACCTTTGCACTCACCCTTCCTCTGCCTGGAAAGCTCTGGCCCCTGATATTCACGTATGGTTCTTTGATATCCAAACCTCATGTCAGGCACTCTCTACATCCATACCTGCCTTCTATTCTCCAGAGTGTTTTTCACCAACTAGAAGTTTCTTATTTATTTTATTGGTTGGTTTTTGTCCTTCTACTGTGACTATAATATAAATTTTGTAAAATCAAGGATTTTGCC
Organism: Balaenoptera musculus; assembly: GCF_009873245.2. NCBI lineage: Eukaryota > Metazoa > Chordata > Mammalia > Artiodactyla > Balaenopteridae > Balaenoptera > Balaenoptera musculus. Next base: position 25,498,126 of record NC_045806.1, read on the forward strand.
TCTCTTCTGCTCTACTTTATTTGCCTCGGCACATAGTAGGAGTCCAATTTGTTGAATAAAGGATTGAGGACTCCCACCTGTCAAAGTTCTTCTTTTAAAAAAGGGAGAATCAAAGTGACCTTTTCTAATGTGGTTGAGGTCCTTGGTAATATGCTGACTTGGGAGAGCTGTTCTGTCTAAGAGACCCAGAAAATGGTCCACCCTAGTGAAATCCAACTCTGAATATATTAACTGCTCAAGGAGCCACCAGGGGGCCAATAGGATCAATCTGTTTCTTATACCCTCAGGCTCCCTTGTCCTTCTGTTTGATAAATTGCTACAAGAGGAAGAGGAGTGGTATCAAATGCAATGACAAGGATGGCCTGTGATAATTTGCATCATTTCCAAAGAGAATTCAAAGCGAGTGACTCAATCTCAGAGCCCTAGGGCAGTGGTTCTCAAAGTATGGTCCCTGGACCAGTACATCAGCACCACCTGGGAACTTGTTAGAGATGCATATTCTCAGGACTTGCAGAATCTGAAACTTTAAATCTGTTTGAGCAAACCCTCTGCTAAACTATGAGATCTATTGTGCTAGATCTATTGTACTGCCCAACCTCGGTTGCACTTTCTAATCACCTACCAAGCTTTTAAAATTTCTCATGCCTGAGCCTCTTTGCCAGAAATTCTGATTTAGTTGGTCTGTCATGGGCGAGGGCTCTCTTTTATTTAAGTTCTCCTAGGTGATGATGATAGATCTCCCAAGTTCAGAACCACTGCTCTAGTATGGGAGCAGGGTAATTTCAGGTACATCTAGGTACTTGGCAGAAGTTCCTCCTGGAAAAGAATGTAATTTGGAATTCAAAAATTGTTTGCTGCACAATTTTACAGTAGGGGAGAGGGGAAATGACTTGGCCTAAAACACAGCATATGGTTATAATTGCTAGTGTTGCATAGCCTCATCCAAAGCATCAATTCATAGGGAAGCACATTAAAGCAATGGAATGTTCAAAACCAAGTTGTGTGGTAAGCATCCGCTATAATAGAATGACTTATTCCAGAAGGGAAGTTTCATTTCGGGGAGCTTATCATGATATCAGATATGTTTTGAGTTAATGAAAACGCAGGAAGCACCAAGTTAATAAGGCAATTTTAGACCATAAAACCTAATTTAACTGCACTAAGAATGACAGTGCTCCACACAAAGGAAGTCTCACAACCTGACTGATCAAATGGAGAATTCCTAGGATGCTTTGTGGCATTTCTTTTGAAGAAGCTAAGTTGGCTGGGAGAGCCAGGCTTCTTTAGAATATGGTTATTTACTTCTTAATTAAACACAGAATGATTAAAAAGAGATTTCACTTTAGAAGGCCACAGAACTGCTTGTTTGATAAAATTGTTATAAGCCTCTAGACTCTCATTTTCATTTTAGTATTGGTTCCTTATATTTGTTTCAGAAATATTTTAAAAGAGATTCTTCAAGTTCTGTTTATATATTTGCTTTTTTAGTTGTTGTTAGAAGTAAGATAAAGTTTGAATGATGGGAGAAAGGGTGTTTATTGTCATAATAAAAAAACCCCTTACTTTGTGTAATATTGAAACTGTCCCTTTTGATGTAGATAACTATATTTTAGCTGCTTAATTTCAAATTGAATTATTTAGTTGAAAAATTAAAAGTCAATACCATTGAAGCAGAGCTGCTTGTTTCTCTCATTTTATGGATATTTTATGAAATATAAAACCAGCTGTTTCATTATAATTTTCCTGAACTGAATCTCCTTAAGGGCTTTGCTGAAATTATATTTGATCAATAGCTCTTTTAAAACTTCCCCTATAAAATTTACTTCTTAGTAGTATTTTCCTTACGTATAAAAATTGGCTACTACTGTTGTGGGTTAAGAACCTTTGTTGGGTCTCCTTAATTCATTAGAATGCCATATTATGGTTTGTAAAACCAATTAGACCGTTTAGTAAACAGAATGTTAGAAACATGCTACATGCAAAAAGCATTGTGTTGCAAGTGGTTCACTTTTCTAATTTCAAAGTTAGTTTTGGAGCATAATACATTTACAAAGTGAGAGTAGTTAAATTTAAATTTAAAATAATTTAAATGAAATAGTATTACAAATTTAGTTCCTCAATCACATTTCCAATGCTCAATAGCCATGTGTGGCTAGTGGCTACTAGTATATTGGACAAAATATGGAACACGTCCATCAGAAAGTTCTACTCAAAAGTGTTGTATAGGCTTGTTTTTGAGGAATAGTTTTAAAAATATTTTTTAAAAAGCATTGCTTTATGGACTATTATAGGATAATTTTAAGAATTCTTAAATAGAATCAAATGAAATATTAAATAAGGAAATATTATGACACATGGAATATTTCTTAAAACAATTAATCCTCTAGAAGAAGAGCCCTGAGTGCACTACACACACCATTTCCTATCAGAGGTGGTTGCCTAGAGCTGTGGTACATCTCAGCTCTATAACTAGGTCATAAGGGTTTTGAAGGCCATATCTTCTCTTCTAGCCAGTGTCCTCACAGCACCAAGAAAGAGTGTTGTGCGTAGAGGGCACTCAATGAATTTTTACTAAAAGCACCAAAGCAACTTGAAGCAAGGACAGACTCCATAAATACTGACTTTGAACTTGAACAGTAGTTTGTGACCCCTGACCCAATCTAGCACTCCACTGTACAGTCATTCTGAACATTACTAAGCCATGACCTCCCTCTGGATCAGATGCTTCACGGTAGAGTCACAAAAGCAAGTATTCTCTCAACCAGTCCCTGAACTAGAAGTTACCTAAACTAACGCAGAGCTCCTATTCCCTGTCATACCCTCCTTATACCTGGTCTAAGACCAGCCAACGTGAACAGACACTGGCTCTCCTGGTTTCTCATGATTTAATTATTCACCTTGAATTACCATATGACTTCCTCCAACAAAGTTTACCCATCTTTAATTCTCTCTATTTCTTTCCCCATGATGGGAGATTGATACTCCAAATAAACACACACACACACACACACACACTCACACTTATACATAAAAGCAGTTGAAATCCCTCTCTAAATCAGCAATATAGTTTTGTTTCAAAATATTTGCAATGCATAAATTTCACAAGGTAGTTTAAAACTTAGTTTAAAAAAGATTACTTTATTCAGAAAAAAGTATTTTGGAATATTAGTTTAAAACTTCAAGAAGCACACACAAACAGCTTCATTTCTAGATTCAAGAAAGGCAAATATTTCTAAGTATTTTCTAATCTTTTCATGATTAGTTAACCCAGAATAGTGTGTCTCTTTTCCAACTAGACTGTATGTATCTCAAATGTACAGAGATTATTGAAAAAGAAGGTAGAATAGGAAATATTGACACGACTTTGGTCTGAAAATCTTTCCTTAATACATCACATGTGTTTTTGAGACAGATGTTTAGAGGACATGTTTTTTAGGGCAGAACCAGCACAAGTGTAAAGCTATGTCTGGACACCTGTTAAGCCCTTCTGTGCCATCTGCTTACAGGAATGTATACATGACCTTAAAATGGTTGCTGCTTTTGGAGGCCATTTACTAGGGCTGAGATTACACCTCCGACAACTGTAAGACTTAAAAAGAGATTTATCTCAAAAGGAAGTGTTGTCTCTGAGCATGAGCTTCATTTTTATGAGCTGAGCTCGAAGTCCCTGACATTTAGAAATGACAGTGTGTCAGTGTGAGGTTCTTTCGAACAATACTTCTAAATTTTATCAGCTTTGCAAAATGTTACTAAGTGCCAGTATTCAGTTTATGAAATGCTTTAACTGTTGAGAGTGTGATGTTGACCAGAAAGGGTAGAGTCTTTAGCTAAGATTGATCGAAGATAGTTCGGTGAGTAACTATTTTATAAGGGGAATGGCGGTGGTGTTGTTCGATGGTTTTGGAGAGAGATAGAAGGATTCCCTGTTGTGGTTTTAATATATATGCTCAATTTTATGTCTTTTAAAAGTTTTTATGTCATAACATTTTAAAATTGTTGTTTGGAATTACAGTGAATCAAGGAAGTGTCTTTAAAAAGTATTCATAGTTAAGGGAATATAATTCTGCTATCAAAAAAGGAATTTAATGATTTCCAATACATCTTAATGGTAAACAGTTATGTGATCATGAATAGTAATTGGAATTTTATGAATGAAAATCCCAAAAATGCGCATGTTCTTGTGTGTACAGATATGTTTGTCTGTGTTTGATTTAATGGAGGCCATGAACAGATTACTGTCCCATTCATTTGAACAGCTTGCTCAGTATAAGCATCATTGAAAGAAAATAGGCATGGAAATGTCTAGTAACTAGCTTCTAATAGACTCATCAGAGAAAAACTGTGATAGAGAAACTGAGACTTAAGAAAGCAAGCTTGGTGATGTCTAAGCTTGGTTCTTAGATGAGAAAAAAAAATTAATTTAGCTTTTAAAATTATAATAACTTTAGCAGCAATAAAACACACCAATGATTCTGAAACTACCTGAGGTTAAGTACCAGGTTTTTTGTTTTGTTTTGCTTTAATTTTCAGTTCCTTAAGGACCAATACTTCAGTAAAATATCATAAAAATCAATAACTAGAAAGAGTAATTTAAAAAAAAAACAGACATACAAAAGTAGCCAAGTATTTTTTATTGTTTCATTCAGATGACATTATCCAGTTGCTATAAAAGTTACTAAATGCTTACCCTCACTTTATATACTTCTTTTATGAAAGAACAATAAAAACAATTTGTAGAGTGGCTATGGTCTGTGGGCCAGGTTTTAAATAGAATTGCTTTACATCACTATGTATTAAACTGGGTACATGGGTGTTTTCTCAGGGAGTTATGAGATACCTACAGAAAAATATTATATGTATATTAGGTATAACATATTTTATTTTGATGATAATTTTAAAAATAGTATAAACGTGTTCTGTAGTATCTGGCTGACCAGAAAGTACTGATGCATGATATAAGTGTCCACATCTGTGTTTGTGTTTTCAATCAAGTCAGCAACAAGTAATATTATTCTAAATGTCAAGGTCTGATGAATGAAGACAAGAGGAGGCTAAAGAATCTGATATTTTGAAGAGTCACCTCTATTAAATGGGAAAGCTGAGCCTTGAATCCAAAGCTTTTAATTCCTACTTTAATGTGCTTCACTTTAGTTTTAAGACAAATGCATACTATAAATGAACTGATTTATGTGAATCTTTCATTTTGAAGCAGATTTTATCACTTCACACCATATGAGAAAGTAATAAAACCAGACCCTTTATTGCCACTGTTTTTCAATCACAACTTATATAACATTTTCCCCTATACTACTTTTATTTGTATAATTGCAAATTTTACTGCAGAATTAGAAGCCAAGAATAGAATATTTGTGAAATCCACCTTGGACTCACTGTTTCTTAGGACCCTGCAGGGAGAGGTCAAAGGAAGCACATTAAATGTATTAGAGGCATGATCCATATTCTCAATGTTTTAAATGTTCATTCTTTTTTAGGGGGTGTGTAGGGAAAGAAGAGTTGTAAACATGTAAAATGCAGAATAAGACCTTATGCATCAATAGGCCAACTTGTGTATTCCATAATTAAATATACGAGGAATTCAGAGAAGAGGAAGCTCAAGTTCAACATGAACTAGCTTCATCAGTGGTAGCCTCGCCAAGGAGCCTGACCAAACTTCAGTATGAATTGTGTTTCCCTCCTTTCTTAAAAAAATAAATGTCCAGTTGAGCCTTGAACAACACAGGTTTAAACTGCGCAGATCCACTTATACACAGATTTTTTTCAATAAATATGTATGACAGTACTACACAATCTGTGGTTGGTTGAATCCGTGGATGCAGAGCCATGGATACGCAGAATCCACTGTAAAGTTATATGCAAATTATTGACTCTGTGAAGGGTCAATGCCCCTAACCCCCTCCTTGTTCATGGATTATTGTTGTTTGAATGATTTTCTAATGCTGAACATCTAAACATTAATTGTGATGCAAAAAATAAAATAAAAACTTTTGTAGGCCCCACTAACTTAGTAAGAGAGACCCTGGCAATTAATTATTTTCCTTAATGATTGTAGTAAAATGTCATTCTCACAATGACAAAATATTAGTGAAGGATTTGGGAACATATTAAAGTTACTTAGCGTTCATTGCAATAGTACATGGTGAAACATGCACTTGCGTTCGTGCAATATGTCAATCACCATTCCACCTTGACCAAGGGAACAGCACAAAGGGAACAAGAGTAAACGTTTTATCAATAGAGAATTCCCAGGGTCACGTTGTAGCAGATGGGTTGGGACTGATATAACTTCCCCAAACTTCCCATTAAAATAGTTACACACAAACATGCCCTGGTATGCAGTGTGATGTGCTTGTGTGAGTATGTTTCCATTTGGGGAACTGTCCAGCATGAGTGCTAAAACACTCCACTGACTTTGGGCATATGCCAGCCCTGAATAAGTTGTTTCTCATTGGAAAAAGGGTCTATACCTAACTTTTCTAAATGGTATCTATTAAAATTATTCTGCATTATAAGAGAAAGGAAAGATTTTCCTGAAGGTTCAAAGTAGCAACATATTTCTGACAGTACGTTTCCACTAAAAGAAGTGAAAAGTTTAGAGGATATCTTGGTGTCCTCAAAAAGAAGTAAGAATACATGACCACTATTAATTAAAAAGCTGGGAGCCCTAGGGAGAAAATGTAATGATGAAGGGCAGAGATGCAAAAGAACTTGTTAAAATGAGAAAGGAATGAAAAGAAAAGCAAATGCAACTAGGACTCTAAAAGCTGCATTTAAAGGTATTGTAATATAAAATGACAGAGAAAGCTGAACAAAAATTGTATGAGTAAATGAAGAAATGTCTCCAGAAGGCAAAGTAAAATAAAAAATATATATATAGAAGAATGAGTGAGTTATAGGGGGCAGAAAATAGATATCTAACCTCATAAGTACATCTAATTTAGATGAAGAAACCATAAAATGGAAAAGTGGTCAATATATTTGCAATAAACAATTACAAAGATGAGATAATGGGAGTAATGCAGTCCTGGGATCTGACTGCAATCCTTGAAGCAGTCTTATAACCTAACTTCAATGCTGCTCTACTGTAATCTGAGGCATTCTTGCCCATCCAGAGACCCATCCAAGGGACTAGGCAGAAGCCAGGCCTATGGTCACCCCTGGTAATAGGCCCTAAGACATTGGACGTGACTGTGGTCCCTGAAGCAGACTTGAACATGCAGAAGAAAAATCAGTGGCCTTGAAGACAAGTCATTTGAAATTATGCAGTTAGAGGGAAAAAAAGAGTGAAAAGGAATGAAAAAGAGCCTGGGTGACTTATGACGCACCATCAGGAGAACCAATAGATGCATGAAGGGAGTACCAGAAGGAACAGAGAATGAGAAAGGGTCAGAAACCTTATTTAAAAAAATAATGAGGAAAAGCTTCCCAAATCTGGAGAAGGAAATGAACATTCATATCCATGATGCCCAAAGAACCTCTAGTAGGCTAAACTTCAGTGAGACACTGAGACACATTATATTGTCAAAAATCAAAGACAGACTTCCAGTTTCCAGTTCCACATGTAAGGAGCTTGGAGGCTGCCACTCCATCCTAACAACAACTAAAAAGCTGAACAGACTGGAAAACCAACAACTCTTCAAGGATCCATAAGAGAGATGAAGAAAGAGTGAAAACACAGACAGTCAAATACAAAGGAGTCATGGCTCACCAGAGCAGAGACTCATGAAGAGTAACTACTGTGGAAACCAGTGCTGGGTAGGAAAACTTGAACTATAACTAACAAAAAAGTATCTTTTTTGACCACAATGGTATAAAACTAGAAATCAATAACAGGAGAAAAAATGGAAAATTCACAATTATGTGGAAATTAAACAACACACTCCTGAACAACCAATGGGTCAAAAAAGAAAAGTGAAATTAGAAAATATCTTGAGATAATCAGTCATAGCCTGAAGAGATATCTGTACTCTGATGTTCATTGCAGCATTATGCATAATAACCAGGATATGGCAACAACTTAAGTGTCCATCAATGGGATGAATGGATAAAGAAAATTACACACACACACACAGTGGATTATTATTCAGGTGTAATAAAGAAAGAAATCCTGCTATTTGCAACAAATGGATGAACCTGGAGGACATTATGCTAAGTGAAATAATCCAAAGAAAGACAAACACTGCATGATCTTACTGCATGATCTGTATGGAATCTAAAAAAGTCTAATTCATAGAAGCAAATTGTAGAACGGTGGTTGCCAGGGCTGGGGGGTGGGGGAAATGAGGAGGTATTGGTCAAACACTACAAAGTTTCAGTTATGCGGGATGAATAAATTCTGGAGAAGTAGTATACATCATGGTGACTGTAGTTAATAATACTCTACTGTATACTTGAAATTTGCTAAGATAGTGTATCTTAAGTGTTAGCACAAAAAAAAAAGGTAACTATGCAAGGCGATGTATATGTTAATTAGCTGGATTGTGATAATCATTTCACAGTGTATATGTATATCAAAACATCATGTTTTACACATGAAATATATACAAGTTTTGTTTGTCAATTATATCACAATAAAGCTGGGGATAAAAAACAATATGGGTCTAACTTAAGATGAGCAGACAAGTCAATGGATGGGACAAATGGCCCTGAATTAAATAAATTAAAAATATATGTATATACACAGCCACACATATAGAGAGAGACATACACATATATGTGTATTTTTATATAATGATTTAGGGAGTTTATATTAAAAATGAAACCATAAGACACGTGGAAAAGTTCCTGGTTAATCTCTAGATAGAGAACAGTTTTCCAAGAATTTTTTTATTAAAAAAGAGATGGTCCTCACAAGAGAAAAGATTTTGACTACATTAAAAAGAACATTTTTAGGGGCTTCCCTGGTGGCGCAGTGGTTGAGAATCTGCCTGCCAATGCAGGGGACACGGGTTCGAGCCCTGGTCTGGGAAGATCCCACATGCCGTGGAGCAACTGGGCCCGTGAGCCACAACTACTGAGCCTGAGCGTCTGGAGCCTCTGCTCTGCAACAAGAGAGGCCGCGATGGTGAGAGGCCCGCGCACCGCGATGAAGAGTGGCCCCCACTCGCCGCAACTGGAGAAAGCCCTCGCACAGAAACGAAGACCCAACACAGCCAAAAATAAAAATAATAAATAAATAATGAATTTTAAAAAATTTAAAAAAAAAGAACATTTTTAACAACAAATATCAAAAGATAAAAAAGTTAATGACTAACTAGGTTAAATATATTCAACAGGCTTGAAGGGATTGAATTGTTCTTTAAATCTATTTTTTAAAAGCATCAAAGCACATAATTGAATGATTAAACAAATAATAAGAATAAATAAAATGGCCAAGAAATTTACGGACTGTATTCAACATCATGAATAACTTGGTAATCAAAGACATGCTAATCAAAATGATAAGATTACAATTTTTCCTCACAGTTTTGTCAAAAGTCCTGTAAAATAGACACCCTCATATCCTGCTGCTCAGAATAACATTAGTAAAACTTCTGTGCAACACCTACAGGGAATTTTAGGTCTAATAATTCATAGACTTGATCTAACATTTCAAATACTGGGAATATACCCTTAAGAAAGTAATTAGACTCTTACAAAGACTTTTACATAATAGGAGCTTTGTCATAGTGGTATGTATAGTATCAAAAAATTTAAATTACCCAAATCAGAAACAATAGAGTAATTATGCCATGATTATTCAATGAAAAATTAAGATGCCTTAATAGTATGCAGCAAGGTAAATTACTTTAACTATCCCTTTTTTCTGGATTAGAATTTTTTTAAATAAGATCGCACGTATAATCTTAATATAACAGATAAAAGCAACATTGTATTAGGATAAATTTATTTAATGATACTAATCCTTTTAAATTTATAGAGTTGCAATAAGGCTCAGTGTATCATTGTCATTAATGCTCCCTGTGTGTTTGAAAAGCTTTTGTGTTCTGAAATTGTTGGATGCATTAGTTCAAGTGAGTTGGTTGTATATCTCAAATTTTAAAATTTTATATATCGTGCTGATTTTTTTTTTTCTACCAACCTATCAGTTGGTAGGAGGAATTTTGAAAACATTTTACTTGGGTGGTCTATTTGTGTATTTCTCTTCACAATCTGACAAATTTTACTTTATATATTTTGACACTGCATTTTTAGATACATAATTATATAGTCTCAGTATGTATTCTAGATATGTCTTTCTGATAAGGTGAAATTCTTACTCTTATACAGTGGCCCTCTCTATATCTAATAATACCTTTTCTTTAAAGTCTATTTCATGTATTATTGATATTGGCAAGCCAGCTTTATTTTGTTTGTATTTGCTGTATATGAATATTTTATATACCATTTTGTATACTTTTAATTTAGATGTGCCACTTATGAACACATTTAGTTGGATTTGGTTTTTTTGTTCCGGCCTGAAAATCTTGTTAACTAGGACTTTTAGTTCATTTTTAATTGTAATAAGTGGTGTTTGGAATCATGGCTACCATATTTTGTGCTTTCCATTTTTTTTTTTCTATTTTTTTTTTGGAGAACTGAAGTGTGACAAATAAGAAAACGGTCATCTTTATTCTTTTGATACACATATGCTTACTCAAGAAAATTTTAAAAATCACTTTGAAGTCAAAATATATAAAACTAAAATATATTTTATGCCAACATAGATTTCAATTATGTATATTTTTAGGTAAGTTTTAAAAAATTTTTTACTGGAGTATAGTTGATTTACAATGTTGTGTTCTACTGAGGTGTAAGGCAAAATGAGTCAGTTATACATTTACATATATCAACTCTTTTTTTAGATTCTTTCCCCATATAGGTCATTACAGAGCACTGAGTAGAGCTCCCTGTGCTATACAGTAGGTTCTTATTAGATACCTATTTTATACATAGTAGTGTGTATATGTCATTCCTAAATTCCCAATTTATCCCTCCCCCACCTTCGTCGTGTTTTCATTATCATTTGTTTCTAGTATTTTTTGATTTCCACTTTGATTTCTTCAGTGATCGCTTGGTTACTAAATAATGTATTGTTTAGCCTCCATGTGTTTGTATATTTTACAGATTTTTTCTGTAATTGATATCTAATATCATAGCATTGTGGTCGGAAAAGATACTTCATAAGATTTCAATTTTCTTAAATTTACCAAGGCTTGATTTGTGACCCAAGATATGATCTATCCTGGAGAATGTTCCATGAGCACCTGAGAAGAAAGTGTATTCTGTTGCTTTTGGATGGAATGTCCTATAAATATCAATTAAGTCCATCTTGTTTAATGTATCATTTAAGGCTTGTGTTTCCTTATTTATTTTCATTTTGGATGATCTGTCCATTGGTGAAAGTAGGGTGTTAAACTTCCCTACTATGATTGTGTTACTGTCAATTTCCCCTTTTATGGCTGTTAGTATTTGCCTTATGTATTGAGGTGCTCCTATGTTGGGTGCATAAATATTTACAATTCTTATATCTTCTTCTTGCATCAATCCCTTGATCATTATGTAGTGTCCTTCTTTGTCTCTTGTAATAGTCTTTGTTTGAAAGTCTATTTTGTCTGATATGAGAATTGCTACTCCAGCTTTCTTTTGATTTCCATTTGCATGGAATATCTTTTTCCATCCCCTCACTTTCTGTCTGTATGTGTCCCTAGGTCTGAAGTGGGTCTCTTGTAGACAGCATATATACGTGTCTTGTTTTTGGATCCATTCAGCCAGTCTATGTCTTTTGGTTGGAGCATTTAATCCATTTACATTTAAGGTAATTATCGATATGTATGTTCCTATTACCATTTTCTTAATTGTTTTGGGTTTGTTACTGTAGGTCTTTTCCTTCTCTTGTGTTTCCTGCCTAGAGAAGTTCCTTTAGCACTTGTTGTAAAGCTCGTTTGGTTGTGCTGAATTCTCTTAGCTTTTGCTTGTCTGTAAAGGTTTTAATTTCTCCGTCAAATCTGAATGAGATCCTTGCTGGAAAGAGTAATCTTGGTTGTAGGTTTTTCCCTTTCATCACTTTAAATATGTCCTGCCACTCCCTTTTGGCTTGCAGAGTTTCTGCTGAAAGATCAGCTGTTAACCTTATGGGGATTCCCTTATGTGTTATTTGTTGTTTTTCCCTTGCTGCTTTTAATAATTTTTGTTTGCATTTAATTTTTGATAGTTTGATTAATATGTGTCTTGGCTTGTTTCTCCTTGGATTTATCCTGTATGGGACTTTCTGTGCTTCCTGGACTTAACTATTTCCTTTCCCATATTAGGGAAGTTTTCAACTATAATCTCTTCAAATATTTTCTCAGTCCCTCTCTTTTTCTCTTCTTCTTCTGGGACCCCTATAATTCGAATGTTGGTGTGTTTAATGTTGTCCCAGAGGTCTCTGAGACTATCCTCAATTCTTTTCATTCTTTTTTCTTTATTCTGCTCTGCAGTTGTTATTTCCACTATTTTATCTTCCAGGTCACTTATCCGTTCTTCTGCCTCAGTTATTCTCCTATTGATCCCTTCTAGAGGATTTTAAATTTCATTTATTGTGTTGTTCATCACTGTTTGTTTGCTCTTTAGTTCTTCTAGGTCCTTGTTAAACGTTTCTTGTATTTTCTCCATTCTTTTCCCAAGATTTTGGATCATCTTTATTATCATTACTCTGAACTCTTTTTCAGGTAGACTGCCTATTTCCTCTTCATTTGTTAGGTCTGGTGGGTTTTTACCTTGCTCCTTCATCTGCTGTGTGTTTCTCTGTCTTCTCATTTTGCTTAACTTACTGTGTTTGGGGTCTCCTTTTCACAGACTGCAGGTTCATAGTTCCCATTGTTTTTGGTGTCTGTTCCCAGTGGCTAAGGTTGGTTCAGTGGGTTGTGTAGGCTTCCTGGTGGAGGGGACTAGTGTTCTGGTTGATGAGGCTGGATCTTGTCTTTCTGGTGGGCAGGTCCACGTCTGGTGGTGTGTTTTGGGGTGTCTGTGACCTTATTATGATTTTAGGCAGCCTCTCTGCTAGTGGGTGGGGTTGTGTTCCTGCCTTGCTAGTTGTTTGGCCTAGGGTGTCCAGCACTGTAGCTTGCTGGTCGTTGAGTGGAGCTGGGTCTGGGTGTTGAGATGGAGATCTCTGGGAGATTTTTGCCGTTTGATATTACATGGAGCTGGGAGGTCTTTGATGGACCAATGTGCTGAACTCAGCTCTCCCACCTCAGAGGCACAGCCCTGATGCCTGGCTGGAGCACCAAGAGCCTGTCATCCACATGGCTCAGAATACAAGGGAGAAAAAAAAAGAAAGAAAGAAAGAAAAAGATAAAATTAAATTAAATTTACAAAAAAGTTATTAAAATAAAAAACAAAAAATAATTATAATAAAAATGTTTTTAAGTAATTAAAAAGAAAAGAAAGAAGAGAACAACCAAACCAAAAAACAAATTCACCAATGATAACAAGCGCTGAAAACTATACAAAAAAAAAAAAAAAAAAACCGGACAGACAGAACCCTAGGACAAATGGTAAAAGCAAAACTATACAGGCAAATTCACACACAGAAGCATACACATACACACTCACAAAAAGAGAAAAAGGGGAAAATATATATACATCGTTGCCCCCAAAGTCCACCTCCTCAATTTGGGATGATTTGTTGTCTATTCAGGTATTCCACAGATGCAGCATATATCAAGTTGATTGTGGAGATTTAATCTGCTGCTCCTGAGGCTGCTGGGAGAGATTTCCCTTTCTCTTTGTTCGCACAGCTGCTGGGGTTCAGCTTTGGATTTGGACCCGCCTCTGCGTGTAGGTCGCCTGAGGGCGTCTGTACTTCGCTCAGACAGGCCGGGGTTAAAGGAGCAGCTGCTTAGGGGGGCTGTGGCTCACTCAGGCCGGGGGGAGGGAGGGGTACGGAGTGCAGGGCGAGCCTGTGGCGGCAGAGGCCGGCGTGACGTTGCACCAGCCTGAGGCACAACATGCGTTCTCCCAGGTAAGTTGTCCCTGGATCATGGGACGTTGGCAGTGGCGGACTGCACAGGCTCCCGGGAGGGGAGGTGTGGATAGTTACCTGTACTTGCACACAGGCTTCTTGGTGGCTGCAGCAGCGGCCTTAGCGTCTCATGCCCGTCTCTGGGGTTCACGCTGATAGCCGCGGCTCGCGCCGTCTCTGGAGCTCGTTTAGGCGGCGCTCTGAATCCCCTCTCCTCGCGCACCAGGAAACAAAGAGGCAAGAAAAAGTCTCTTGCCTCTTCGGCAGCTCCAGACCTTTTCCTGGACTCCCTCCCGGCTAGCTGTGGTGCACTAACCCCTTCAGGCTGTGTTCACGCCGCCAACCCCAGTCCTCTCCCTGGGATCCGACCGAAGCCCGAGCCTCAGCTCCCAGCCCCGCCCGCCCCGGCGGGTGAGCAGACAAGCCTCTCGGGCTGGTGAGTGCTGCTCGGCGCCGAGCCTCTGTGCGGGAATCTCTCCGCTTTGCCCTCCGCACCCCTGTGGCTGCGCTCTCCTCCGTGGCTCCGAAGCTTCTCCCCCTCCACCACCCGCCGTCTCCGCCTGCGAAGGGCTTCCTAGTGTGTGGAAACCTTTCCTCCTTCACGGCTCCCTCCCACTGGTGCAGGTCCCGTCCCTATTCTTTTGTCTCTGTTTTCTTTTTTCTTTTGCCCTACCCAGGCACATGGGGAGTTTCTTGCCTTTTGGGAGGTCTGAGGTCTTCTGCCAGTGTTCAGTAGGTGTTCTGTAGGAGTTGTTCCACATGTAGATGTATTTCTGATGTATTTGTGGGGAGGAAGGTGATCTCCGCGTCTTACTCTTCCGCCATCTTGACGCTTCCCCCCACCCCGTGCTTTCTATTTACCTGACATTTTTATGTGTCATTTTCACTGATTTTTTTTCCTTCTTTCACATTGATTGAGTTTGGAAGTTTTATACTTTATCTCTGTTCTTTTCATTATATCCTAGAAAATTCATATATACACTTATCAAAGTTTACTTTTAGCTATATTTTTATTCTTTTTCAGGCAAAGTAAAAACCTTTATTTCTGCTGCTTCTCTCAACTTTTCTTATTGCTGCTCAGTATCTTAGACTTCTTTTTTTGAATTCACAAAAGGTGCACTGTTATTGCTTTATACAGTCAATATTTGTTTAGATAGTCACTAGACTGCAAGCTCCATGAAGGCAGAAATTTTTGTTGTGGTGGTTATTCCTTGCTATACCTCAAGCAGCACTTAAAAGAGGGCCTACCACCTAGTCATTGCTCATAAATAAATAATTATTGAATCAGTTGATTGAATATACCCAGGTATTTAACACTTTTTTTCACATCATACCTTCCTGCCTCCCTCTGTGATCATTTTCTTAATGCCTGAAGAGTAATTCTGTATAGTTTCATTCATTGAGGGCAGGCTGCTACCAAATACAGTCTGTTTTACTGTCTGAAATGTTTGTATTTTTCATTCATGAATGGTACGTTTAGTTCTAAATTCTTTTTTTTTTAATTGGGGTATAAGTGTTTTACAGTGTTGTGTTAGTTCTACTGTACAGCAAAGTGGAGTAGACGTCCCTGTGCTGTACAGCAGGTTCTTATTTATCTGTTTTATACATATCAGTGTATTCTTTTCAGCACAGTCTCTTCTCTATTTTAAAAGTTTTCTCTTTGTACAAATGTATGTCAGTCCCATTCTTTCATTCTTTTTCTCCTCTTCTTATGGAACTCCAATTAGAATAAGATATACCTCCTTACTCTATTCTCCATATCTCAAACCCTATTTTATAGTTTCCATCTCTTTGGTTTCCTTCTGCATTGTAGATTGTATCTTCAGATCTAACTTTCAAATCACTAATTATTTCTTTAGGTGTTTGTAATCAGCCATTAACCTAAACATTCAATTATTCAATCATTTTAACCATCTCCACATTCTATTATTATATTTTTTATTTCTGAAAGTTATAGTATTTTCATTTCTAAATCTGCTTTGTCATTTTCCATAGTCTCTAGCTTCTTATTCATATATTCACCCCCTTTTTTTCTTCATAATATATTAAACATACTTTATATTCAACCTTTAATGATTCAAATATCCCAGCAATTTGTTAGAAGCTGCCATCTGTATTTTCTGCTGGTTCTCAACATGGTGCCTGGGGAGGGCTTCATGATGTAATGTTGAGTAAGCAAAATAACACACAACCAAATCGTTTACACTATGGTAACGATTTTATAAAGATTCAAAGACAGTGAGAGAAGATAGACCAAAATATTCACAATTGTTAGTTACCTTGGAAAAGTGGAACTGCAGGTAATTTTTATTTTCTGTTTTATGCTTTTCTTCATATTCCAGATTCTCTACCATGAATATGCATCACTCCTCTCATAAAAAATATTTTAGAAAATGACTAAAAGGAACTTTCCCAAAGAATTTCTCTTTTATCTTGCAATAAGATGGCATTTTAAAGAATCCTCTCATAGAGGATTTCAAGCACGTCAAGAAAATTGTTCCAAACTGCTGAGAGTCTTATGGTGAATGTGACAAGGTTATATTCCAACTTTTGACATGTTCATCATTAACGTTTCGCTGGTCCCTGGCCTGTCTGAATGGAGAGATGAATTCATTAGAGATGGGTAAATAAAAAAGTGATTTTCTCTCTAAATTAATATAATGACACACTTCCATGATGAATTTGCTAAATCATTTCGGGTTATACCTTCCTCTCTGTGAGTTCAATTATCTTTGTCATAAAGTTTTTTTTTTCCATAGACAACCTTTACCCATTTTTCATAGCCTAATTTAACTATAAAGCTGTTAACATCCCATTTTAAAGCTGATGATAAATTGCCTTTTAACCTATTTGAAATTTTTGAAATTAGGTGGTATAATATTCGTAGATATAACCTTACCAATTATGTGGAGAAAAAATGGAAACATAAATATGGCTTTAACCTTGAAACCTGACAGGCATTTGGATAAGAAAGAGATGAGCCTTTTCATGTGTTTAAATTTGTCCAGACTCCTCACTCTGCATGTCAGTGTTAGGATTAGTCCTTCTTAACATTTGTTTTCTACTAAATGTGTGAAGAACATGTGTTTCCTATTGTTAGTGACTCAATACTGTTTTACTAAAGAATTGCATAATCTGAGAAAGTTTCAATAATAAAGAAAATTCACATTAGCATTTCCTGGTTATTTATGTGTATATATGTTTCACTCCTTTCTCTTTGTAGGTAATCAAAATAGTGTGAACATTCAGACTGAGGCTTAGAACAACAGTGTCTCTTACTCTAAATCTCTTAGGAAAGGTCCCTAAAATTAATCACAGTGGACACCATATCTTATATTTTAAATGAATACCTTCTAACACCTTTTTAATTATACCATGCCATCTACTAACCAAATCCATGATTCTGACATAAAACAGTAAATAACTTATAAAATCAGAAGAAGAGAATCTTTTAAAAATTCATTTGTTTGGGGCTTTATTTATGTGAGCCATTATTTTCTAGCATTTTACCAGTTCATTTATATTCAAATTATCAGTGATGCATTCTCTTACACTGACTACTTTTTAAAAAGGGCTTTTTTTTTTTTTTGGCTGTGTTGGGTCTTCGTTTCTGTGCGAGGGCTTTCTCTAGTTGCAGCGAGTGGGGGCCACTCTTCATCGCGGTGCGCGGGCCTCTCACTGTCGCAGCCCCTCCCGTTGCGGAGCACAGGCTCCAGACGCGCAGGCTCAGTAGTTGTGGCACACAGGCTTAGTTGCTCCACGGCATGTGGGATCTTCCCAGACCAGGGCTCGAACCCGTGTCCCTTGCATTGGCAGGCAGATTCTCAACCACTGTGCCACCAGGGAAGCCCCTAAAAAGGGCTTTTAATGTGTCTCCTTCTTCCTCTTTTTTCTGACATTTGCTATTACCCCATGATTTCTGTTGTATCTAACACTAAGCAGGTGTCTTAGGAAATAATCCAATATCTTGTAAAAGAAGTTCTACAGTAGCCTGTATGTTAGTATCATTTATCCTTCTGTCTTGTTACCAAGATAACGTGAGGCATTTTATTATATTCTCTCTCTCTCTCTCTCTCTCTCTCTCTCTCTCTCTGGCACATTTGAGAACATTAAAGCCCTAATCAGGCATTTCAATTCCTACATGCCACCTCAAGTATAGTTTGGGAACTGTGGGAGCATACAATGCATTGTCTATTTCTTCCTCTTCGCTTTTTGCACAGTACCTTTTGACTTGAACGGAGTCTTCTATTTTCTGCACAATTAGCCTAACATTCAGTTTAGTTTTAGGGGTCCCTTTGGCTGCTTTGGTGGTATGTTTGACAGCCTTTTGGCCTTGTAGATTCTAATGCATTTCACATTACTTATATCTTGGTTGTCCCAGTATAATGTGGCTGGTGAAATTCCACTTGTTTACCGATTTTGTAGAAATGTTTTCCAGTTGATCTGCATTGTACCTGTGGCTCATTTCCCTGTATTGCCAAAACCCAGAACTGGAAGGGGTGTGAGGTATAATGCATTTTCTTAGCACGTTCTTGGTAGCAAGTTAGCTCTAAGTGTGCCGATGCATATAGTGTATCTCTACAATGATATGTCCCTCTGGGAAATCCCATTTAATTTGAGTTACAAGCAGCAAAGGTAACAGTAATAGCATAAACACAAACTTCTCAGAACTTTTAAGGACAAAGATCTCAGACAATTCATAAGAATTAAGATGCTTTTGGC
This sequence comes from Balaenoptera musculus, assembly GCF_009873245.2. Taxonomy (NCBI): domain Eukaryota; kingdom Metazoa; phylum Chordata; class Mammalia; order Artiodactyla; family Balaenopteridae; genus Balaenoptera; species Balaenoptera musculus. Next base: position 25,516,850 of record NC_045806.1, read on the forward strand.
TACAAGTAACAGAAATCCAGACTCCAACTGACTAAAACAATAAAGAACAAAAGATCTCACTTGACTGGAAGTTCAACGGTGCAGTGGACTTCAGGGCCAGGTGATTCAGCAATGTCATCAAGGGCCCAGGTGCTTTCTATTTCTCTGCTCTGTAATTCTAAGTGTGGCTTTATCCTCGGTGTAGTAGCAAGATGACTGCAGCAGTCCTAGGCATCATATCTACCTCCATTAATATCCAGGGGACATTCCTATGTCTATCTCACAGTAGCAAGGAATTCTCCCTTACTCCCTGGAAGAATTCCCATTACACTTCAGGTCAAAATGGGGTCATATGCTGGTTCCAGAACCATAGGCAAGATTACTCTTGAAAGACTCCCTTCCTAAAATCGGGGTGAGTTCATTTTCTCTTGAGACATACGGCTACATGGAATTAAGGAGATTAATTGTAATTGGGGTTCTAATATACAAAAAAGTGGAGAAATGAATACTAAATAAGCAACAAATAGTATCTACTCCCTGGTTGTATCATCATAATTGGACCCTGAAAAAAATAGAGGGAAGTGAGAGCCCCTGTGGCCAACTTGCTATGACCAGCATGTGTTTCTAAAGCATAGGTTGAAGACAAAAGAGGACGATGAGATTGCCCATCTTTTGGCCTGAGGCTAAAATAATTAATATAATTCTTTAGTGAGCAGATACTATAGTTTGACTCACTCAACATCCTTTCCATCCCCCTTTTCTTGTTCTATAGAGATTGGAAAGTAATGTCCTTGATTTCACAGCCTCTCTAACAGCTTGGGTTGGCCATGAGCAGAGTTGTGGCTAATGAGATTTAGGAAGAAGTCACTGGAGCAGGCTACCTTCCAGGAAATAAATGTCAAATTTGGGTATGACATTCAGAAGTGCAGTGTCTGCCTTGAAACCAGGAAAATAAAAATCACCTATTAAAGAGGGTGGCATAAGAAGGAGGCTAGGGTCTCAATGGCATCATTGAGCTGCTATTCGAGCCCTGAACTATGCACCCCCAAACTCTTGGTTATGTAAAGAGATATCAGTCACAGTAGTAACTGAAAGTGATAGTAGAAAACATAAAGTATCCAAATCAATTCTATAAATTTACTCATATTTTATCTCACTTACCTTAGCCTTTCATTGTTTCCCTAAGGCCAAATTAGAGAAACTCCTTAAATAGCATGTATCACAAATATCTTAACTAGTATGAACCCAGGAAACCAACTAATCATGCTCTTGGTGCCTAAGCAGAGATGGTGGCCATTTATATGAATAAAACTTTGCATGTGCCACTGCCACCTGAACCACCACAAGTTTCACAAATCAGCAGTCCAGTTTGAGCCCACATGTCAGTCTTATTAAAGCATTGAATGCAACTTAAGTGAACAAAGAACAGTGAATTATATTTTATCATGTAAACTGATCCTGAAATATGTCTGAAAACATTAACATGAATGAGTGGGGTTGTATAACAGCAAGGAAGTGAAAATTTATATTAAGGATACTTTGTTTAACAATATTTGAACTCCATAATAGTCAAATAGTAAGCAGACAGTCCTTTCTTCTTTTACTTGATTAAAAAACAGATTGTCTAGAAAATAGAACTTTTGACTACATGCAACCAGATGACAAAAGATGTTAGCCGGAGGGAAATTTGTTCTCTACCAATAAGTAAAAAGTACCTTTAAAATACACCATTATGGTGTGGAAAAACTATTTTTAGTTTAGAATTACAAACTCCTCAACTGCTTTAATACCACAGTTTCATTCCATTTGCCTCTCAACTCTTCCTGCTGGGCCTTCTGCTGCAGTCTATTGACATATATAAGGGTTTCCATTACCTTTGAAAAACAAAACCAGCAATCATTTTTCAAAAGACATTCATGTTGTCAGTATGTAATTATTGCTGATATTAAGCATTCATTATGTTACTGAATGCATTGCACACACAAACTACCTCCTCATTGGGATAAACTTGCATTCCCACAATGGAAAAATAAAAAAACTAAAAACTATTAAAAGTAAGACTTAAGAAAAGTTCTCCAGTATAAATGTGATCTTAAGTAAAGATGGGACAAACAGGTCCCTGTGAGATATTTTACCAAAATATTTATGTTAAAGATAAGGTTCTACTGTATTTGGGACCTGGTTTCCATCAAAATACCTCATAATTACCTAATTTCGGTAAAGCAGGAATAGAAGGACTAATCTAGATAAATATGAAAGGGCTTTTATTCGTGCCAGTTCATACAGTTAAAAGTGTTAATCTAAGCTGCTGCATGGTATAGGATAGTTCATTCTCCTCGGTAACACCAACCATTAATGTCATATATCATAAGACAGAGACAAAATGCTTAGGATTCAATAATATACTGGGACATTTGTCACTAATAGATGTATGTAAAATTCAAAGACAGTGACTTTGAAATTTTTTATATTACTATTTTTAGCAGTGTAACCGTTTCTTTAAACCAGAGCTTACAAAGAAGCCAATGCAGAATACAGATAAAAACAGATCTCATGGTGAAGCAGAGCTGGCATTTAAAATCTGGTCTTCTTAGCTCTCCCACCCCCCTGAGAGGCTCCTGAGGCACCTCTGCAGAAGTATTAGAAGCCATCATAAGGACCCAAAGAAACTTGAGGCACTAATGTTTTCTCCTCTATCGTAATAATTGTAGCTATTTTAGCTTCCCTGTGGGGATGATTTAAGTGGTCAAGAACTGAGAAGGACCCCTCTCCTGAGACATGGGAAGAGTCCTGAGTTCCAAACTACACTTTGTATTGTCTCTCTAGTCCTCTTAGGGCATCTGATTAGTTGTACAAAGGGGATGTCTTAGGGGTCCTTGGAATTTCCTAATTGGAACTTCCAACTCACGCTTTACTGCTTTCATAGCTGTATAAAGTTGATACTGCTATCAGATTACTAGACAATAGAGGTCTTTTCCCTTCTTTTTTTCCTTCGGTTTCCTTTTTCTTGTGTATCATATAGCATTGGATATTCTCGTAGTCAGTGTGTGCATGTGCACATGCATGTGTATTTCCTGATCTGAAGTTTAAAACCTTCCAGTTAGCTTTGGGCCAATCCTGAGAAGTCCACAGAGCTTATATTAATACTGCTCTGAAACATTGCTGTTGACACCTATAAAAACAGAGTGGACTTCAGAAATGGAGTGACTGTGCTATTTTGTTCTATTGTGCTAAGTTCCTTTAAGCAGAGAAACTAACCTCTATGGCATCCATAAGGAACCACCCAAGATGTGACACAGCCACAAATTGCTGTTTTGCTGCAAACTGCCTGAAACCCATTTCGTACATTTCAAGCCACCAGGAGTCCCCTTTTATGCCTTTACTTCAGATTGTATACACATCTTCATTTTTCCTGGTTAACACCTGGGCTTCTCTAGGATACACTGGGCTTTTTGTACCAACAGTATACACTTAGATTCTCATGTATTGGGGTGTATTCAGCTGGAATTAGGTGGTAGACTCAGTGGGGTCGTGGGGAGAGAGAACATGATGTAGCTGCAAGGGGGGTCTGCCCAACTTGACCTGTGACCTTTGCTAAAGGGACACAGCCAAACAGAGGGTGCTCAGCAGAGAGCTGAGAGAATAAATGTCTTGACCCCATTCTTTCCCACTCTTCTGCTAGTACTTCCCATTGGCCATACCAAAACTAAAGCCAAAGTCTTCTTCTGGGGCAGGTAAAGAAAGATTGGAAAGTAGAGTAGTAAACAGGAAAAAAAAAAAACAAACTAGCATTCTTGGAAATGCCTTTCCTATCTAAACCTTTTTATCTGGAAATGCCTAATATCAGTAACAAAAGCTATTATTTATCTAAAATTTGCCATATTCCAGTTTCTGTAGTAAGCATTCTATAGACATTATTTAAAATCTAAGTACAATTTTTCTTCCCATTTTACCTATGAAGAGAGTGGGAATTAGAGAGTTTGAGTTATTTTCCAAGGACTTAAATGCAAGTAAATATGAGAATCAGGTCTTGAACCTAAGTGTGACTCTACAACTCATGCTTTTCATCAATTTTTATGTAGTCTCCCATTGTTACCCCAGTAGCATCCTCAGCCAGCTCATTTGGTTTTCTCTGCTGAAATTCTTGAATTCTTAGACTGCATTGCACAATCCCTTCCTTTATTTTTTTAATTTTATTTTTTTATTGAAGTATAGTTGATGGACAATCCCTTCCTTTAACATATAAGGTTGAAACTATACCGCTCCATATTGTCACTTAATTGTGACAACATTGATGAGAAAACCACAAAGCTTTTGTCTTTTGTGGGAGGATGATATAACATATAGAAGTTTGGGGAGAGGACTAAAGAAATCTAGTAATACCTGCAGATCTAAGCATTTAGCAGTTAAAATGATGAATGGGTGACCTTCCAGAAATTGAAAAAATCCTTACCTCTTATTCATGCAGGCAAACAATAACGTGACCAACCTGATATTGCCCCATTAGTAATCAATTATTTCTCTCTGACTTGGGTACCATAGAGAATGAATTTTGAAGGTACATCCTTACTTAGAACATTAGTTTATTTTCCCCAGGTCATTTACAAGACACCATTTGTTTATGACAAATTCCTATCATGACATGACCCATGTCATTAGCATGGCATTCAAGAGTCTAGATTCAAGCTATTTCTATTCAGATGGCCAGGGCTAGAGCTATATAGAAAATTAATTTAACTTTTTAATATGTGAAACCATATTCTGCAGCAATAATGACTTTCCATTTCAAAAGAGAAAGTTTTATCTAAAGACACTCATTTTTTCAAACTAGAACAGACATAATCCTATACCTTAAACATTTTATTCTTAGTGCTCTAGATTTCTATTGAATTATAATGAAAGGTAGGATGGCTCTCGACAAGACTTCATTTTCTGGTGAGAGCAAGTTGACATTGATCTGAATTATTTTGTATGCTTGTTGAATATGCCATCCAATCTTCCAGCAATGTGTGTGTGCAACATATAAGTATCAGAGTGAGGCAAAGTTACCTTAGTTATCTTCTAACTCCTGGCTTATAACCATTCATATAGAAGCCAGAAAATAAAGTCTAAGATTTCAATTTTCTTATATTTAGCATCATTTAGAATAACAATCTGGATACTTAATATAGTGTTTTACTTCTTAATTTATTTGAAATCATGTGAACATGATTGTCAAGAAAATATATTTAATTATTATTGCCTCTAAAGAATTTCTAAAGAAATTCAGATTAAAACATGTGGTCAGTATTTGCAGAAAAATATTGCATGTAGCAAGCATGTAATATATTGTAATGTTAAAGAACTAATAGAACTAATTAACAGTGGAGGTTTATCATCTGTGAATCATAGGAGATCAAGAAATTAACAGTAGAACAATGTATATATCTATAATTTATATAAAACAGACTTAACATTTTTCAAACTTCTTTTGTCTTTGTGTTTTAAAATGTATATTTTTTTTCTTTTTATGTCTGCATATGTAACATTTAGATATTCTAAAAGTTAATCTGGTAAAGTCTTCTTCCACAATAGAATTTCCTATTAATTTAATTTATTGTGTTATAAACCAGAACTTATGCTGTTGAAAGTGAGATGGACTACTCATTTATTTATTCCACATATATTTTTTCAGCACCAACAACGTGCCTGACATTGTACCAGACAGTGGGAAGGCAAGGATTAGATTTTATTCAACTTGGCAGCCTCCGTAATGTCTAAAACATTGCTTTAAAAGCTATTGGTGTTCTGTAAATATTTGTTGAAAGAATGAAGACAAGGTCCTCGACTTTGGGGAAATACACATGCAGATAATGACAATGTTGTACTACAGTACAAGGATAGTTCTGATATTTATAGAGCTCAGAACTTCCGGTGGAAGGAACGGGAAGTTTCCACGGAGGGGAGATACTATGAATGACATTTAAAAGATGGGGAGGAATTTGATATGTGGATATGGTAATAGGAGATAGTGTGGCCAAAGGCACAGCTTCAGAAAAGAATTAAGTATGCATTTCTGAAGAAAGAAGTCCAGACCAATTTGGCTGGACATACTCCCATGTAAAGGGAAACAAACTTGGAAAGGTTGTTGATTGTTCTCAAATGCAGGCTGAGAAGGTTGAGCTTTATTTGGGAGTCACTGGAGGCTTTAAGCATAAGCATGGTAAGATTGAAGCATCCTTCATGAAGGTTAATCTAGCTGCATTGTACAGGATGGGTTGTCGCAATGGGAGATGAAAATGGGGAAATCCACTGTGAGACTAATGTAATTGTTCACGTGGAAGGTAAAAATAGCCTGAGTGACCAAATAGTGTTCCTATATTTGAGACTGACTTTGTTTCTCCAAAATGCTTCAAACTGTTTAGAAGAGATTTCAAGGAGTCTCAAGTTTGAAGCAGTCACTGTTACTCTAAAATAGAAACATTGTGTGAAGCTACCTCATTTACTCACTTCTTTAGGATATCAGGCATCCTAAAATGTGCAAAACACTGGAACACAGTTGTAAATCTGAACTTTTTGCTTCTCCGTTAGAGACCATCTTAGACCTTCACTGAGGATCTATTTAAACTTTTAAATACAATTTAAAGAACCATACTACATTGATTTCTATAATATATGAGATTAGAAAAACCTAATCAGAAGGTGACAGTAAGCTATCAAAAAGCATAGACCATTCTATGTAGGCAGAGTAACACCTGAATAAATTCTGATGCTATTAGTGTACTTTGGTAAATAATATTCAAAATGATAGTAGTTATCACAAAAAGCTTAAACTGTTTTTTTTCTTATATAAATTTATTTATTTATTTTGGCTGCGTTGGGTCTTCGTTGCTGCGCACGGGCTTCCTCTAGTTGCAGCGAGCGGGGGCTACTCTTCATTGCGGTGTGAGGGCTTCTCATTGCGGTGGCTTCTCTCGTTGTGGAGCATGGGCTCTAGGCGTGCAGGCTTCAGTATTTGTGGCATGAGGGCTCAGTAGTTGTGGCTCGCGGGCTCTAGAGCGCAGGCTCAGTAGTTGTGGCGCACAGGCTTAGCTGCTCCGCGGCATGTGGGATCTTCCCGGACCAGGGCTCAAACCCGTGTCTCCTGCATTGGCAGGCGGGTTCTTAACCACTGCGCCACCAGGGAAGCCCGCTTAAACTGTTTTTCACAAGTTCTTTTTGAGAAGGATAGAATATTCACTTTGAGGAAACTGAGACCATGTATCTTGTTTTTGCTTCATAACCAGCACCAGTGCCTTGAAGAGTGAAAATTGAAGTTGGAGAGGCAAATAAGACTTTCTATAAAATCATCACTGTTTTAAAGGTGCAAGTCTTCAAAGTACATTCCAGCCTCCTGGAAAACATATTTCCAATGTAGAACTTAATATCAAATAATGATGAATGTTGAGATGCTGTGACTCCATATTTATGGAAGCATTGTCTCTCCATGCAAATGCCTTAACATATAATTAGAAATTTAAAAATTAAGGAACTTGATTTCATTCACTATCATTTAAGCTCCCTATATTTGTTTGAATTTTTCTCTGAAGAACAGCTACTCTAAAGTACAGTCAATATTTCTCCCATTGTGATAGCTAGTTCTACTCAAAATTTTGATATCGGCAAAATTTATTGTGGAAGGGTGTGTGTGTGTGTGTGTGTGTGTGTGTGTGTGTGTGTGTATACTCAGCCTTCCTTCTTTTTCTCACTTTCTCAGATAAGCAGCATCCTTATGCCTTCCATCGGTTCTCAAACTTTAAAGTACTTAAGTATCACCTGAAACAATTCTTTAAAATATGTATTTCTGGTCCTACACTCCATGGAGATTCAGATTCCAAAGTGTGGGAAGCCTGGGATTCTACATTTTGATAAGCCCCACTAGGTGATTCTGAGGCAGGGGTAACTTAAGCTTACTGTAAGTGGCTATAACTTTAGCCCTCTCTTTACTTTTGTGGGGTGACATGGTCCTGACTTTAAATAGGTGCTATCAATTATTTAACTCAATTAATGAGTAAAGTCAAGCAGTGTAGATAGCCAGGAAATCTTCTCTACTGAGTCAGAAAAATGGTGTGCCCATACGGAGTCTGGTCATTAGTAGCATCACCCACATTGAGAACTGCAGTTTTACACTGTCGGTCCTGAGATGTTTTATAGTAAGTTAAATGATCTAATTTATACTAGGTGCTGAGATATTTCCAAAGACAAATCACTTCCAAGGGTAGTACCTTTTATGCATTTAATTACATTTGGGTTCCAATCCAATTCAAAACCATGTCTACAAAGGTTGGCATTTAGTCAGCTAAAGATTTGAATGCTGCTTTGTTCCTAAGGAGGAAAGCACAAGACTAATTTCTGTTCAAGTAATTGCAGGTGCAGGTTATGTTTACAGTCTTGAAAAAGGAAGTGTCTCAGTGAAGGGAAATTAAATGAGAGGGTTAAGTGCATGACCTGGAAAGGATATTTGAGTCACCTGTGATTTTCCATCCTGTTTTAGAATTCATCTTTCCTTTGAGGTGGGACCACATTACCAGCTATGTTCCTCTTAATAGGAGGAACTTGGGTACTGGAGGGAGAATAAAAGGGTACAAAAAATTAGCCAAACACAATCACAAATTAAGTTTTTTTAAAGCTAGCAGGAAGCATTTAAAGATCTACACAATAAAAGGATAAATAAAAACACATTATGGAAAAAATAATGGAGTGTTTTCCCATCCACTGAAGATAATCACATTCCACCTTTAGGTCTCCCTTTACACAGTTCGCTTTGGAATGAACTTTCACAGCTGAAATTTCAGCTGTCATTTTGTTGTCAGAAAATATATCCAAGTTACTCAATCTGATAAAGCAGTATCTCTGAGGAATATTAACATTAGTAAGACAGATAACTTGAGACCCTTTTGCCTTCAGTGTGGAGACCATGGCCACCTTTGTCCTTCTAACACGCTCCCAGGAGATGCTGAAGCTGCCTGTCCGTGGGTCACACTTTGCGAACCACGGATCTAACATGTACTGCTTACTTCTAGTAAATATAGTATGCTGTGCGTAATTAATTTTCCTTTATATGCAGTCATTGAGCTGCACTTCAGATATTGAATAGGGAGAAATAATTTATTCCACAAGATTTTACTGAGAACCTGCTACATGCCAGGTGCTGTTCTAGACAAAATACATCTCTTAATAACAGAGACAAAAGTGGAGCTTATGTTCAAGTGAGAGAAGATAGACAATAATAAGTAAGCATGTAACATATCAGGTGGTGATATATGCTGTTAACAAAAATGAGAGAGGGTGTGAGGCTAGAGGGGGGACAGTAGGGAAGAGTAAACTGCCCAGAGAAGGTCTCTCTGAAGAGGTGATGTTTCATCAAGGATTTGGAAGCAGTGAGAGAGCAGGAAATGCAAATTCAATGCACATTGTGGTAAACAGCATGGAGTCAAGCCAGGCAGAGTTCAAAACTTACCACTGGCCCTCTTCTAGCAATTTGACCTGGGACAAATTACTTAACCACTCTGTGCTTCACATCCCCATCTGTAAAATGGGAATAATATCTCTCCCCATAGTATCATTATGAAAATTAAATTAGGTAGTATATTAAAGCATTTAGAGTAGCGCCTAGTGTACAGTATTATAGGAGAGGTGGATTTACTGTGAGAATAATGAAGCTAAAAGTCCAGTCCTCATATGTACCTCTTCTGAGGCCCTCTATTGAATTTTGTATACAAAATGTCATATTCTTTCTCTTAAAAAGATCCCCCAAATTGTATGAGGCCCAGGCCTTACATAACCTGGACCTGCCCCTGATCTTAGCTACCATTTCTTTATCTCTGGGATAAATGATTCCAGACAAAGGCAACAAGATGCGTAAAGGCCCAGAGGCTGGGAGAAAACATTGTGACCAGAGGAAAGTCAGTGAGAGACAAAAAGAGTGAGTGGCAGAGGTGAGTCAGAGGTGACCAGGGGAGGAGATCATAGGCTTGGAGCAGGCCTTGGCAAAGTATTTTGTTATTCTGAGTGATATGGGGAAACACTCCAGGAGAGGCATGAACTGATTCTCATTTTAATGGGCTACTCTGGCTAACCGTTTAGAGAATAGACAATTGGGTGGGTGGGGGTGTAGTTTAGGATTAGAAGCTGGAAGTGCCATGAAGAGGCAACAAGCTAGGGAGGAGATAATGGTGCCCAAGACTAAGGTGAAAGTAGTAGCTGTTGATAGTTTCTGAATATATTTTGTTGATGGAACAAACAGGATTTGCTGACAGATTGTGTGTGAGCGAGAGAGCTGTTATAGATGATTGGAAAGTTTGGGTCTGAGTAACTGACTAATGAGGATCAGGATCGGACACACGTGTGAAGTGGAAATCAGGAGTTTGGTTTTGGACGTACTAGTTTTGAGATGGCCATTTTATATGTAAGATTCTGGATTATTCATTCCAGGATATATAGCCTCGATGGACATTTTTCTGAATTGCTACAATTAAATTATTTTATAGTCATATGCCTATTATAAAATTCTGTACAGAATGTACCATATAGGCTCTTTGGAGTTATAAGACAGATGACTTTTACGGCAAATTAATTTTCGAAATAGGATGGAAGTAGCTTTCTCCTAAAAAAGCCTTTACAACATTTATCGTTAACCCTTGACTTTTTAGGAGCGTCTAAAACATTCTTTATTACTTTTCCATCTAACACAGCATTTTAAGTCGACTATCTTAGGAGCTTCAAGATATTCTGTTTCATTTGAATTTAGTTCTTCTACCTTACACGGGCTTTAAGGTTTGCCATGGGTATGGGATTTTTAAGAATGCTGCAATACTTGAGGATTTACTACGTCTGAAAGAGCTAAGTTTATTTATTTATTTATTTATTTATTTTTATTTTTTTAAACCCCACATTTGTTTATTTATTTATTTTTTTTGGCTGTGTTGGGTCTTCGTTTCTGTGCGAGGGCTTTCTCTAGCTGCGGCAAGCGGGGGCCACTCTTCCTCGCGGTGCGCGGGCCTCTCACTATCGTGGCCTCTCTTGTTGCGGAGCACAGGCTCCAGACGCGCAAGCTCAGTAATTGTGGCTCACGGGCCTAGTTTCTCTGCGGCATGTGGGATCTTCCCAGACCAGGGCTCGAACCCGTGTCCCCTGCATTAGCACGCAGATTCTCAACCACTGCGCCACCAAGGAAGCCGCTAAGTTTATTTTTATTTAAGAAAATATTTATGAAATGATATCATCATTGATCCCAGAGTTCCAAGCATTAGCTGTTCTCTACTCAGAGAAATATCCATTGAGTTTCTTTTCTTTTTTCTTTAATTAAAAATACTAAATATGTCAAACTTGTAAAAGGTAAAAAGAATGATTTAAAGAGTATGCCTATATTTTCTCATATCTCTTGGCCTTTACCAATTTATCCTCCATGGAACTATCATGAGTCTTTCCCTTTTATGTCACATGATATGGAAGGTTTCAATTTAAAATATACTATCTGGGACTTCCCTGGTGGTGCAGTGGTTAAGAATCCACCCGCCAATGCAGAGGACACGGGTTCAAGCCCTGGTCAGGGAAGATCCCACATGCCGCGGAGCAACTAAGCCTGTGCGCCACAACTACTGAGCGTGCACTCTAGAGCCCGTGAGCCACAACTACTGAGCCCGTGTGCCACAAGTACGGAAGCCCGCGCATCACAACTACTGAAGCCCACGCGCCTAGAGCCCATGCTCCGCAACAAGAGAAGCCACCGCAATGAGAAGCTCGCACACCTCAACGAAGAGTAGCCCCCGCTCGCTGCAACTAAAGAAAGCCCGCATGCAGCAACGAAGACCCAACGGAGCCAAAAAAAAAAAATAGATAAATAAATTTATTTTAAAAATAAAATAAAATATCTTATCTAACTAGATAATACTATCCATATTATTAAAAATATTTTATTCTGTTAGACCCTAAGGCCCTGAGGAGAAGCGCCATATTACTCATCTTCATAATCTACTGCCTGCCTCTGTGCTTGACCACAGTAGGTGCTAAAGATGTTACATGAATAAAAGTTAAAATAATGTATATTGAGGATGAGCTCTTTGGGGCATTTTATTTTTTTCTAAAAGAGACCTTATATCCGTAAGGCAGTGACTATCAATAACAACTTAAGAATGGATGGTGTGTTAAAGGCACGTGACTTAAAATTCCCAGTCTATCCATTTTTGGCTTTATTAATTTGACAAGTCACTAATTTATCTGAGCATGATTTGTAAAATGGAATTAGTAGTACTTGTCCTATTTTATAGAGTTGTAGTCAGAACTGAGTAAAATAATATATAGAAAAACATGATTTAGAAAGTACCAAAAATTGTATTTGGTTCTACCTAATCTGGAAGAGTTTTTATTGACAGTGTCTAATCCTTATTCTGAGAATAATGTACTTCGCTATAGTTTCCAAACACTTTGCATAGAGGTAGTGAAATGGACTTTCAAAAACTTCATTTCCCTTAATATAATTTACAAAGGTTCAGTCATTTAACTTCAACTCCCATTACCATGTGAGAATCTTTTTAGGCTAAATTAGCTCTCTTTTGAGATTCACATGTGGAAAGTAATCTTACTGAAATCTTACTGAAAAAGTCCTGTGACATTTGATTTTGAATTTGACATTTCAATTCAGTTATTCTGAACTTAAGGTTTGTTAAATCAATGAATAAATTTGGAGGATAAAATATCCCTGTACCTTTGCATATCTTTCATAACCTCTTACACATTAGCCAGAATTAGAAAAAGAAATGATCATCTTCCCTGCCTTAAACTAAAATAGAATAGTTGGCACATTTAAACAATAAATGATGAAAATAAATGACATTGATAAAAGTTTCACTGAGTCATTATGAAGCCCATCATAGCTCCATTGGGTGATCATATGCAAATTTCCATATAATTCAACACTTTATCCTAATTATACTAACATTTCAAACAATATTTATTCTTTGAATATATTTCCTTATTTTCCCATCATTCAACTTGTATTGATTCACCATTAACCAACTCTCAGACTCTTTGAAGAGATGGCTGAATGGAGTTGACCCAATCAATGCAGGTTCCAAAGGGCAGAAGTTGGGAGCTCCTTATGTCCATATCTCTAGTTCTAAAGTGGCAGAGAGACAAAATCATGTTCAAAAGAATTTCAGGCCACAAGGCTAGAAAAACTGCCTTTATCCAATGGGATTCTCAAAGCAAGGACAATATGAAGCAGGATTTAGGAGATGGGCTTTGGTAATGGGCCTGAGAGCCAAGGAAGAATGGAATGAGATACAATGTTCTAAATTAGAATTCACAAGGAAAATTAGAGACAATGTCCCTGGAGTCCGAGGACCCCATTTGTCTTTTTCACTGCTGTGTTCTCCATGCATAGTACGTGGAACATAAATATTTATTAGCTAGCAAAATGCTATTGTTCAATTGTGTTTGTACGTGCTCCTGCTAAGGTGCCATGTGAGCAAACCAGACACAATGACTGGACTAAAGAAAGAAAGAACAATGTGCTGAAAACAAAAAGGTGAACAAGGTGGGGTTCTTGCCCTCCAACACTAGGCGATTAAGTCTCCCCTGGAAGTCAGCTTAGAGGAAGCAGTACATTTCCTGGGAGAGAAGGGTCTCAAAGGATGACTAGAAACTGACCAGCAGACAAAAAAGGAATGGAATCCCAAGAAGAAGCAAAAATATGTTCAAAGTCTTTGGGCTGTACAAAAGGACAGGTTGTTTGGAAGATGTCCTACAGTTTAATATGAATGTGATGACAAATGATACTGGGAAAATAGGCATGAGTCAGATTATGAGTCATCTTCAACGTCGTGCTAAGGAATTTGAAGTTTGTTAAGACTAAGCCTCAAATACTTAGTTCCAGCATGTTGACATAAAATATTTTAATCTTTTTATAGGAAAATTTAGCTTGTTTTTTTTTGTTTGTTTGTTTGTTTTTTTAATTTATTCATTTATTTATTGGCTGTGTTTGGTCTTCCTTGCTGCGCACGGGCTCTCTCTAGTTGCCGCAAGCGGGAGCTACTCTTCATTGTGGTGCGCAGGCCTCCCATTGCGGTGGCCTCTCCTGTTGCAGAGCACGGGCTCTAGGCATGCAGGCTTCAGTAGTTGCGGCATGCGGGCTCAGTAGTTGTGGCTCACGGGCTCCAGAGCGCAGGCTCAGCAGCTGCGGCACACGGGCTTAGCTGCTCCGCGCGTGTGGGATCTTCCCGGACCAGGTCTCGAACCCGTGTCCCCTGCATTGGCAGGTGGGCTCCCAACCACTGCGCCACCAGGGAAGCCCTTAGCTTGTTAGTAAGAGTATTAAACTGACCTAAAAGAACATACTTAAGTCATGAAAGTGGAGAGCCTTTAGTTTTAAGGAGGAGAGAAAATATATATATTGTCAGAAGCAGTGATAAAACAGTCACCTCTCCCCTCCCTTTCCAACATTATCTACTTAAAAATCTTTTATATCAGCCTGAAGCGATATTAGGTTCCAATATGAGTACCCTCTAGTTTTATTTTATAAGAGTATTAATAACTTCATGTGTATTTCTGGTTATGATTAACGTACAAAGCGGATTAAATTTATGGTAGTTCACAGTTTTAGTTATTGTTCATAAAGTTTTTCATCATGTTGTCAACCTGTTGGACCACTGATGACATTCTCTATCAGGAACCAACATCACAACTAAGCGGGTACGTGAACTTAAAGTAGCAGGAGATATGAGACATGGTCATGAGACAAAAAGAAATGCCATTTTGTTTCTCGTAGATTCTTTTCAAAGACTGAGAAAACATCATATTCTAGGTATACTTGGTGGGAATGATTTAATGTGTGCCGTTGAGAAGGATAGGATTATAGAGGATGAAATTAAAGCCATACTCTATGTGCCTTACAGATAAAATGCCCACTCCAAAATATCTAGCATCCTTATATAAAGAAAAATAGTTACCAAATAATTATTTCTTTCCTACCCACCATATCCAAACCATCAAATACAAGCTCTGTTTTCAGTTTGAAGAAAGAAGGAATAGTCACCAGCTAAATTTGAGGGCATGAGTAGGGAATTAGGGGCAAAAAAAGAAGAGATGGAAAGAGAAAGCTTTATGAACATCCCTGTCTTTCTACTACAAAGAAATTGAACATTTCATGCATAAAACTAAGTATCTCTTGTTAGGCAGCATACGATCATATCAAAGGAGTAGCAAATAGCACCCGCCGCTGACTGACTGGTAAAAAGAAAATGTGCTCAAGTAGGTCAAGATTCACTTCTCAATGCCTCACAAGCTCCCCCGCCCCACCCTTATTTCTTCAGTAAATACCCACTGTCATTTTTTTGGCATGCAAGTGCGCACACACGCACATGCATACTTACACAAGCACATTGTTATACAGCGAATTTCCTTCTAGATCTGTTCATTGTTTAAAGTCCTCCCTGGCTTCTCCTGTAATGCGTGTCTGTTGGCTTTGATGTTCACTGTCAGGGATACAAAAATTTTACAAATGTTTGATGCATGCTGCTCAAACCTGTGACATTGAACAAGATGTTACTCATTAATAAAAGGTGGGGGAGAAGCTCAAAGATTAATAAATGTTGTCATGGTTGCTGATGGAATAGGATACAAGAAGAAAAATACCCACTATTGCCCTCTTGTGAGTTTAAAGTACAAATATCAAGAAAAAAATAATATGTATATTTAAGGTATTTGGTCTATTAAAATTCTCCTCAGATATAAAGAAACCATTATATTGGTACATACTAAAAAATTTCAACCCCACGAATTCTTCCAGAATTATCTTATATAATAAGATAGAAATATAATATTCAGATTATATAGATGCATATATATACACACACATGCACATATATGTAATAGATGGATATAAATGGATGAGAGATAAGTAGATAAATAGTCTTCTTTCTTCCTTGCTGCATTAAAGAGGCAGAATATGAAAAACTAATCGTATTTAAGTGGTTGTCAGATTTTCATCATATTTAGTATGGGTTTGGTCTATTTTTATTTTTAGGTCCTGGTTATTGTGACCCACACTTATGTTCTCAGCCGTGGAGCTGAAGGTTGTCTAAGTGGCCTTACAGTATCACACCTTCTTACATGAATCCCCGATAGAGCACTTTCCCAGGGTGTCCCTGAACAGCTCCCAGAGACTTTTAGGAACAGCATTCTACTCTCAACACATTTAAAACTTAGAAACTTATTTATTTATATGGGTTTAAAATCTGCCTCTAGGGCAGTTGGGTTTATTCTACTTGGAGCTCATCTCAGAAATAATACATATTTCTGAGATGACAAATAGGTTTCATCTCTTGAGAAAATTCCAATTAGTAGTGGCTGGCTGGAGTGTTAGGAACAATTCTAAGGTGTTTTCAATCTCATCAGGAAGGACTGTAGTGATCTATTAGTGATGCCTGCCATGGGCAGGGTATAGGGCTGGCCAGGTTTAGATTGAGTCTAATTCTTCTTCCCTATGAAATTCCCTCAAATATGTGGATATAGCAGTCATGTTCTTTTTAAGGAATATCTTTTACCTACATCTGAAATCTAGCTGCCTCACAACACATGGTACAGCATCCTCTCTAGCCCCCCAGCATGGTGTAGCTTTTTCTACGACTGTCCTTCTAGCCATCCCCTCACTCATAAAGCACAGAGCTATTCTGTGCTTGCAGAACTTCCCTAGGAAAACCTTCCTTTCAGGGTCACAAGTGAAGCTTGAACACCTCTTAAAAGTTCCTCTGAGTTCATATCTATATGCAATTCAGTGTGCCAAAAGCAAACCATCATCTTGTCATTTGACTACTGAGATAGCTTGCCATAACCATCAAAAATTTGCTTAAAATTGCATTTTTATTTCCTACTCTGCTTTTAAAGGGTATTGCTGATCAGCTACATATTCTGTTTCTACCTTGAAGATTTTGTATCCTTATATGTCTGTATGGACATAGCTAAGGGTATATTGATGATTCTAGTATTGAGTGTAAAAGCACGATTGACACAAAAACTGCTTACATATGGTAAATGGAAATCCAGTTCCGGAAACATCACAGCACAGCCTCTCACCCCTACTCCCTGCCAAGAGGCTGTGAAACAAGCATGAATTTTTTGTTTGTATTTCTATTGGGATGATATTCTTTTAAGAGCTAGTAAGACAAGGTGGAATGTTGTCACTTTTAGTTCTACTCAAGTCCAGATTCCACGTGCCCTCATATAATGGACTTCCAGAATAGCCCTACCTCAATCAATAGAACATCAAATAATATACTTTGAATTACAAATCTATCAATGCAAAATGATTCAGTTGCGAATATCCTCCATTCATGCTGCATTACTGATTAAACACAACCATGTTGATGTTATGATGGGCTTCCATACCTATTTTATTTTTGATATACTGGTATATTTAGGATTTTATCTTTCCATTTTATATGCTGGGTTATCTTGCATCAACAACGTATATAAAACCGTTCATGTTTCCTGTTATGACAGCTGCACAAAGTCCATGTCTCAGAGCTGTATATCAAAGTGGCAAACAATAACAAAACACAGATCTGTTTTGACACTAATATGGATTTCATGCTTGTTTCACAGCCCCTTGCCCCAAACATTCAAAAACATTGTAGTACCCAGTAAATAACAGTCCAGAAGCAAAATCCAGAGACTGTATCTATTATTTCAGATCAAAATTATGAGATACAAGAATGCACACTCCTTTTCTACATTTTGCATTTTATTCTGTATCCTGTGTTTTTAGGATTAAAGTACTTCACTCCCCAAATTCAGAATGTGACTGAAGGTGAAATAAGAGGTTTCCTTAGAGGTTTCTCTTACATTTAAAACAAACATATCATTGTTTTGCCATCAATCATCTTGATTTCTTTTCAGCTTACTATGCCAAGCACCTTTTCCCGCATTGTTACAAGAATTAGGTTGTTTCAGTCTTAAAAATGACCCTATTAGGTAGATTATACTACTGCTCCATGTCACAGATGAAAAAAAAGGAGGCTCGGAGGGGTTAAGTGACACACTCAAGATTCCAAAATAGTAATAGTGTGGTCAGGATTTGAACCCGGAAAGTATGGCTCCAGAGCCCACAGAGTTATCACCATATCGTGCTGTCTGGTATGTAAATTATAATGAACTGGAAGGGTTGAGTAAGGTACTAAAGTTTGCTGAGTCTCTATTTTATATCAGGAATTATGACAATCAACATCAACAATCTTCCTTAATCCTCACAACAGCCCTATTTGTTAGGAACCAGCATTCCTCCCTTTTGTTAAGTACAACTTGAAAGATAAACCAAATAGGCAATAAAATGAGAAGAGTGAAGACGACCTTAGTTACACAGCTGGTAAGGGAGAAAAGCTGGATGTAGACTCCCACTTGCTTGCATCTGAACCAGACAGTTATTTCAGCTTTCATATTCTAAAAGAAAATCTAACCTTAATAAAGTGGTTGACTAAATTTTCTTACCTCTTTTCTCATCTCCATGATCTTTCTATCTTGAAAGTCCAAGAAACTGAAGGGCTTTGGATGAAACAGAACATACCACTATGTTTAAACATCTCCAAGCCACATTGAAGTCATTTTAGAGTCATCTTGTGTTAAATTTTTCTTGGAAATGGAGTGGCATTGTTAGTGTTTTGAAAGACAGCAAATATAACTGCATATTATATCATAAGAATAGACAATTATAAAAAGAGTATAAGATGAAGTACCTTTACATGAGCTGTAATTGCAGCTGGTAATTAAACTGAAGTGTTTCATTTTCCCAGTCAGCTCATCAGTGACACCAGAAAATAAATAATTTGAAAGTGAAATCCTTAGGGGCAAACAATTGTAATTAATTGCATTTTCCAAAGGAGAAAGCATTCCTAAAGCCTGTTTGGGGTGACCTCTTGAGTAACATACACAGTGATTTACGCTGTGAGCAGGAGGGTAGGGTTCAGAACCAGACCTGATTTAATTTGAATATTCATGAAGTCTCCAGCATGATTTATACTTCAAATCCATCTCCATTCTCAAATTTATTGTCCCCTAGGTGAAAAAAGAAAGCAGATTTATATTCTGAATAATTCACATTGCACAATGAGATGATCAGCATAGAAAGACTTTACCATGGTGGAAGCACATAAAGTGGGGCTGCTATTCATTTCTTCCAACTTGGAATCTCCTCAAGTATCAAGAGTATTTTCTTAGAAATGCTTGGGAGCTGAAATGAAAATATTTATGCATATAAATGTGGGTCCATATCTCATAACACTGTGGGATTAGAATCATAAAATTCAGGCAGTCTGATTTGCCGCTATTCAGTCACACAGAAAGTGGCATTTGGGATTTGTGCACATCTTTTTGGCTATTCAGATCACATGGAACAAATTGCTGTGACTTTTCTGATTTGTGCTGCTTGCTCTGAGACCTGACCTGAAGTAGGCTTTCTTCTATATAATTTCACATAATTTAATCAAGAACTCTAGTACTCATTTCTCTTCTCTTCTTTTCTTTTACTTCTGATGTGAACATGGCCTTTGGACACAGAGAGGCACGGATACAGAGCCCAGCTCACTAAATCAGTAAGCTTTTACCATGTAACAAAGAACCCTAAAACTTAGTCGCTTAAAACAATAACTATTTATTTAGCTTATGATTATTCAGGAAGGCAATTTGGGCTGGGTTCTACTAGGTGGTTCTTCTGTTCTAGGCCAGGCTCACCTGATCTGAGCTGGGGCTCACATATGTGTTTGCAAGGAAGTGCCAGGTTGGGTGGGGTAGGGTGGTCTAGGGAGGCTTCAGCTGACATAGCTTATCTCTGCTCCATGTGGTCTTCCACTTTCTAGCAGGCTAACCTGAGCTTTCTCAAATGGTGGTGTGGCAGGGATCCCTAGATCAGTAAAGGAGGGTGAGTCCAAAAACACATGCACTTTTCAAGCCTCCTATTGTCCCATTGGCCTAATGGCCAAGCCCAGAGACAGGGTGAAGGTTACTACCAAAAACTAAGTATACTGAGAGGCATGAACAAATTGGGGGCTATTACTACAAGAATTGACTACATACACGTAGAAGAAACTATAGGCTAGCTTCTTAGTCCTTCATTCCCAGTTTCAGCATCATCTCATAGGGTTGTTTGGGGGATTAAAATTAACTAATATAAGTAAATTTAATGGGTAGACTGCCTGGCATACTTAATAAAGGAAGGATGCTTTTCTCTTCAAGATATCTATGTAGTCCCATTTATTAGTTACACAAAGCAGGTATTTTAAATATGAGAGCAAACTGTTAGTGACATGTCATACCACTGACCTCTAGAATTGTTTAGTATTTAGCTGGAGAGGCTAGTATTTATCTCCTTCTTCCTTAACAATTTCACGTCAGTCTTTACTGAAGCTATGCATTAACTTGGAGGATAAACTTCTGCAAAGAAGTATATTCCTAAAATAGTATGTGAATGCATGCATGTATGTAAAATGTATTTCCCATAAAAACTGAACGTTTATTGAGCCATTTATTTAAGCTCCTCTTTTATTTCTTTGCAACCTACCAATCAGAGGCAAAACTAGGCCAACACGGTCCATGCATTGCATTGGGGATCATAGGCTAGAAGAGGCCGTAAAGGTTCAGTTTTCCAACTATTGACCATGGCCGTTGAAGCAGCTAAGGTGTTTTAAAGTTAGCTCGACAATGTAAGCAAATAATCAAAAGAGCCCTTAAAGTGAACTCAACTTTGGCCTGATCGTCTTTAAAATCTGGCTCCGATATTAATGCATGGATGTTCACATCTTTAATTTGGAACTAGGCCACCAGCACAATAGAGTAGATGAACTTCTGTGATTTTCAAGTGCACCCATGCTTTTTCCCATTGATCTGTGGGTAATAGATCATTCTATTGGCATCTCTGCAGCATTCAAATACAGTCTGCATAATTCAAAACTGGTCAGTAAATGTATCACTGAAGTACCTTGACCTGAAGATCATATAAATGAAAAGCCATTTAAAAAATCAAAATAGATCACTGTAGTTGTCATATTTACTCTGTGAAACACACAATTTATTTCACCAAAATATATTTCTCGTACATCTATTATTTTATAGGTCATTAAAATAGTGCAGAGCATATCAGGTTTATTTCAGTGTGCAAAGACATCTTGTATGTATCTCTTTGGCCTTTCAGGACTGATGGAACCTCTCTGATCTTTGCTGACTTAAACAAAAAGGAAAAGAGCATTTGGTCAGCATGGGCTGAGGCAAAGAGCTATGTTTATACTTGGCAGTCCTTTGATATTGACTGTTTTGAGGGTAGGAGAGTGAAAGAATTTGAAGACTTCATTGGGATCATATGTTTATAGGGGACAAGGCAAAAACTACTTTTTAAAATGTAATATTGCATGTGTCAAAATACCATTTTCTATTAGTCCAATAATAATTTAACATACAGTTTTTAATTTTTTTTTTTTTTTTACTATTTTTTTTTAATTTTTATTTATTTGTTTATTTATTTATGGCTGTGTTGGGTCTTCGTTTCTGTGCGAGGGCTTTCTCTATTTGCGGCAAGCGGGGACCACTCTTCATCGCGGTGCGCGGGCCTCTCACTATCACGGCCTCTCTTGTTGCGGAGCCCAGGCTCCAGACGCGCAGGCTCAGTAATTGTGGCTCACGGGCCCAGTTGCTCCGCGGCATGTGGGATCCTCCCAGGCCAGGGCTCGAACCCGTGTCCCCCGCACCGGCAGGCAGATTCTCAACCACTGCGCCACCAGGGAAGCCCCAGTTTTTAATTTTTGATTAATCTGTTTCAGTGAGTCAGGCTGCTGGAAACCAAAGTGATTGGCTTTCTGAGATGGAAAGATTATAATTTCATTTTTGTAGTTGAAGTAATCACTTTGAACCAGATACAGAATTCCAGGCAGTAACTACTCAATACTTCTTGTTATAACCCGATTAACTCAAACGGATGAAAAATCTACTGTGAAAAATGAACGCCAGTTGTAAAATCTTTTCAAGGGGCCTAACAGAAACCTTAGCAGGGTAATTACTGATTTGTGAGCATTTATTAAGAAGTGGAGTTTTAAAACATAAGACTATTCATGAATTTGCTGAGATCATATCTTAAAATACTACATGAACAGCACAAGATTTTCTGGGGTGTGTTCTATATTAATTTTATTATTGATTACTTCAGTCACCGTCTCTGTGGCAGAACAGTCTTTCTCCAGATATACAGTTATTTAAAAGCAATCAATTTAAGGGAAAATGTAGAATGACAATGCTTTAAGAAGTGTTCACATCTAATCATAGAAGATCAAGCATATAGGAAATAAAATGGCAATTACTTTTATTTGCTAATTACAGATCATTACAAAGGCCATTCTGAAAGTAAAATTCAAAATTTAAATCTGTGTGGACAGAATATGATCTTTATTATATTGTCTTGTTTTGCTTTATAATCTAAAGTCTGTTTATGTGCTAAATAGTTTGCTTAAGCAAAAATATCTTTAGTTATTAAAAAAGCTAAGAACGTAAGGATGCCAAAATTCATGCTTTTGATTGTATGCCAGTAATTGTATTTGATTCACTTTTTACAAGTTGCGCCTCTGATGACAGTTCAACTGAACTAGTATTTATTGAGCAATTATTTAGTTTATAGTCACTGTGCTAGAACACAGTGATACAGAGATGAATAAAGCATGATTCCTGTCCTCAGAGAAGATAGACGTATACACAGCAACTGTAATATATCAAGTAAGAGCTATACAAGTGGTATGAATTGGGTTACTCAAAACAGTCAAGGGAGTGATTCTTCTGGGGTGGGAGGAATGGGAGAAGGTGACATTGGAGCTGAGAATACAGGGAGATGTATCAAGGGTCCCCAAGGCCACCCCCAGTTTCGGTGATTCACTAGGCAAACTCACAGGACTCAGCATATAGTTGTTTTCATGGCTGTGATTTATTACAGCAAGAGGATACAAAACAAAAACAGCAAAGAAAAAAGGGGCATGGCGTGAATCCCAGAGGAAACCAGGCACAAGGTTCCAAGACTCTTCTCCCAGGCGAGTCACACAGGTTGCACTTAATTCTTCCAGCAAGGAATTGTGACGACACATGTGAAATGTTGTCTGTCAGGGAAGTTCATTAGATTCAGCACCCAGGGATTTTACTGGGGGCTGGTCACATAAGCACCCTCTGCCTAGCACATCAAAATGCCAGACTCCCAGAAGGAAAGCAGATGTTCAGCATAAAGCATACTGTTTGCAGAAACCATTTAGGCACAGTGAGCCATACTTATAAGGGAATGATGGGAGCTCTCCCAAAATCCAAGTTCCAGAGGCCAGTCGAGAGTGAACCTTGTAATCCGGCCTTTCTAGGGATAGCAGTCTCAGTCCTGGTAGGTTAACTCTCTTCCGCACGGGTAAACAGGATCTGTCCAGATAGAGTTGGTGGAGAAATGAATTCAGGCTGAGAAAACATCAAGAAAGGACTCAGAGGTATGAAAAATGATTCAAAGCATTTCATTCAGTGAGATATTAAAGCCTAAATGCTACTGGAATGACTCAGAATGTAAAATCCACATTCCTCAGGCCCTGAGTGGATTCCAGCATCCCTAAACAGGCATCATCTTGTAAAGGAGACTAAAGCAGTGATTGTGTTAATTCAAAACATTTTGCCTCCATTGTCTACTTCATTCGTATAATGATGTATTTCTAGTTTGGAATATCTGGATATTTGTCTTGGTTCAGTGCTTTTTTTTTTCTGCAGTGTGTACAGTTTCTGACCATCACACGTTTGAAGTGTATAGTTCAAGATCTCTATCACAGTACAATGGAGAGTGTAATGTTGTCCTGGGTGTGGAGTATATACCCTCAGAGATGACATTTCAGAATAGAGTACATTTATAAAAGTGATAGACGCAAAATGTCATTTTTATCACTAGTACTTACTGCATTAACTATAAACTGTGGAATTGTGCTCTTTCTTTTCCCCAGCCAGATTAAGACATGCTTCAGTGTCTATCAGATCCTATACTTGTACGATCTAAAGCAGCACCATCCCTCTATTTCACTAAGAGAGAAATGAAAACTGTTAAGCTCATAAATATTTCACCACAGATCGCTATGTATTAGCTGCTCACTGTTGAATTCAGCTGCTGTGAAATGCTGATAATTCTGTACTGAGGGCTTGAGGACAACCTCTATTTCAATAAATATTATGGCTTGTACTGATTTATGAGTTCCATGCATTCCCTGATAGACAAGATGGAATATATTAGCCTTATTAATGCAATTGGTGTAATGTACTCAAAGAACTAAGTCTCAATTTTAGAGATTTAGCTGCTTGGGTATGCTACCACTATAACATGCATGGGCCTTGGTGGTGTAGAAATATATATCTTATAAAACATTGCACAAATGATATCTCTGTATAGTTTGGAAATATATTAGAAAATATATATATTGCTTATATTTTATTTTGTTAAACTCTTAGGAAATTATAAACGAATTCCAAAACTAAAAAAAAAGCTTAAAAACAAAGGATTCTTATCTTTTATTATCTTCTTTATTGAAGGTAAATTAGGACTCTGAAAGAAATGTATTTGTGTCCTATTGCTGGTGTAACAAATTGCCAAAAACTTAGTAGCTTAAAGCAACACAAATATATTATCTTACAGATGTGGAGGTCAGAAGTCCAAAATGGGCTTTACATGACTAAAACCAAGGTGTGGGCATGGCTGTGTTCCTTACTGGAGGCTCTAGGGGAAAATCTGTTTCTCTGCCTTTTTCAGCTTCTAGAGGCTGCCTGCATTCCTTGGCTCGTGACCCCTTTCTCCATCTTCAAAGGCAGCAGCATTGCACCTTCACATTTCTCTCTCTCTCTCTCTCTCACCTCTGTTTCCATTGTCACATCTTCTTTTCTGACTCTAACCCTCTAAGAAAGATCCTTATGATCAACTTTGGGCCCACCTAGATAAACCAGGATTATCTCCCCATCTCAAGATCCCTAACTTAATCACATCTGCAAATTCCATTTTGCCATGTATGGTGTCATAATCACAGGTTCTGGAGATTAAGATGTGGACATCTTTGGGAGGCCATTATTCTGTCCATAACAACCCCCATATCTTTATTTTGTGTAAGAAGCCTTTCTTGGCTTTTGCTTATTGCTAGCAAAAGATTCCATTTAATTCAGCAAATATGTATAGACCGCCTATTGAATATTGTGGACTGCAATAATCAGAATTACAAGTTATTCTTAAAACATGGTTAAGCTCTTAAAATATTTTAGCATGAGCTATCTGCTCCAGTTCCAACTCACACAGAGGCTTCTCTTGAAAAATTTCCCACAGGCCCAGGGGCCACTCCTCAGATTTACAGCAATGAAAACATAAATGAAGCTACTTACTTAGGGGTGACCAAGCTGTGGAGAAGTGATGAATGCCAAACCAAGCTGCCAGAAACTGATTTATAAACCAGAATGCTGATTCATCAAATGAAATGGGAGATGAATCTGGTAAGATAACTGGCATCAATCATCTGAACAAGACACACTCCCTCTTAATGAGTAAGTCCACTGAAGAGACTAAATTGCAGATCAGGAGGCTTCTTGAGACAGGGAATTAGAGAGAAGAGAAAGGAATGAAGGGGCCTTCCTTTGAACTCAGGTCTCTCAGACACTTTGTTCCTCCCCACTCTGAGGGGCTTATAGTCTGCGAGTCTGGCAGCTGACACTGCCGGTTCTTACCTTCAGCTGGCTTTTGTCCCTTCTCTATTCAGACCACCACCCTTGTCTTGGGACAACAAAGTCCCAACACTGTTAGAAAGATTTAGGTCAGAGCTTACTTTGCATTCATGATATTTAGTCTCCTCTGCTTTTAGGAGATAAACTAGGGAATTCAGTAAAGATATTTGGGGAACACCTTAAACTCATCAGCCACCTTTTTGTTTTATTTTATTGAAGTAAAGTTGATACAATGTTGTATCAGTTTCTGGTATACAGCAAAGTGATTCAGTTATACATATATATAATAGTTTGCATCTACTAATCCCAAACTCCCACTCCATCCTTCCCCCATGCCCCCCACCTTTGGCAACCGCAAGTCTGTTCTCTAGGTCTGTGATTCTGTTTATGCTTCATAGATAGGTTCATCTGTGTCATATTTTAGATTCCACATAAAAGTGATATTATATGGTATTTGTCTTTCTCTGTCTGACTTACTTCACTTAGTATGATAATCTCTAGGTCCATCCATGTTGCTGCAAATGGCTTTATTTCACTGTTTTTTATGGCTGAGTAGTATTCCATTTTGTGTGTGTGTGTGTGTGTGTACCACATCTTCTTTATTCATTCATCTGTCAATGGATTTTTAGGTTGCTTCCATGTCCTGGCTATTGTAAATACAGCTGCAATGAACATTGTGGTACTGACTCTTTTTGAATTATGGTTTGCTCAGGGTATATGCCCAGAAGTGGGATTGCTGGATCATATGGTAATTCTATTTTTAGTTTTTTAAGGAACCTCCATTCTGTTCTCCATAGTGGCTGTATCAATTTACATTCCCACCAACAGTGCAAGAGGGCTCCCTTTTCTCCACACCCTCTCCAGCATTTGTTGTTTGTAGATTTTTTCATCATGGCCATTCTGAATGTTGTGAGGTGATACCTCATTGTAGTTTTAATTTGCATTTCTCTAATGATTAGCGATGTTGAGCATCTTTTCAAGTGCCCATTCATCAGCCACCTTTTACATAAACCATTTTTATAGTGAATAACCATGTCTGTTTCAGCTTAATGCTTATTAGCTTTAATTTTCAAAAGGTGACAGTTTTTCCCATTCAATTTAGCAATGACTTACTAAGCTCCTCAAGAGCAAGAAAACTCTCAGGAGGAAACAGAAATAAGCAGGACAGTCCTCCACAGAAGCTTAGAGAAAGGTTCAAGCAATAACAACAACAACAACAGGCAGAAATAATTATGGTACAGAATTAAGAAATCATATAAGACAGACCTTTCCAGAAAATGAAGCCATCATACATCTGAATGTGAGAGTGGGGTGGCTTTTGAGCTGGACCTTCTAGGGCACATGGGGTTTTGCCAAGAGGAATGGGGAAGAGGCTGCTGTGCACAGTTGAAGAGCCATTTGGTAAACCACATTCTAGAGTGAGAGCAGCCCCAGGCACATTCAGAGAAAAATGACGGCATGTACCCTATTTAAAGACTGCAAGGAGTTCATGTGAAAGACCTGACCTGCCAATTCTCTTATGGCTTTTAAAAATCTAAACAAACAAACAGAAACACTATTCCTAATTGTAACCACAAGTGATTAAGTTAGCTGGTGTATTTTTCTTTACTTTTCTGGGTAACACCTGAATTTGAAAAGCCAGGACAATGAAAAGATAATGATTAAGGCAATAGCATAACATTTAATGATTAATCATGTTAGGAGTGACTTGATTATAACCAGTCATCAACTGCTGATCCATATTTAACCATTCGTTCCTCAAAGTCTATTCTTAGTAAAAGGAAACATGCAAAATTAATATAAAGCCTTTAATTTCTGAACTTTTGGCAGCTGAACTCTGTTCAGCTCTGGAGTGCCTGGTTATATGCCATTTTCTATTATGTAATTTCACTCAGAAGTGCTATCTTTTTATGGTGTTTTAATTGCTGAGAAATCAATAGTTAATCAGAAGATAGTTTGAACTATTAAATGACAAGATTGTTTTTAATTCATTATGTTTAACTAATTACAAATGAATAACTTATTTTCTTTTCATCTGTGTCATGTAAATGATGGAAAGGAATCTCACTGTATCTAACTTATGACTTTTTTTTTTATATCTTTCTTGGAGTATAATTGCTTTACAATGTTGTGTTAGTTTCTGGTATACAACAAAATGAATCAGCTGTATGTATACGTATATCCCCATATCCCCTCCCTCTTGAGCCTCCCTCCCACCCTCCCTATCCCACCCCTCTAGGTGGTCACAAAGCATCAAGCTGATCTCCCTGTGCTATGCAGCAGCTTCCCACTAGCCATCCATCTTACATTTGGTAGTGTATATATGTCAACGCTACTCTCTCACTTCATCCCAGCTTCCCCTACCCCCCCACCCACGTGTCCTCGAGTCATAGAAAATCCTAAAGATGCCACCAGAAAACTACTAGAGCTAATCAATGAATTTGGTAAAGTAGGAGGATACAAAATTAATACACAGAAATCTCTTGCATTCCTATACACTAACAATGAAAGATCAGAAAGAGAAATTAAGGAAACACTCCCATTTACCATTGCAACAAAAAGAGTAAAGTACCTAGGAATAAACCTACCTAAGGAGGCAGAAGACCTGTATGCAGAAAACTATAAGACACTGATGAAAGAAATCAAAGACGATGCAAACAGACAGAAAGATATACCATGTTCTTGGAATGGAAGAATCAACGTTGTGAAAATGACTATACTACCTAAAGCAATCTACAGATTCAATGCAATCCCTATCAAATTACCAATGGCATTTTTCACAGAACTAGAATGACTTTTTATCTGAGTCTTCTCTCATTCTCCTTCCAAATTTTTGAGGTGTAAAAAATGACTCTCTGCCTTCACATAAATTGCCCTTGAAATGTTTCTGTAGTTAGTGACAGCCGTCTTACACTTACTTCCAGGAAAAAGACTCTATTCACATACTGTTCAGGCCCTTTCACTGGCTTGAGCAGCTTACAACAGGGAAAAGAATGTGACATTATCAAAGACTTCCTTCTGGCTTTTACTGTATGCTGTCTTCGAGTAACACATACTGAGGGGCATGGAGGTGGAGTGAACAGACCAGAGTGAATTTACCTCTTGGAGACAGGGGCTTTCTAAGATGAAGTAGGGAAAGTGTTGACGAGGTAAGAGCCACTTTAAGAATAAATGTATCACTTTTTTTTTTTACGTATTTGTTTATTTATTTATGTATGGCTGTGTTGGGTCTTCATTTCTGTGCGAGGGCTTTCTCTAGTTGCGGCAAGTGGGGGCCACTCTTCATCGCGGTGCTCGGGCCTCTCACTGTCG
The DNA here is from genome assembly GCF_009873245.2 of Balaenoptera musculus. Classification (NCBI taxonomy): domain Eukaryota; kingdom Metazoa; phylum Chordata; class Mammalia; order Artiodactyla; family Balaenopteridae; genus Balaenoptera; species Balaenoptera musculus. The sequence continues at coordinate 25,545,893 of NC_045806.1, forward strand.
TGGCCTCTCTTGTTGCAGAGCACAGGCTCCAGACGCGCAGGCTCAGTAGTTGTGGCTCACGGGCCCAGCTGCTCCGCGGCATGTGGGATCTTCCCAGACCAGGGCTCGAACCCGTGTCCCCTGCATTGGCAGGCAGATTCTCAACCACTGCGCCACCAGGGAAGCCCAATGTTTCACTTTAATGACTTCTTATTTTATTGGTATATGGTGTTATTTTCTTTTCATGTTAACTTTTTGTATTGAGGTATAATTGACAAATAAAATAGTATATATTTAAAGCATAAAAAAAGAATAAATGTTTCATATGATATATATGTTTATTTTATTTCATTCTTGGTTCAGCTCAAAGTGCAGAAATATTGGAAGAATATTATTCCACCTGGTCATTAGAATTGGCAAGCCACCCAAGGGCAGGACTGTGGGCTGATCAGGTTCTGAAATAAGGTGGCTCACTTGAATCCCAGCTTTCCATTCTTACTCACTGTGACTTTGAGCCAGTGACTTACTTCTCTACCATTAGATTAATTTTCTGACTTATCTGATGGAAATATACTTTCTTGGTATTATAGTAATGATTAAAGTAATGGTATGTATAAAACATTAGCACAACACCTGGCACAGAGTAATCAAGCAATAAATGGTGGTAACTTTTATTAAAAATAAGAGGTATTATTTCTTTATAGCACCTATTTATTTTGTGTGGGTGGTTGTATACCTCTTTTTTAAAAAATATTTCTTCGTAGACTATAGGACACCCATTGGCTATTTCTGAAACACAATTTAAATAGAGTCTTCACCACACACAGTGGAGAAATAGAAAGAGGAATTTGGGGACTGGTATTCAAACCATTGAATCAGGAAGACAGTATTAGTACAGGGATTGCCACCTAGCAAATTTCTCTCTGTGAGAAAGGTGTCCTTTCATGTCAGTATAGGAGGAGATTCATTACCCATTAATTTTTTAATGAGACAAACAATAAGCATCTACTGGAATTCACCTACCGAAGTATAGATAGTATGTTTGTGTATGTGTACACACACAACTACAGCACCTAACATGTATGCTCATATATACATGGGATGGGAGAGGGATTGGTTGATTAATTCTTATATCTTTAAATATGTCTTTAAATACACTTGAAAGTTCTTGAGAGAGTTATCTTTTATTTAGTTATCTTAAAAGTTATCACCACAAAAAATGGTAATTATGTGATAGGGTAGATGTGTTAACTAACATTATACTGGTGATCATTTTACAATATATTCATATGTCAAGTCATCATGTTGTACACTTAAACTTGCACAATGTTGGGACTTCCCTGGTGGGGCAGTGGTTAAGAATCCGCTTGCCAAAGCAGGAGGCACGAGTTCAAGCCCTGGTCCGGGAAGATCCCACATGCTGCAGAGCAACTAAGCCCGTGCGCCACAACTACTGAGCCTCCGCTCCAGAGCCCGCGAGTCACAACTGCTGATGCCCACGCGCCTAGAGCCTGTGCTCCGCAACAAGAGAAACCACCGCAGTGAGAAGCCCGCTCGCCGCAACTAGAGAAAGCCCACGCGCAGCAACGAAGACCCAACACAGCCAAATAAATAAACAAATTTATAAAAAAAAGAAAACTTATACAACGTTATATGTCAGTAATATATCAATAAAGCTGGAAAAACAGAAACAACAGAAATATATATATTCAAGTGCCCTAGATTTGATTTTAGAAAATCCTAGTCAACACACTCAAGTACTCCCTTGAATCCTTTCTCTTGAGTCTTGAGGTAGAGCCCAGAGTCCCTGATGTTCTGGTAACTCTTCAGACATCCTAAAAGTACTTCACTGAGGGAGGGGGGCAGTGTTGAAGACCATCAGCTTCTCGGGAGGGTCTGGGACAAGATGTGGTTCAGAAGTCAAAATTATTTAGAATGTAGTAAGATAATGTGGTGTATCTGGATCAGGTATGACATTCCATCCCAAGAGAGTTCAGGGGCAGTACCCCATAACCAGTACTATTTCTGAAGCAAAACATATGAATATTCACACTAAGTGTGATAAATAAAGATCATAAATAGCCTTAAGCAGTTTCAAGGAAATTTCTGCCACCAAATGAGTTATATTACTAAAAAGCAGCTTTCAGTTTTTAGAGCTTCTAGGAATTCTGAATTACAAGTAAGGAATTGCAGACCTGTAGCTGAAGTCCAGTATCCAGGGAATCAGTAGAAGACTCACATTCCTCTCTATTTCTACACTGTACCTAAAAGATTGTAAATTGCTACTAGAACAGCCCTAGGTGTCTTGTAGTTTATCAAGATGCATAATTTGTGAATGTGTGAATTATGTAATCACAGACATAAGCACCTAAAAATTCATATATGTTGCATTATATTTATTATTCTATGTAATTCTTCTTTTAACAGCATTTACCAGTGCATCCCAGTAGCCCCACTTGAACTAATATCAATTGCTTGCCTGGCCCAATGCAAACATATAAATCATTGAAAAAAAACTTGAAAACCACAGCTGGAAATTAGAAACCTATCTCTGCAATAAGATATTTTTATGCAAAGAGGAAATGAACTGAGTACTTAAATCTGGAGCCCCTCTCAGCTTCACTTGAAATAGTTTTGCCTGAAAAATTGCATAACGTGTTCACTGATAAGAAAAGCAATGCGTTTTAATAAAATAAGTATGTGTAAATTTAAACTACCTTTCAGATTTCAAATGGTGCAAGGGAAAAAACTTCCTCAAAGGTTTAAAACCTACTGAAAACACGAAAAGAAATGCGGAAAAGTAACAAAGTGAGCCAAATATTTATGTCTATATACTTATTTATATTTATCCATCCACCTATCTTTAGCTAGCTAGCTAGCTATCATATTATATTCAACCCACTGCTAAAATAAAGTGTCATCAATGTAAAAGTAAAGACGGTTGCTCCCTTTCAAGGAATATCTAACTTTTAGGTATGGAGAATACCTTCTTATGCTTCCTTCATCTTCCATCTATCAAGAATTGATTGTATACCTACTGGTGCTCCAAATGTGGCTTTGTAAAGCTTTGAATCTAGGAGGAGTACCAGAAACACCCTTCTACTAGAAGAACTTCAATCTAGTTAGAAAAGATGCTGCTAGGGTCTTGTGGATGAAAAGGGCACACAATATGCCACAAAGTGTTTTGCACATGATAAGAGTTGCTTGATTATCAAGCATTCACATTCACAGCTAGTACCTCAGAACCCTTATTTTTCAATTTGGACTCTATTCAGATCCAGGGACCATATGTACCTTGGCTGAGAAAAAAGAGTTATTACACTGAAACATATGAAATTGCCACTCTGTAGGTCTGAAATGCTGGCAATTTCATATGGTTCACTGTAATGTAAGATGGCGATCTGGAATCTATTGCCCTAGGACAGTTAGTCTTTTGTTCCTCTTGTAACCTTGATCTTGGACATTTTGTCCTGGAGCAACAGCCACTCCCCACCATGAATTAGTCCCTAAAATCTATGTGCCTCCAGATCTCCCCAATGCTAACTACTTAACCTGGAGTTTGATCATTGCCTGGGCATCTGGCCAATGGGCTTTTATCTGCCTACTCTTCTCTCCAGACTTGCAGGACCCTGAGAGTGAGTGCTTTCTTAAATCTTGTTCCCTAGGCGCCTTGTTTGACTCATCCTAGTCCCAGACCTGCATGACATCACACTTGATCATCAATCCAGAGCTGTCTGAATTCAACCATCAAAATTCAATTGAAAAGGTCTCACTCCTAGGGAGATATTTTTCACCCTAATCACATTACCTCCTCTGCTGCATTTGACACTATGAGTCACTCTATCCTTCCCAAAGTTCTTTTCTTTTATAAGTTATCATGAAGTAGCTGCCTTTGTTCTTTGTACATCTGTGTTACTCTAACCAAACAATCGCCACTCACCTCTTGGAGCTACCCAAGGCTTGGTCTCCTGTCCTCTCCCCTTTTTAAATTCTTTCTGGACAATGTCATCCCAGAATGGTTTTGACTATCAACTATGTACCAATGGCTCTCTAAACTCCACCTCTAGCCCACACGTCTACTCTCCACTGCCATCTCAACCTGAAGGTGCCACAAGGGTCACAGACTCAACTGTCCCTCCTCTTCCAGTGCTTTCTTTCTCAGTTGGTGACACCATACAGTCACCTAAGTTAGAACTTTGGAATTCATCTCTGATCCCTCCCTTTCTCTTGCTTCCCCATGGCCAGTTCACCACCAAGTCTTTTCTTTCTCTTTTAGCTAAGGATGTCTTAAAACTGTTTCTTCCTACCCATCTTTTCTGCATTGCAGTGGAGTTCACCATAGTTTACCCAAAGTCCTTCTCCTATAAGACCTCTGAATGTGATCTTTCCCCTTTCACCTGAGAACAGCATGAGAAACATCTAGACACTGATGCCGTGATAACATGAATGATTTTCATACAGGCGTGTATAAAAATAATTTCCACATAAGAAATTATTTCCTATATTGATTTTTATTACACATGTTAAAAATTGAGATAAAACACTTGTCCTTTTAAAACAATTTTGAACAGTTTTTCTAAAAGAGGTGAAGATACACCATACACAGTGAGTCCAATTGCCATTGGTTTTTACTATAAAACTCTATTGGTAAAATGCTAATTGCTGGATTAAAATAAATGTTTACATAGGAAAGATCTTCAAAAAGAAATCAAAGTGCCATTTAATATCTTCTAAAATTTATATTTAAAAATAAAATACATTTGATGCACTTTAAAAAATACTTTAATTTTTTAGAGAAGTTTTAGGTTCACAGCAAAAGTGGACAGAAAGTACAGAGTTCCCATATAGCCCCTGCCCCCTCACATGCCTACGTAGCCTCCCCCATTATCAACATCCCCTAACAAAGTGATATACTTGTTACAATCAATGAACCTATACTAACACATAATAATAACCCAAAGTACATAGGTTATGTTAGTTTCACTCTTGGTGTTGTACATTCAGTGGGTTTGGACAAAAGTATAATGACATGTATCACCATAATAGTATCATACAGAGTAATTTCACTGTGCTAAAAGTCCTCTGTGCTCCGCCAATTCATCCCTCCTTCCACCTAACCCCTGGCAACCACTGATCTTTTTATTATCTCCACAGTTCTTTCTTCTCCAGAATGTCATATAGTTGGAATCATACAGCATATAGCCTTTTCAGATTAGCTTCTTTCACTTAGTAATATGCATTTAAGTTCCCTCCAAATTTTTTCATGTTTTGATAGCTCTTTTCTTTTTAGTGCTGAATAATATTCCATTGTCTGGGTGTACCACCATTTATCTATTTACCTACTGAAGAGTATCTTGGTTGCTTCCAAGTTAGGGGAATTATGAATAAGGCTGCTATAAACATTCATGTATAGGATTTTGTTTGGGCATAAATTTATAACTCCTTTGGATAAATACTAAAGAGAGTGACTGCTGAATCACATATAAGAGTATATTTCGTTTTGTAGGAAACTTCCAAAGTGTCTTTCAAAGTTGTTACCATTTTGCATTCCCACCAGCAATGAATGAGTGTTCTTGTTACCTCTACATCCTCACCAGCACTTGATGTTGTCAGTGTTCTGGAATTTGGCCATTTCATAGGTGTATGGTAGCATCAAAGTGTTGTTTAATTTGCATTTCCCTTATGACATATGTTGTGGAACATCTTTTCATATGCTTATATGCCATCTATATATTGATGTTTTCTTTGGTGAGGTGTCTGTTAAGGTCTTTGACCTATTTTTTAACAGAATTGTTTGTTTTCTTATCATTGAGGTTTAAGAGTTCTTTGAATATTTTGGAAAACAGCCCTTTATAAAATGTATATTTTCTCCCAGTCTGTGGCTTGTCTTTTCATTATATTGACAGTGTCAGAACAGAAATTATTAATTTTAATGAAGTCCAGCTCATTAATTTCTTCTTTCATGGATTGTACCTCTGATGTTATATCTAAAAGGTCAATTGCCAAACCCAAATCATCTACATTTTTACATACGTTATCTTCTAGGAGTTTTATAGTTTTGTGTCTTATATTTAGGTCTACGATCCACTTTGAGTTAATTTTTGTGAAGGGTGTAAAGTCTGTGTCTAGATTCATTTTGTTGCATGTAGATGTCCAATTGTTACAGCACCATTTGTTGAAAAGACTATCTTTGCTCCATTATATTGCCTTTGCTCCTTTGTCAAAGATCAGTTGACTATATTTATGTGGCTGTATTTCCAGGCTCTCTATTATGTTCCATTGATCTATTTGCCTGTTCTTTCCCCAGTATCACACTGTCTTGATTACTCTAGCTTTATAGTACATCTTGATCTTGGGTAATATCAGTTCTCCAACTTTGTTCTTCTCCTTCAATATTGTGTTGACTAATCTGCGTCTTTTGCCTCTACATATACAAACATTAGAATCACTTTGTTGATATCCACATAATAACTTGCTTAAATTCTGATGGGGATTGCACTGAATCTATAGATGAAGTTGTGAAGAACTGACATCTTGACAGTATTGAGTCTTCGTATCCATAAGCATGGAATATCTCTCCATTTATTTAATTATTTGATTTCTTTCATTAGAGTTTTGTAGTTTTCCTCATGTGGGTCTCGTACCTATTTTGGTTACATTTATACCTAAGTATTTGATTTTGGGGGGTGCTGATGTAAATGGCAATGTGTTTTTTATTTCAGATTCCACTTGTTCACTACTAGCATATACAAAATCAGTGGGCTTTTTTTGCATTAGCCTTGTATCTTGTAGCCTTGCTATAATCTCTTATTAGTTCCAGGAGTTTTTTGTCAGTTCTTTCAGATTTTCTACATAGACAATCATGTCATCAGTGAACAAAGACTGTTTTGTTTCTTTCTTCCAAATACGTATACCTTTGATTTCTTTCCTAGCTATTGCAATAGCTAGGACTTCCACTACCATGTTGAAAAACAGTGGCGAGAGGAGATATCCTTGTCTTGTTTCTGATCTTAGTGGGAAAGCTTTGAGTTTCACACCATCAGGTATGATGATATCTGTAGGTTTTTGTGGATATTCTCTATCAAATTGAAGAAGTTCCCCTTAATTCCTAGTTTACTGGGTGTTTTTAACCTAAACGGTTATTGAATTTTGTCAAATGCTTTTTCTGCATCCATTACATGATCACGTGATTTTTTTTTTTTAGCCTGTTGTTGTGATGGATTACATTAATTGATTCTTGAATGTTGAACCAGCTTTGCATACCTTTTATAAATCCCACTTTGTCATGTTGTATAATTCTTTTTATCATTTGATTTACTTTTTAAATAGCTTTGGTAGTTTAATAAAATACCTTTTCTAAAAATGAGCATAAATGAGAGTATCAGTATGTGAGGGGGGAAGACTGAAAAATGGCATGAGAGGTGGAAATCTCAATACTGATGCTATTTTCTGAACTAGAGTTCTAACAAAGAAAACTGGAAAACTTTGATTGTATGAAATATATAATTATTATAATATATTGAGAACTATTTATCAATTATGACTGAAGATACCTCACAAAAGCTAGTAAACATATCATTCTATATCAAATCAACCCTACAGTAGGTATCACTTAAGAACCTACTCAGAAGAGTGATTTGTAAAGCAACACAAGTCACAATGCATTGTTCTTACTCCGAAAGAGTTTATAATTTAATAATGTAAATAAAACATATAACTAACTATAATACTCTAGCTGCATATGATGTAGGTTGTACAAATTGGTCACAGAGAGTTAAGTGACATGGCATGCACAAAATCACCAAGTCTCATTTTAGCCCCTCTTTCTTTAACTTGCCTTTGGAAATCTCTTTTGAAAACCTTTTCTAAATTCCTGTACAAAAAAAATATTGTAGAAGAAAAGATAATAAAGAAGAGTGGGAAGAGGAGAAAGTAATGAACTGTGGTTGAAGATGAAAGCTTTTGTATGGGGGTAAGGGGTATATGGGAAAACTCTGTACCTTCCTCTCAATTTTGCTTTGACTCTAAAACTTCTCTAAAATAATAAAGTCTTTAAGAAGAAAAGATTAAAGCTTTTCCAGAGGAGCACTTGATTAAAAGTTCCTAGAGAGCTTAAGGGTTAATGTGGATCTAATGCACACTTCTTAGGTGGCAATGGATGGAAATGACCTCTGGAAAGTACTTTTTTCTTTAAGAGTGGAAAAAAAATATTCCTCCAAGTGAATAAAAAGAAATGTTATGCCCAAATATTGAGGATTTGAGGAGCAAACAAGGACAAGAAATACTGTAGAATGAAGGGATTTTGTTCCCTTTGTTCCTCTGCTTTTTCTTCATTTTAGCAAGAGGTTCTCAGTATTTGAATCATCCATGAGAGCTTTTAAAAAATCCATGTTCTTGAGCTTGACCCCAAATTTGGAGAAATTAGATCCAAATCTCTGGGGTAAGAACCCAGGCATCTGTATTTTAATTAACTCCCAAGGCAATTCTAACATAAAGTCACAGTGGATACCCATGCCCCAAGAGATCTGGAAGAGAGATGGCAGGGAAGACTTTAACAAAGAAGTTGAGAGGAAGTAGATACATCACCTTCAGCTAGTGTTACCTGACCAGGCAATCCTGCTAAGATTGGTAGGAATATAGCAGCCAGAATAAGCAAAGAGGCCCTCATATATTTACCAGTAAAAATGAGAGGTTTGGATTCAATGATCTCAAAAATTACCATTTGCAATAGCATTTTGAACTAAAACTGAAGAATTATAGTGAGGAGGAAAAAGTTTTCCTAGCTGTTAAATCCCTGATATTGATATTTCTTCTTCTAGCCTGCATGTAAAATGGTCAGTCTTGGTTCACTAATAAACCTACACTCACTGTAACACACATTAAATGATCTAAGCATTTGGGAAGATGGTAATATGAAAAGTCAGCTGTGAGGTTGGTATTCGGATGGATGATTTCAAAAGCTCTTAGCTCCTGATATCAGTAAATGTATTATATTTTTCCTCCCTTATAAAATTCATGTACTGTTTATTGCTTCCATATTCCTTTTGAGCATGTAAAGACACCTCTCACTCATTCTCATTCTTAAAATGTGCCATCTCCTTGGTGTATAAGAAGGAAAGCTACAGTTGGTTATAAAAATGTGATGGATGGTTTAGGTGGCTGTATTCAGCTGTAAGCAATAAATGCTGAGCTTGGCAGAAAGTACTATAGGCAAAACGCAAGTGATTTACTAGCTATCTAAAGCACATGAGATTTGTAATGCATGAGACCCTCAGGCCCATCGCTTCTCTTCAGTAATGGGAAACAGTATTTTGGTGAAAAATGACACATTTAATTTCAACTTTGTGTTGTAAAACAAAAAGGCAGTCTAATTTTCATTTTATTATTTTTTTCTTTCATAAAGCATCATTGCATCTTATTGGAAGCACAAGTGGTTTCTTAAGACGCAGAAACAGTAGAGCATGTTAGAAACACTATCTACTGGTAGACATTTATTATTGACTGCATGTTTGCACATGGTTGGTGAGATCAAAATGAGAAACTCAGAGTGCTGTGACGGATCCATTGTATTCTGCTAGACTCTCCGGAGAACTGATTCTAATAGCTTAGTGCTCTTTAAGGCAGATGTGTATCCAGGTGATTGCCATGGTTACATATGGATACTGAAAACAGTTTTGGCATTCTCCAAAACAAGAAGGAAAAAGCCAGAGGGAAAAAAAATAGTAAGAGAAGTAATGTTGCCCACTGAACTGAGGGTAAAAAAAAATGTAGTCACCAAGGACCATGAACTCAAATCCCACCTCTGTTAAAGATATATAGTGTGAATGCCATAAACTTTCTGCATCTCATCATATCAGCCTGTGAAATGCTGATCTATTTTGCAATTTCAATGTGAGAGATAAATAAAACCTCTTCCAAGGCACTTTGAAAATAGATTCTGCATTTCAGAATAAATGTTAAACAACAATCTGATGATGGAATAGCTGACACAATGCAAATTTTAAATAGAGCAGAGTAACTTTCTAATTATGGGCTACATTTTATTCTTTGTAACTGTGATTAGAAAGCGGCCATGTTCCCTTAATTAGAAAGTTAATTAGATTGTGACCTCTTTTCCTGTCTTATTGTCTTGGACTGCAGGCCAGAAGTAAATTACAAATTCCACTACCGACATGTCTATACCCACCCCGAAAAAAATAAGACTGTTAAACATAAATATGATTACAAGGAATAAATTAGGAGTTACAAGTCAGATAGGCTATGGAATAGATCTCCCATTAGAGGAAAATTGATCGGGATAAATGAAGAAGATACTCTTCTAGGTGAAGCCTATATAGTAAGATACCTAAATTGTGTTCTTGGGGATGCTGGTTCTCATACTTCAGTATGCGGGCATGAGAATCACCTGAAGGACTTGTTAAAACACAGATTTCTGGGCTCCACACATAGAGCTTCTAATTCAGTGACTCTGGGGTGGGACTGAAGAGTTTACATTACTAAAAGGTTTTCAGGCAATGCTAATGCTGCTGGTCTAAGGACCATACTGCAGGAGCTGCTGCCTTAAAATATTAAGAGTGTTAAGCTGAACTATTGTTTTCTTATCACATAAGTTTGAGAGTTCTTAGAGTTGAACAGAGTTAAGCAAGTCTCTTTACTGTGTGATATCACAGAGTCTTTTATAGATTACTATGCTTTAGGAATCTTCAAGAAGAAGGGTAAAGTATGCATTGCTCCTCAGATGTATTTGACCTCCCCACCTGTTAGAATGTCTATAATTTACTTTAAAATATAATCCGTCAGCTTTGACAACATGACAGGCCTTCAGTATTACCTAGTTCATGCTAAACTCTAGAGGTGGTGAGTTGCCCTTATGGTAATAATTTCCAAAGGAGGTCCCTACAAGCACTTTGGCTCTCTTTCCTCAGAGCTATACTGGAGGATTTGCTATTTCACATACTGTTGTTAGAATGGGCTGTTAGAAGGATTTGTTAATTAGCATTAACAGCAGAATGTTAGAGTTTTCATTGGTGTAATTAGTGATTTTCCCATGTGTGTACCGGTTAAAATATTGTAGAGAAACTCCCTACCCTTGCATGAACAGGATATACAAATCTAGTAAATCTTTGTCCTTTAATGTGAGAAATAGTGTTCTAAATTCGATTCCTAATTCTGGAAGCTTCTTGATTGCCTGGCTCCTACTAGCCTAATTAGCTGAATTCTTTCTCTAATATTATGATATTTGCCTTGGGTGGAATTTTTATGCAAAATGATGTTGGATCACTTTAGAAGAGATTTTTGACTTCATAGAGTTGACTGGATGTTTTGTGATTGCTTGTTAATAAATGTCTAAAGGAGAATTTGGTTTGAGATTTGCTCACATTACAGTTTAGGAGTAAAACTAGAGGAGGAGGCTAACCCCCCTCCACCTCCAGCCAATAGCAGTTATGGATATCTACAAGAAAAAACATATTAGTTGCGCAAGATGAGATTGCCTTAGGTCAGATCAAAGCACTGCCCCTGCTCCCCACTCCTATTCTTGTTTGAGTCTTTGTGAAGCATTTCATACAACCAGTGCCCTTCAAAAATACTTGGGGAAATGCTGTGTTATTATTTTCAGCCTCTTAACAAAGGAGGCCTATGTCACAGGAAACAGAACAGCATTAGGAAACTGTTCTGTAGCATCTCTGTTGTGTTCTACGTGAAAATTCCATGCAGAGCCAAATAGAAGCACAAGAATCACATAGAAGCAAACAAGTGGAGAAGAGGCAATGATTTCATGTTTACCTTCTTGGTAGCAGTTTCCTAGGGAGATAATTACTTGGGAGAAAAATCAGTTTGCCTTACTTGGTGGTATAAATTGCATTTTGTCTAGAAAAAAGGTGCTCTAGAGCAGGAGTGTTTTGGTTAAAAAAAATCGTGCACATAAATGATACTGGGAAATTCAAAGGTACCCTTTTGGTCTGTTCTTATTTTACTTCGTTGGAAGCAAGACGCTCACATGTACATAATCTCAGTATTGAGTGAGATTAAGAAATCTCATTTCTAATATGATGTTACATAATAGAAGCTCAGGAAATATCTGTATTTGCTTTGGGAGTCATTTCTGTTCATGCACTGTTGTCATTTCAATTTCAACTTACGATGTGAGCTTAGAATATATTTTAAAAGACAGGTATTTTGATAGTACAGTGATCCTGATCTACAGTAGGACTTTGAATGTGTGCCGTTTTAGGCCAGAATTAATGGAGCGCACTCTGCTTTGGAGTTAGACTTGAGTTTAATTGTTGGCCATGTCACTTACCAGCTCAGTCGGGTGGAGGGATACCCTAGAATTTTCCTGATTTATTTGCGTTTCAGTTTGACACTCCCCAAATATGACTAATAAAACCTTACCTCATAGGATGACTCATTCATTCATTCAACATTTATTGACTGTCTACATGTGACGGGCACTGTTCCAGGACTGGGATTACAGCACTGAACAAGCACATTAACTACTGTCATGGAGCCCCCATCTAGTTGAAAAAGACCCTAAAGACCACCAGCAAATATGTTGTATAATATCTGGAGATGATGAGCACCATGGAAAAAATAAGTCAGGTTAAGGGGGCAAGAGAGAATTATAAGGCTGCTATTTTATTAGGGATCAAACACAGCCTTTATGATAAATGGACATTTGAACAGACTTGAAGGAAGTGAAGTCTTCTGTGCTGCAAGGATAAAATGAGGTAGAGCGTGTGTAAAGTACACTGTAAAATATCTGCCACAGGATAGGTATGCAGCAAATGGTATATTTTATTTTTATTATGATTTCATTACTAACATTATCACTGATGTTGATATATTTTCATAAAGTCATGCCACTGTTCAGTAGAAAAACCTGAGGGAAGAATCCCTAACTAACAAAAGGCCCTCATGAATGAACTGTCACTTAAGGAAGGCACCAGACTTCTTGACATCACTGCAGCAGGAGTCTGAGCTCTGACCACTGCTTGAGGTGAGAGCCTTCTTATGATCATCAAAATAGTTTGCGCTCCCTGGATTGTTGCTAGGGAAAGTGTGTGTGATAGTAGATATTAAAATAATATCAGCTACCACCATCAATTATGGATTACTTTTTATGCATCATGCAATGTGCTAAATGCTTTATGTTCACTATTGCTTTGAATTCTCCCAGCAATCCTGTAAGGTAGATATTGTTGGGATGCAACTTGCCCTGGATCGCTCTGACACTTAGGATCAGACGTGGGATTGGAGCCTGGAGTGGTGTGAAAACAATGTCCATGCCCTTATTCACCACATTCACAATGTAGAATATATTGGCAAAAAAAAAAAGAAAATTATAAAATTGTATATATTCCAGTTAATGTTATGGAATAAATAAGCTTTTGCTCCTGACTTTGGAACCCAGACTTCTGCATGTTTTTTGCTTGTTAAATGAAAAGCATATTTTTGATACTATATAACAAAAATAAAAATTAACTTTTGGAGAACATACTTGTTCACCCAGAACTTCCTAGAGATGACAATTCTTGGAATTCTAAGCACTGAGAGAATAAACAGTGTACTTTGGATTTTTTAAATAGTGCAGCCTCCCCTCAAATCCGTATTTATCCATTATCTCTGTCCAGTGTTGTAGGTCACAAACTCTTGAATAGAATCATTCATACAATTCTCAATCATCACTAAGACCTATTTAAGATGCGGAGATTTTATAATTTACGTGTTACTTAAGAAACCGAATACCTAACTAAGACAGCTTATTAGATTTTTGAACTTTATTTAGTAGAGTGACCTCTGGTGGCATTAATAATATAAATTGGTTTTGAATTATTATTCAGGGTAGCTTGAATAGACAGACAGGTGGCGAATTTATGACAAAGTAAATCCCTCATGACCTACTGTTTTTCTTTTCTAGTGAAGTTCTTCAAAGCATAATCCTATCACTTTTGACTCAAATGAACTAGTCAGTGTCTCCCGAGCTGAGCTATGACATCACATAGAAGTTTAATTTTCTTTTTGTTTAATTTGACCTTGAGCAATCTGTATCATAAAAAGGCAGTATGATATCCAGTTCTAAACTTTACACATCTTGTAACTACTCCACCCAGAATGATTCCCAAGAGACCTCGCAAAATTAAAAAAAAAGAAATTGGTCAAATTTTCCACCTCTAACTTAATTCCCCCAGGTATTTTGGAATCTCTTTCTTCCTATCAGTCAGTGCCTCTCACACTTGCGTGCACCCAGTGGACAACCCTATGCATGGGGGAGAAACTTGCAATAATAAATCCCAAACATCATCCTCTTTGGCTGGATCCCCTGCTCTAATGCTTAACACAATGCCTGGCACATAGTTGGCAGTCATGTGGTGTTAGTTGTTTGAACTACTAACTCAATGAATTAATGAAGCGAACAACCATCCAATACATAGACAACAGAGTTCACCTTTGACTTTCATTTGTTTGGAGTTCAATTCAGGGCCAGAGGACCAGTTGGAAAAAGTATTGTATAGAGATATAGTAGCAAATGATTAGTGATTTACATTTTCTGGAAACATTTCTTACTCTAACTTTCTGTAAACATCAAATTAAAAGAATGCTTAACTAGAAAGTTCAGGTTCTCATTGGCAAAATCAAGAGGGACGCAGTGTGGAGAGGTGACTGCATACGTTTTTTTTACCTCCTTTTCAACATCCTAGAGTGTAGAATATGGGTTAGATTTCCACTCAACCAATGGGAATTTCAGATTTCTCAAACTATACCCTCTCTGTTTCCTCTTTATACTTTCATCTGCAGATACAGAATTCATTGGAGAGCATAAAATGAGCACCACCTTAGGTAGAGGATGGACAGGACAAGGGAAGCTACTGAGAGCCTTCATTTTTTTTTTTAAATTTATTTATTTATTTATTTATGGCTGTGTTGGGTCTTCGTTTCTGTGCGAGGGCTTTCTCTAGTTGTGGCAAGTGGGGGCCACTCTTCATCGCGGTGCGCGGGCCTCTCACTATCGCGGCCTCTCTTGTTGCGGAGCACAGGCTCCAGATGCGCAGGCTCAGTAGTTGTGGCTCACGGGCCTAGTTGTGGCTCCGCAGCATGTGGGATCTTCCCAGACCAGGGCTCGAACCCGTGTCCCCTGCATTGGCAGGCAGATTCTCAACCACTGTGCCACCAGGGAAGCCCGAGTTGAATGTGTTTTGAATCGTCTCCATATCCCAGGTTCCTGGCACTCATATTCCCCTTTGGATTTCCTCAGTTGAATAGATTCTTTGGAATTACCCTTTAGCTGGTAAACCCTTGGTTATCTCTGTCTGAGTGTCTTATTACCTAGGTGACCATTTCCTATTCTAAACCCCTACCCAAGTGGAATTCCACTCCTACCCAGGCCACCCATATACCCACCCTCTCCCTGCCATTTTCAATAAGACAATTAGGTGTTTCATTAATGTTTATTGTTTTGTGGAAAAAGATATGTTCTAAGATGGTTTAAATCTCTTCTTCAAAATGAGAAGTGTGTCATTTCATTTCCAAGACATTGACCTTCCCACCCTCTTCTCTTCAGCTACCCAACATGATAATATGGAACTTCTAAATTTTCTTCCACAAGTTCATGCTTTATTATTCCATTATCAGGATGATATCAAATTATATTACCACTCCTGGGATCCTTGAAGTGATGTCTTTGAGAAATTACAGTGCCAACAGAAATTATAAAATAAAGGTACTTACATAAGAGGAATGATCACTTGCCAAGCATTTATGGATTCAGATCAAAAATTTTACCTCTCACTTTCACTAAACAGTGGGTTCCATTGTTTCATTCACAATAGGCTGTTGGTACACTTTGGGAAAACCATTTTGCAAAGACTCTTCCAGCAACATGAACAGTGAAAGAGATCCTGAAATAGCTGCTAGGAGTATCTTATGGATACAAATATCTACCCTCCAAAAATCTCACTTTAGCATTTATCTTTGACTTCGGGTGGTCAATTTTAAATATAACTGGCTCTTTTGACAAAATAGATTCCTTTCAGTTTTTTCTTTCTCTTAAAGAGAATACCATTTTAAGGACTTTTTGTTTGTTTGTTTTTGTAAAATTGGTGTAATGGCTACAACACTTACCTATTTCCCTAACATACACATACACACACAGATTTTAAATTCCCAGTTCTTAAAAATATTCCCTGGTCAAATGCTTGTTTATATGGTATTACTGCTTTGTATATACTGCCTCCCCGTGGCGTGAATCACTTCTTTTATTGTCCCCTCAAAGTGAATTTTAGAAATCCATCTATGATAGAATCATTATTTCATAATGGTTAAATATTCAGAAAACTGATGATTTCAGAATTGTAGGCAAATTGCCTTGGAAAAGCATACGTTGAAGGGAACTGTACAGATTTTAAAGCACTACAACCTTAGTCAACAAATGATCTGAGGAACCTCCTTCATCAGCTTCCCCTGAGGTTCTTGTTACCAAAGTTCACTTCCAGGCCTGCTACAGACGTACCAAAAAAACATCTTTGAGAAGGAGGCCAGGAAAGGGAATCTGCTCTGATGATTTTCATGCACACGAAAGTTGGAGAACCACTGTCCCTCACAGACATTAGAAATTCAATTTGGGACAGCCTAGAATTCTATAAGAGGCATACACAACATGCTGTCTAAAATAACCCCATGTTTACAATCCTGAACCAAAATCTGTAAATTTCAGTTGTTTAGTTCCCCCTAAATCTCTTATCCCTAGAAAAGGGGCAAGAAGGGATAGTGGGAAAAGCATTGAAGCAAATGTGTGGCGACCAGATAGCATGAGTATGATCTGACATTAGCTCAAGGGAGAGGGGAATGGTAGAGAAAGCAGATCCTGTACAACTCCAGTTTAGAGCTGGTTCTGCCCTCTTTGGCTGTGTGACCGTGTGACTTAGACAAGTTAAATGACTTGGATGGTCAAAATGTGAATGATAATATATATCATCGTATTGCTGTGAACGTTAAATGAGAATAGTAGACATGTAGTAGGTCCCCACATGTTAGTTACCTTTCTTCTTTTTTGCTGTCACTTCTCCTCAAAAGGGAGACTTTAAAGCTTTGAGGGAGATCTGATGGCAGAATCTAAATTTCCTTTAGGCCGTGTCTTTAAGCCACATAGAGATATAGTTTGTTTGCCAAAAAACGTAGTCTTCTGTACAATTCAGGAAATGAACACCACTATGCTTTATCCATTAGCAGCAACAATACTCTAGTATTTGGTGACCTCTGGTGGGGCTCCTCTTAAGCTTTCCCAAGGATCCAGTCTCATAAATGAAAAGGACTATACCTACAGAGTAAGCTGCACAGAGGAGAGTCTCCGAGGAGGAGAAATAGGGTTGTAGGATCCTATAGTCCTTACTTTTACTTTCAGGGAACAGAAAATAGTAGGAGAGAAGAGTGAACAGCCCTGGAAAATGGCAGCAAAGGAGAGTAAGTAGGATACAACAGACTAATAAAATGAATAGAGTGCAGAGAACCTGAATAGGCTGACAACTCATGATAAATGGTCTTCATATTTTGACCCCTGATTCCTAAATCAGAATCCTCCACTAACAAACTACTAAATGGATCAGCCCAAATATGCCTTAGCACCCTCTGCACAGTACAATGTACTAGACAGAGTGACCCAGAAATAAACAAGGCCCATCTTTGCCTTCTAGTATTTTGCCAAATAGCAGGAAACCTCAACAAATTTGGCACAGGAAATAGGTAGCTAATCAGAAAAAATTAAGCTTGTATCAATGTACTTAAGCTAAGAAGAAAAGCCTCATACTTCTTATTAAAAATAAATGTAGTTTAATTGCTCAAAGAGATCCCAGTGCACAGATTATCACAGTAAATAAATGCACACCCATCTCTTCTGCAAATCACAGAGCAACCTGCTCCCTGCACCTCAGATGCCTTTCCAAGTCATCACAGAGGGAGACTTTTAATCATTTCGACAACCAGAGCACCAGCTTTGTTCTCAAATAATGCTGGAAGGTTTCTAACATCTGTGCTATCTATTGTGCTGTACTTTTTTGGCTTTACATAGTCAGGGTTTCATTTTGTTTGTTTGTTGTTTGGTTGGTGTCATCAGAGTCCACAAATGAAAGAGGCCTGCAAATCAATGTGACAGGCACAACTATGCATATATTCTCCTCTTTGAATTTCTATTTGCTTGATTGGGACTACGCAGTGGCTGGAGGTGTTGTCTGCATCTACCTTTCATCCTTAATTTGGGCAAAATGAGTGAAGATTGATTCTTATACGTGCTTTTTTTAAACTGAGGATCTGCAATTAGCCCTGGCTATACTGCTAACATCATGGAACCACTTGGTGAGCAGGATTGCTGGAGGATCAGTATCCCATCTTGTTTATCCCTAGGAAAGGTGACAAATTATGGACAAATTAGCATCAATATGAACTATTCTGTAGAAGGGTCAAAATACAAATACAAAAACCACAGAAGTGAATCCTTTTAATCACTGCAGTTTCAATAACATTCTACTGAAAAGAGTAATTAACAAATTATTATGGTAACCTAGAAGCAGGACATACTCACTATGTAATCACTAAAACATTAGATACTGATAAACAGGTGTTTACATATTCACACACACATATTCTCATATTCTTATCTCAGAAATCAGATTCATTAACCCATAAAATGAGTAAGATATAAGCTAATTGGCAAGTTCTTGCAGTGATAAATGTCTAATGTGAGTCCAAGTTAGCTCTGATTTTCAAAATTTTTTAAACAGAAGTCAAAACTGTTTTAACAATTTATAAATAAATTTCTACACCTTAGAGTTTGGTTTAAGGCTTAGACCAGAACCATCATGGAAAAGCACAAATGTCTAGTGCTAAATAATTTTGACTTATATTGGAATGACAGATCCAAGAAGACAGGCATTTTTGTCTATTTTTGACCACCAGTGTATCCACAGTGCCTAGAAGAGTACCTGGCACATTGTGAGCTATTAGTGAATTTTCATGAAATAAACAAATGGACAAAACTTAGATGTTTCATTACACTTTCTCTGTCAGAATTACTATCATCAGTCAAAACCAGGTAATAGGCATGGAAATTTTTCTGGGGAAGTAATAACCATAGGAAGATATGGTACTGAAAGCTAGCTCAAGGAAGGCATGGATCAAGGTGTCTCATGGCTGCCCTATCTCATAATGGGCTCTATACAACCCTAAGCTCAAACTAACTAGAAAATTAGGACAGCCATTTCTCTGTCATTTGCTGCTGTTTCTAGCAGCTTTCACACTCTGTTGCCTTCTAGACATAACTCAGGGAGCTCTCCTTCCCATTTTTCCTGCCCTTTGCTTTCTTTATTAGGAACTATTTACCCTTCAATTCTCCTCTACTATGTTTTTTTCCCTCTACTATGTTTATTTGCATTTAAGAGGATTATGTTTGTTGTTCTTGTAACTTCATTTTTGCAACTGATACAAGAACAGAATTGCAAGCATTGAGATGAACAAAAGTGGGGCAAATTGTCTGAATCCACCCTTTCTTTCCCAGTCCATTCTTAAGCTTTTCAGGTTCTTAATGAGGATGTAGGAAATTTCAGATGACTTTGTGACCATGAAAAGAACTTTGAAATAACCATCCATGGTTTTGTGTTATCTCCAATCATAATCCTTTTTATTAGCTAAATAATGAGGGAAAATATTTTTCTTTTCTTTCAGAATGAAAGACAACTGTGTTGTTTTTCTGAAACTTTCTAGAATTTCACATCTCAGAAATGGCATTAAAATGTATCCATTACAGAGGAGGACTTTTGTTTGTCTTTTTGGTATTATATCAGTGCTTTGATTTAATGTTTAAAGTGTCATATTGTATCTCATATACAGTTAAACATACGCTTACCATTTGACCCAGCATTCTCACTCCAGAATACTTATCATAGAAAAATGAAAACTTACGTTTACACAAAAAGCTGTGCACAAACATTTATAGAAGTGTTACTCATAATAACCCTAAACTGGAAAGAGCCTAAATTGCCTGCTTTGGGTGATTGGATAAATAACAGTGGTATATCCATATAATAGAATACTATACAACTGTAAAAAAGAACAAACTGGGACTTCCCTGGTGGCACAGTGGTTAAGAATCTGCTTGCCAATGCAGGGGACATGGGTTCTATCCCTGGTCTGGGAAGATCCCACATGTCGCGGAACAGCTAAGCCTGTGCACCACAACTACTGAGCCTGTGCTCTAGAGCCTGTGAGCCACAACTCCTGAAGCCCACACGCCTAGAGCCCATGCTCCGCAACAAGAGAAGCCACTGCAATGAGAAGCCCGTGCACCGCAACGAAGAGTAGCCCCCGCTTGCCGCAACTAGAGAAAGCCCACGTGCAGCAACGAAGACCCAATGCAGCCAAAAATTAAAAAATAAATAAAAAAAAAACTACTGATATGAAAAATAACTTGGATGGATATCAAAGACATACTGAGTGAAAGAATCCAGTCTCAAAAGATCACATACTGGGGACTTCCCTGGTGGTCCAGTGGTTAAGACTCTGCACTTCCACTGCAGGGGGCACAGGTTCAATCCCTGGTTGGGGAAGTTCCTCATGCTTCGAGGTGCAGCCAAAAAAAAAAAAAAAGTCAAAAGATCACATACTGTATGCTTCCATTTATATGACATTCTAGAACAGAACAGAACAGAGTGGTTGCCTGGCATTAGGAGTAGAGGAAGAGTGGCATTCTGAAAGGATAGTACAAGGGAGATTTTGGGGGTGATGGAGCTGTTCTGTAACCTAATTGTGGTGGTGGTTACATGTGTCTGTATCTATGCTAACACATATAGAACTGTACACCAAGAGAAAACAAGTCAATTTCACTATATGAGAATTTTAAAAGTAAAAGTTTAAAAATTAAAAACATCATAATGTTCCTTATGAATCTATACCCACAGAGAGATGCCTAGAAGGGTATTCACCAAAATGATATCATCTGTATGAAGTGACTTCAGAATAAGAATATATTTTGTTTGTTATTTGAAAATAGCTTTTTCTCTTTCTAAAATATTGTAAAGTAGGTTTATTTTTATTTAGAAATTTTCAAGGTGCTTTTTTGTTTAAGTCATTCTCTTATAGCTTCTGGTTAATACAAAGACCCAAATCACTAATAATTATTTTTATACAGTATTTTTCTGATAACATTAATACTATTTGTATATGGTGAGTGTTATATTACTTCCTGCCAAGCTTGGAAACAAAGATGACGAGTGCCATAAGTGTTAGAAATATATAAAATTAATAGTTTCATGCCTAAGAGCCTCTCTTTGCACATGAGATTAGTACACCATTCTTAGTTTCATTTTGTAGTGTAATTTGCCTCTTCAAAGAGCTCACTTTATTCCATTCAGTTGTAAAGCTGGAAGATTGCTATGCCTGTAATAAATTTAGAAAATTAAGTTATTACTACAGTGAAATTTTCAAAACACCATCCACTCAAAAGTATTTTAGCCATACTTTTCATAACAGAGTGAATAGAAAGACAGGTACTATTAATATTTCTCTTTCTTCCCTGAATTCATCCTCTAAGGCCTTAAAAATGAGAGCATGAGATGATACCACATATGAACACATGTGTGCACATATAAAAGAAAGATGAACAATTACATACCTTTGTAGCCATATCTTTTTGCTCTATACTTTAATTTCAAAATATAGTTACCTTTTCTTATGTTAGAATCTCAGCAAAATAAAATTAAATATCCTATATAATTAATACTTCCCTTTATCCCAGATTAGGTTTCTTCTTGTGTTTCGCATATAATGCGATACAAGGTTGCTGGGGTTTTTTTCATTGAGATAAATTAAAAGAAATCTTTAAGGCTTCCCTGGTGGCGCAGTGGTTGAGAATCTGCCTGCCAATGCAGGGGACACGGGTTCGAGCCCTGGTCTGGGAAGATCCCACATGCCGCGGAGCAACTAGGCCCGTGAGCCACAACTACTGAGCCTGTGCGTCTGGAGCCTGTGCTCCGCAACAAGAGAGGCCGCGATAGTGAGAGGCCCGCGCACCGCGATGAAGAGTGGCCCCCGCTTGCCGCAACTAGAGAAAGCCCTCGCACAGAAACGAAGACCCAACACAGCCAAAAGAAAAAAAAAGAAAAAAGAAATCTTTAAAATGATCATGAAGCATGGTCTCTAGAAAAACTATGCAATTGCAATATGCAACTCATACTAAAGAAGAATAATTAAATGAGGTATTCAAGTGGATACTGAGAGGTGAATGAATTGTTATGTTCATTTTATGACAACATCTAAATTTTTCATGTTTCCATTATATGTCAAAAGTTAAGCTTTAACTGGAATAAAAAATTTCCTTTCTTGGTAAACTCAGTTGATTTAGCAGTTTTATGCATGAACTGAAGCTTTCAATCAACATGTTTTTCTGTCAAATTTCCCTTTTTATGGGAAATTCTGTGCCTGATTCTTTTTTCTTTAAACATCATTGAAAAGAATAATAAAAGAGCACCAAATGTCTCTTTTGGTTGAAAGAGTTTTTAAGGAGACACCACAATAACACTTTACGTCCTTGTTTGGGAGTTACCTTTATAAAAAGGGTAATTTTATACTGGAATCTACTATTAAAATTGTGTGACTAATGTCTCACTATGAATCAAGGTAACAAACAAGGTCATTGTATATGGCAGAGCTGAGGGATGCTTGTTAACAACCATTCAAAAATAGATATTTGTGGGACTTCCCTGGTGGTCCAGTGGTTAAGACTCCACGCTCCCAATGCAGGGGGCATGGGTTCAATCCCTGGTGGAGGAACTAAGATCCCACATGCTGTGCGGCCAAAAAAAAAAATAGATATTTGCATGAGTTTTGGGTTAATTTCCCCTATTTTCACATGCAAGGTCGCCTTCATTTCTTTCTTCTCAAGGCATTCCCTTGCACCTACCCTTGGTCCTCCATACATCTGAGCTCGCCTCTTCTCACAGACTGTGATACCCTCCACAGTCAATGGCCTGTGAATCTGGAGGGTTTCTTGAGGCACTTCCAAAATTCAATTCCTTCTTTGAGTTTTTATGACAGCTCACAGCCTAAGGCAAAACAAAAGTGAGGGTTAATTGATCATAAACAGGGCTGAGACCACCCAGAGAAGCTGTCAAGGGCCAGGCGACTGAATTGATTGAATTTCCAAAGTCATAGAGGATGTGTGTAGCCAGAGGGAGGAGGCTGCCTTATTTTGGAGTCATCAGCTGAGGGCTAAGGAAAGAATATTCTGGGAATTCTACTCTGTCAAGACACAGGTTGGGCTTTTCGAAGAAAATAAGAACACTGAATTTACCATAACAAGACTTTCAGCAGTTGCTTTTGCTTTTTGCTAAAATTCTTGCTATTCCTTTTCTTTGATTCTGTTCCATTCTCATTCTTTTTTTTTTAATTAATTAATTAATTTTTATTTTTGACTGTGTTGGGTCTTCGTTTCTGTGTGAGGGCTTTCTCTAGTTGCAGCAAGCGGGGGCCACTCTTCATCGTGGTGCGCGGCCCTCTCACTATCGCGGCCTCTCTTGTTGCGGAGCACAGGCTCCAGACGCGCAGGCTCAGTAGTTGTGGCTCACGGGCCTAGTTGCTCCGCGGCATGTGGGATCTTCCCAGACCAGGGCTCGAACCCGTGTCCCCTGCATTGGCAGGCAGATTCTCAACCACTGCGCCACCAGGGAAGCCCCCCATTCTCATTCTTGACCTTCAGAAATCTCTGGTCCGTATTATTAGAGACTTAGTAATATTTATTGGTCAGAATATAACATTTGAATAATTTATTCTTTTTTATATATGCAAAGCAGTGATTGGCTAGGAAGAGGTCTAGGTTCAAATATCTACCCTGGCACCAGCTCCTCAGTGACTCGGTCAAGTAATCCAAATCTCAGATATCCCAGCCCTGAAATATCTACATACTATACTGTGAGAGATAAGTGATTCCATAGAGGGGAACCCTTGCAAAAGTTATATGTGCTCTACTAATATATAATATCTATAGGTAGTAGAACTGGTGATAGATTGTTTCATTTTTATAGCATTGATTACAGTTGGACTTAATTTTTTCTCTAAGCAGTTGAAGTTGCTTACCAAACAATCTGTCTGTATTCACTACATTTCTTTGAAGCTGAATAATAAAATGTTGCTAAGTATATCTAGGGTCATCCTGTTGTTCTCAACACAAGTTTTCTCTGCACTGTGACACTTATATTACTTCTGCATACATGGTGACCTTCAGACATTTTGGGGAAGTATTGCATGTGGTAATTAAGATCATAAGTTTGGGAGCTAGTCCTAGATTCAAATTTGGGATCTACTACTTTCTAGCTTGTAATATTGGGCAATTTATTTAACTCCGCTGAGGTTCAATTACTGTTCTTCCATAAACTCGGATAGTACTAGTACTTACATCGAGGGTCAACAAATGTTTTCTTTAACAGACCGGATAGTAAATATTTTAGGCTTTACAGACCATATCATATATAGTGTCTTTCACAACTACTCAACTCTGTCTTTGTGGTGCAAAAGTAGACCTAGACAGTATGTAAATGAGTGGGCATGGCTCCAATAAAACTCTATTTACAAAAAACAGGCAGCAAGCCGGATTTAGCCCACTGACCCTAGATTGCTAACCACTGACCTGCATTAATGCTTGGCACAGTTCTAAACATTAATTTTAATTAATGTAAATTAGATTATATTAATTCTGTGACATAAATTTAAACTTTTACCATTATTCAAGAATATGTCACAATTATATGGGGCTATGAATACTATATTAATCACAGACTATTTTACATCAGAAACTAAAATCACTAGATCCTGAAGGAAAATACCGTGGTTTGAAGATTTACATTTGTGGAGGATTCTGCAGTAGAATCTTCTGATCTGATGAAAGGGAAATAATAATCATTGAACATTTTTCAGTGCTTTCAAATCAACTAAATAGGCAGGGGATGCTAGAATATTGAAACAAAAGTCCGTTAGATGAAATTTTCAGTAAGATAGGACCACATATTTATTCATTCTTCAGTCCTTTGACTGTCATTTCCTTCCTAAATGTTGCTAAACATATGCACCTAGTGGAAGCCTAATGTGCTGAACTTGTACCATTACAGTCCTGTTCCTTGTCTTCCTAATATAATGAAGCTGATTATATTCCTTGTTTTATAATGTTCATCCTATTAGGATAGAGAAATTCATTGGCTACCAAGCACAGCCTTACGTTCATGTTCTCACCATTAGCCCTGCTCCAGCTATGGACCTATCAGCATTTTCAGCCTAAATGCTGCTTTCAGGGCTTTGCAATTCAGTCATAAAAATTAGCTGCAGGCAGAAACTTGACATATAAAGTCCAGACCCAAGAGAAAAATGTTATTACATTTTTAACAGGAAGAGGGAAGTACATTTGGCCGTTATAAGAAGCATAAAATTCATTGTAGGGGACTTGCTCTGGATCCTTTGCTGTCCTGGCGTAATTTAAGATTGCATTTTTACTGCTTCCTCTGTTTTCCATATATCCATGGAGGAACCCTATGGACTTCCAGTGTTACACAACTTTACAACAAGCGCCCTTAAGGCTATTGTCCTATTTAAGATTGAACCAAAGCAGCTTTTTGAGTACCATTTGTCAATGGGAAAAGGAAATTTCAGCCTCTTACTATAGCCTTCTGTAAATTCAAAATTTGAATCATTCTTCTGCCATAATATAACAACACAGAGTATGACCTGCATCAAACTTCATGTTTTATGCTTGAGCTTTAGAACTGGCTTGTGTGTGCAAAGACATTTCTTTGATGCAAGATTGAATTAAGGAAGCTTAATTAACATTTTCTAATTAAATACTGCATGGTGAACTCAATCACATTGTATTCTGCAACTTTGATGAGATTACGCTCTCCTTATTTAAATAAACAAGATGGGATATAGGATTGAGAGCTTGGATGATAACCATTCCTTCCCTTCCTCAGCTGTCACCCGTTTTTCAGAAACATTTTTAGCCACTCATCTAATTGCAGGAATTTGGTAGAAACGCATTTCTCAGAAATGCTTAAGGATATTAAAAATGCTTAAGGATATTTCTCAGAAATGCTTAAGGATACCTAATCTCGTGATTGAGAGGAGTAGTATTCTACCCATTTAATACCTAATTCAAAGTTATTCTATTCATTGGCGATAAAGCCTATTTTTTCTTCCCTTTTAACTTATTTTCTATATGGAATATGTGATATATAATATGTATCATGTAATGCATAATATGTGATTTCCAGTGACCCCCATGTTGTTCAGTTTAATGGCCAATGTACCATCCTCATGTCACGTGGTCTGAGAATAACACTCATCCCCCTCCTCCATGAAACACCTTTTCCTCTGGCTTCCAGGACACCACAACCTCTGGATTTCTCTCCTGCCTTTCTGGTCACTCTCTCTCTTACTTTCCTTTGATGGTTACTCCTGTTCCCCTGGCTTCCTAATATTGCAAAGCCCAGGTCTTCTCCTCCACTCTCATTCTATGCATGATGTCATTCCATCTGTATGCCCCTGACTCCTAAGTGTATATACTCAGCCCTGACATTTCTTTAAAGTTGCATGTCTAACCATCTACCCATCTCCACTGGAATAGATACCCCAAACACCACATCTACAAAAATGAGCTCCTGGTCTTTCCCTACAGACCTGCATCACACATAGCCTCCTCTGTCTCAAGGACGGAAACCCCAGTCCTCAATCGCTCAGGCCAAAAATCTTTGGAATCATCCTTGACCTTTCTTTCTCTCACTCTTCACATCCAACCTGTCAGGGAATTCTGATGACTCTAACTTTAAAATTATCCATAATCTGATGACTTCTCCCTTCCTCAGCTGTTACTATCCTAGTCTGAGGCACTTCTCGTTACTCATCGACTCAAAAGCTCCCCATTTCACATTGTGAGCCACAGCCCTTACAATGGCTTACAAGGCCCTACCCAGGTGAACTCTCCACCACCTGTATGACCACATCTCTACCTGTCTCTGTCTTCCTTATTCCACACCAGCCCCTTGGCCTCCTTCCTGTTTCTCTAACAACCTAGGCACTCATCCTTCTTAGGGCTTTGTACTCACTGCTCCTCTGCCTTCAGTGCCCCTCCGTAACATATCCAGCTGGCTAGCTCCTTCACCTCCTTCAAGTCTTTTCTCAAATGTCAACATTTCAGTACGTCCTATTTTGATCACTTATTTAAAATTGTAGACCCACCCTACTGCCAGCATTCCTGGGTTCTACTTTTTCTCCTTTCCCGTATATCTAATCACCTTTGAACATACTGTATAATTTTTGTCCATTCCCTATCATCCTGCACTAGGACACAAGTCCCACGGGAGCTAAAAGTGTTTCTTTGTTCTTTTACATATCCCAAGCACCAAGAGTAGTGCCTAGCACATAGAAACAACTCAATAAATATCTAAACTGCTAAATGCATACATAATCATTGAAAAAAATCATAATATTTAACAATAAAAATTCAAGCATTCACAACAGATAGTAACAATGCCAAATGATTTGTTAAACATTTTTAATTTAGGGGAGTGATTTTTTTACAAATAATATTTTTTAAAAATTATTAACATTTTAAAAGATTGATTTTTATATAATTAAAGATGGATGACTCCCCTGGTGGTCCAGTGGTTAAGACTCCACGCTTCCACTGCAGGGGGCACGGGTTTGATCCCTGATCAGGGAATTAAGATCCCACGTGGGAACTAAGATCCCACATGCCACGCAGCGCAGCCAAAAAAAAAAAAAAAAGATGGATGATGACATTCTATATTAAGCAATTTTCAAAGAAATAATAGTTAATTGTCATAGAGTTCTAAAGAAAATTTTCACATGGAAAATTAAGCATGAAAAGCAATTGCGTCTGCATGATTTAGTTAATAAAATGTCCAAAAGAGATAAGCTTAGTTGTAGATCTAACTAAGTGCCTCACAACAAAAGCCATATTTTACATTGGCAGCAAAAGTAAGAACTTTAGGAGATTTTTCTCCAAATATTTGGATGTTGTTATTTCTTCCTAAAGTACCATAATTTATTTAGCTATATATGCTTACTGGAAGCAAGCAATCATCTTTAGTTTATAGTTTACTTCCTGCTCTATGGGTATGTTCTGCCCCATGTTCTGTTTTCTCCACTCCAGAGGTTTTGATCTTATCAAACTTCTCTTAATGAAGAAGATTAGAGGGTGAAAACCAGTAATAACTTTGGGGGTTAGTACGAGGTTCCCTGAGGCATTAAATTCTAACCAAGTTAGTTAAAGCTATTATTGATACTTATTCAGAATTCCATATTAAAGCATTGAAAATCTTTAAGAATGATGATTGTGGAGTCACTGCTAATAACATAATGACAATAGAATATGTTAAGTGCTAAAAAATAATGAGATAGACCTAGATTGCAACTCCTGACTCAAATAACTATAATAGTTTTTTGATAATCACCATTCTCAGAATACAACCTAGGTAGAAATAAAAGCAAGAGTTAGATGCAATATGGAGTAGAACTAATAGGACCTGGAAACTGGAGTTAAGTTGAAAATTATAGTTCCTAGTGTAATTGTTTTGCAGAAGCCTTTCATGAAAAAGATAAACCATGAAATAAAATTTGTATGGAGTCCTTACTGAAACTTCATTTTTATACACTCACTACTTTGATGATTTACACATCTAATTTTACATCTTTAGTTGAGTGTGCACTAAGCAAAATTATGAAAACATGTTTCTCATTAGAGTACTTGGAATCCCCTGCATATAACTTACCCTAACCAATGAATAGGAATTTCCTTTCTGCATTGAGTATTGCTGCTATCCCCTAATCTATATTGTACTTGTATATTAAAAATGCTTCAGCACAAATAGGGAAGGAATTATTAATTCTTTAGTTATTAAAATAGCCTAATCAAATCTCACAACTCCCACTCATAAAAAACAGAAAAATTATCAGAGTAAAATCACTACAGATTACGTCCTCAAATTATAAGAACACGAAAATTGTAAATTTCCAGCCAAATATGTTTTTAGTATCATTCAACTGTTTTGCATAAAGGACTTAACGTTATGAAAAAAATTGTAATCTGAACAATTTGCATAACAACTTACCATGTTGAGGATACGCTATAGCGGTGTTTCTTCAACTTTCCACACCAGCAGACCTGACAGTGGAGCCAATTTGAGCTTTTTATGCTTATTTCAACATTAAAACTTTTAAAGATAATCTACCATTGGAAGCTTATTGTTGCACTGGATAATGAGTGAGATCCAGTTACACTGACTCTCTCGATTAAAAAAAAAAATGGGCTGACACACATTTCAGGACTTCTCTGATGAGGTGTCAAAGTATTTTGATTCAACAGACATATAAAATTATGAGGATACAAATAGCAAGAGATTGTTTTTGTTTTTCAATTCTTTTGATCTTGGTCAGAAAGATTTCTAAACATAGATACCCAAAATGATGCCAAGAGGTGGAAAAGAGCAACTTTTTAAGGCTATTGGTGGATATTTTAATAAGTTTATCTTCTTTTAATAGGTCACGTCACCCAGGATCCAGTGATGGATGTAAAGGGTCTATGATACACTGGTTAGTCTTCCTTATTGCCTCAGGGAAAAATAAAAAGGCTTTATCATTAAGAAAAAAATGACTGATGGAGTTCTATATTTAGAACTTATGGTATAATTTTGAATTTGTCAATCAACTAAGAATCCCAAACAACTCATAATCCTCATGAACTCTTCACCCAACACTCAATATTCATTTTCACTGTAGTGAACTTATCGTGAGTAATAAAAGTATTCAAAGCTTTGCTTTACAGTTGTCGATAAGGGGGCTCAGCTTGGAGGGAAAATCTTATCTGGGTTTCTACTCTTTCTTACTGTATTACTTAAGGTAATGATAACTGTTCTAATGCAGGGGAAAAAAACAGTTCTCTGGAGCTTAATATAATAGAAGTTTATTTTTGGATCACATGAAACGAAGCCCATTAGGGGCAGGGATTGTTGGTAGAGTGCTCTGTTCCAGGCAGTCATTTAGGGACCCAGGAATGTAGAGACTCTGTCACATTCAACACATGGCTTCCAAATTCACCTTGGGTGTTGAAATCCTGGATGGATATTAGAGAAACAAGTAAGTTTTTTAGGGAGGTGGAATAGAATGAATAGGTCAGGCCTGAACGTTTCGTTGAGCACTTCTGCCCATTTTCCATTGGCCAGAACTCAGTCATATGGCTACAGTTAACTGCAAGGGAGGCTGGTAATGTTATTTGGCTGTCGGCCTAGAAGGAAAGGTATACAAAGTTGGTGAATGGCTAACCAGTCTCTGCCACAGTCATGTTTTATTTGTTTGTTGTTTGTTTGTCTCCATAAAGATAATTAACAATTCTGCATAAAGTTTGAAAATTCTTCCCTGCACCATATATCATACATATGTGCAATAAATGGGCTTTTAAGGTCACTTCTCATTTTGATAGTAATATGTCTAAAGGATGGAAACTTCAGCCACAGTCTACGAAATTTATGAGTTTTACCACTGTGTTGAGCTCCTTGAAAAAATCAAAGGGTGAATTATTTGAGATGGTTTCTGTTGTGAAAGACACAGCAGCTGAGGAATTTGGGGTAAAAAATAGCTCCAATGAAGGGTACCATACTTCACCTCTATCTTTTATGATGTGACCCTTTCAGTGTACATATCCTTCTGGTTACTTATCCAGTCGATTTCATGCTCACTAAAAAATGTGTACCTTGTTGAAAAATTTCTCAGCAACTATTTTCCATCAAAAAATTCTTCACAGGTCTTCATAGGAATCATCATTCTAAATATTAAAAATCATAGACTTTATTAAACACTAAATCATCTAGAGATTTAGTACAGCCCTTTTTGTAGGCTGTAATAAATCTATAAGATAAATAATGCAAGCAATCTGAATCTAGTAACCAATTTTTCTACAATGTTTTTGAGTACTTTAAAAGATGTCCCTTGTTAGTATTGGTAAATAAATGCACATATTTGTTTCAGCTTGGCTACCTCCTTTTGGCTCAAAACAGACTCTAGCATCTTTACGATCCAAGTTTTCAACTAAATTTTCTCTTATAAGAAATTCACCTTCCAAAATGATACTTCCAAGATGAATTTTTTTTTTTTTTTTTTGGCCACACCGTGTGGCTTGTGGAATCTCAGTTCCCCGACCAGGGATTGAACCTGGGCCCTCGACAGTGAGAGCACGGATTACTAACCACTGGACCACCAGGGAATTCCCAAGATGAATTTTTATTTGCTTTTTTTTAAATAGCCAAAATTCTCTTATTAAATTGTAAAAAAAAAAAAAATAGCTCATTGGTTTTTTTAAACGTGCATGATTAATTTTAAAATGCCAATGAAGAGTGATGGTTTCGTGGAACATAGATTCATGTTTTTTTTACGTGCCAGATGCTAAAATGGAGACTCATTTACATCACCAAATTAAAAATCATATTTGAAATAAGAAACTAAGTACAGCATATACAGTTTAGATTCAGTGCTGTTTATTACTGATTGGAATAGTTTTGGTATGAAATTTCATGTCTGTCACAACCTTTCATCATTTCAGATTGTTCTTTCTCACTTATCTTGTGTATGTTCACCAGTTTCAAATTTGCACTTCAAACTTCATATTTTTATCCATGACCCATTTCAAAATATATGTTACACTTTACTGTAAAGATATCTATTCAAAGAGATTGAGTGTAGCCCTTTTTATAATAATAAGTACCAACACTAACATTAAAATGTTCATGAATATGGATTGGTGAAATAAGCTATGATCCACATATTAGAATATCCTGTAGCTGTTGGAATGACAAAATAGGGCTACTTGTACTGGTATAATGTAACTTGTACTTTGTAAAGGATATATGTGTATGTGTTCATATACATACATGTGTGTATACTACACATGCATGTTCATATTTATATAAATTTACATGTACATATGCATATGTTTGTATATGCATAATATTAGTTGAGAAACATACAGAAGAAACTGTTTTAGTGGTGACCTCTGGAAGAGTGAAGCCAAAGGATGAAATGTGGGTAGGAGCTCTTTACTCTTTATTATCTTATGCCTTTCTTTTTTTTTTTTTTTTACAAAAGTGCAAAGTAATCTATTTAAAGCTGAATAGTCTTTTCAAACAAGAAAAAGTAAACTACACAAATTTTCACATTTTATACAAAAATTCACTCAAAATAGATCATAAGTCCAAATGTAAAATATAAACATTTTAGAGAAAAAAACAGAAGGAAATTTTTGGAAATTATGGCCCCGTGACAAGTTCTTGGGCATGACATCAAATGCATGATCCATAAAAGAAAAACATCAGCAAATTGGGATTTATCAAATTTTAAAAGTTTTGTTCTGCAATAAGACTGTTAAGAGAATTGAAAAGACAAGCTACTGACAGAGAAAATATTGGACACCCCAAATATCACAAAGAACATGTATCTACAACATATAAAGGATTCTCAAAACTCCACACTAGAAAAATAAGCACAATGAATAATGTTCAACAACACTAGTCATTAAGGAAATGCAAATTAAGAACATGATGATGTATCACTACCTATTAAATTTAATACCTATGTAAAAAGCTAAAATGTAAAATACTGGCAATGCAAAATGCTGGTGAGAATGGAGAGAAACTGGATCTCTCATGCGCTAATGGTGTAAAATGGTACATCCCTCTGGAAATTAGATGGTAATCTTATACCTTTCTTAACTGTTTGAATTTTTTACCATGGCCATCTGCTTTGGCATGTCATTTATTCCATATATGTGTGTATATACATATATACATACATATGGAATACATGCATATACATATATATATCATATATATATATACAACTTTGTAGCACCTATCACTAAAGAAGTTTTAATATAACTAAGGAAAAAGAATATTAAAGATGGAGGAAAACTTCAAAGTCCAAATTACTTTGTAGTGTTTAAATTCTGCTTTTCTTTCCTGTTCTACCACTGTCTATTCCATTTATCAGCTAAATTCATTCCCACCTGAGAATTAAGGGAAGCAGCTTCTCTAATCAGTGGGAAACTTGTAACTGGGGAGCAAGGCCATAACTTTAAATCAGCTGGCATCCATTGAAACTAAATAGCAGAAATAGCAATGGTTGCAAAAGAGCCCCAGCCCACTCCCCCTCATGCAGCCGGGCTGCAGTGATTGGGGTACAAAGAGTGAAGAACTTTTTGGGACTTCCCTGGTGGCACAGTGGTTAAGATATCTGCCTGCCAGTGCAGGGGACACGGGTTCGAGCCCTGGTCTGGGAAGATCCCACATGCCGTGGAGCAACTAAGCCCATGCACCACGAACTACTGAGCCTGCGTGACACAACTACTGAAGCCCGTGCACCTAGAGCCTGTGCTCTGCAACAAGAGAAGCCACCGCAATAAGAAGCCCACTCACCGCAATGAAGAGTAGCTCCCGCTCACTGCAACTAGAGAAAGCCCACGCACAGCAACGAAGACCCAAAACAGCCAAAAATAAATTAAAATTTTAAAATATAAATAAATTTAAAAAAAAGAGTGAAGAACTTTTTGAGTAAGGCAATGCTTACTCTGGAATAAGACAATGCTAACTGAAAACCTGATTGTAACTAAAATGAGGTAAGGGTTCCTACTACTTCCATCAAATTCATTCTGCCCCAGGAAAAAGATGATGATTTGATCCTAATTATGCTAACAACATTTCAATAGCCTCCAGAGAAAATGCCTGTTTTCCAAAATACAGATCATTAAATTATATTGTACTATTTAGCAACTCCTACCGCTGAGAAATCAAGGCTTATTTACTTATCCCAACTTCACCTGGTTTTAGCCATCCCAGGACTCCAGTCCATATTTTTCTCATAAACTCTGCCCACCCTTTAGAGCCAGACCTACCTGCTAGTCTTGGAGGGTCTCCTGGGACACAATTTCTAGGCATATGGGTGTTCAAACCTTCATGATTACTCTGATCCACTCGGGATAGCTCAGGTTCCAGCTGGGGCTCGGCATTGCACTCACTCTGAAGGCTCCATCCACTGCCTCTAGTATCCCAGATTTGTTTATTTCTGTCACAGCAGATAAAAGCCAGAGGTTCCAAAACCTGCTATGCACCTGAGTCGTCAGGAAAGCTTATTAAATAAATAGTTCATTGATTTCTGGGCTACAGTGATACACAGCCAGGTTTGAAATCCCTTTTCTCGGTTCATTGTTCCTGAGTCCTGTGTACTGGAGCACCACCAGGGCTCCCTTAGTGCTGGCCTCCTCCTCTTGACAAAGGGATTCCTACATTCCATCGTGTGGAACCACCCTTTTTATGCATAAGCTGCCTTCTGTTTCTTTAACTCCCAGTTTCTTTTTTATGAACTATTCAAATCAACTCATTAAAAATATTATAAAAGATGCCAACACCAGTAGAATAAGAGTCAAGCCTATGCTTTAGGCCAGATTTCCCTCTGTTCCTCTGCTCACTGAGGAAGGTCTAAGTTTCCAGACTCTTTCTTGATTCAGGATAAGAGTCCTACTTTCCCAAATAGTCATGAGCAGGGACTGAGGGGTTGTCACCATTAGTATCCACTGAAAGGCTTTTTACTCCAAACTAAACTTTAGTCCTCACAAGCTCTGAGGTTCAGGATTCTATGAATCTCCTCTAAGAAGTCTCATTTAGCTGGATGTGTTGGTGATGTCATTGATGGACATTGTTATATTCATGTAGATTTGAAGAAGGGGGCTTCTGTTCCCTAAGACCTACCCAAAAGATTATTATACACACTGTTAGGAATGAATAGGAGGCCCAGGTTAAAATAAAAATATTCACTTAAGAGCTTTGAGTTTGATGGTTTAATTTATAATGTGAGTTGCAACACCTATGAAAATCTTCTTCAGTTATCTTACAGTTTACATAGGAGAATTTAATTTTTTTTAAGTAGAGAAAAATCTGGTGAGTCCAATACCAGTATAATGTATCTTAAGAGATTTTACCCTGTAGCCAGTGAAGATTTGGAAAGTTTTTCATTAATTATGGGTGACTATTAATACCATTTCAGAGTTTGCTAGACATAGAAAGCCTTTATTTTTTTTTAATAAATTTATGTATTTATTATTTATTTTTATTCTTGGCTGCATTGGGTCTCCGTTGCTGCGCACAGGCTTTCTCTAGTTGTGGTGAGCGGGAGCTACTCTTCGTTGCGGTGCCCGGGCTTCTTACTGCAGTGGCTTCTCTTGTTGCGGAGCACAGGCTCTTGGTACGCGGGCTTCAGTAGTTGTGGCACACGGACTCAGTAGTTGTGGCTCACGGGCTCTAGAACGCAGGCTCAGTAGTTGTGGCGCACAGGCTTAGTTGCTCCGTGGCATGTGGGATCTTCCTGGACCAGGGCTCGAACCCATGTCCCCTGCCCTGGCAGGTGGATTCTTAACCACTGTGCCCCCAGGGAAGCCCAAGAATGCCTTTATTAAGTAATTTTACACATACCTCATAATCTTACAGATTTGAAACATAATGTAGGGAGAGAGTCTATCAGGCAGAGTTACGAGTTTTTGCACTGATCTAGGTATAGTTGCTCATAAGTTCTGAAAGTGCTAAATATAATATTGTGGCTTTGATTACATATCATTTTCTTTTCTCACTCAAATGTGGTTTAACATGGTTGCGTAGATTTGGCTTCTAATTTACCTGCTTTAGACTCTCACTTAAGTATACAATTACTTTTTCAGTATTGAGAAGAATATGTTACTGTAAGTAGTTCCTGAAAATAGGACAGCATTTTATAGTTCTCTGGACTTGAAGGTTTTTTGTTTATTTTTTATCTTGTTTGCTTATTTGTTTGTGAATGAACATAAAGTTAATCCTCATAGGACAAGGAAAAGTATCTTGTGTTTCCGTATGGATTTAACCTCTGAAACTTTTACACTATCACTAATGATATCCCAGGAGTCCTTGGAGCTAGAATAAGCGGGTGTACAGTTCATAAAATTTTATTTAGATGCAACCCTTGCTTGCATATAAGTTTACAATCTGGTAAAGAGACAAGGGTATAAAAAAGATGCAATGAAGTTGAAGAAATGGATTGAATTTAGACCATATCTGGAGGATATAGCAAGGGCTTGTATGGCCACTTGGGAAGATGATGGGGGAAAATGATAGAAATAAGTGAGAAAGTTTTTCTGGATGGGCTGGATCAAGTCTAAGTTCTAAAAGACAGCCATAGGGCTTCCCTGGTGGCGCAGTGGTTAAGAATCCGCCTGCCAATGCAGGGGACACGGGTTTGAGCCCTTGTCCAGGAAGATCCCACATGCTGCAGAGCAACTAAGCCTGTGCGCCACAACTACTGATTGTGCGCTCTAGAGCCCACAAGCCACAACTACTGAGCCCACGCGCTACAACTACTGAAGCCCGTGTGCCTAGAGCGTGTGCTCTGCAACAAGAGAAGCCACCACAGTGAGAAGCCTGCACACCGCAACGAAGAGAGTAGACCCCGCTCACTGCAATTAGAGAAAGCCCGCACGCAGCAACAAATACCCAACGCAGCCAAAAATAAATAAAATAAACAAACTAAAAAAAAAAAAAAGACATCAAAGTTGTCTATTTAAATAAATAAATAAAAAATAAAAGACAGCCATAGAATGATAGATAAGATAGCAAGTTGAAGTGAGATTAGAGATGGGAAAAAACTTGAGCAAAGAGGATCGCCAAGAGTGGGTGTATCTCAAGATGAAATTCATCAGAACAATGCAAAGCAGTAGAGAGCCTTCACTTCAGTGGACAGCACTTGCTCTTTCATCCTTTGGATAAGTAACCTTGAGTTCCAGTGGTGTTTTTGGAGACTAATACAGAATGAAGGGAAACAAGACAATCTGTTAAATCAGAAAGCCTAGAAAAATTGGGTGGTGGAAAAATAACGTGATGGTGTGAAAATTATGTGGACTCTTATTAGCAGAAGAGTAGTTCTGTTTTGTCAAGAGATACTTTTCAGCCTGGTACCTAGTAGGCACCATATTTGTTAGCACTGTGTACCATTATTTTTACTAGTACTAACACCCACCATTCTCTGTGCTAATTTACAGTGTGCTAAGTGCTTTACGTAACTTGTTCATATGTTTAATCCTCATCATAAACCCAGGAGTTAAATATTTTTACACTCAGTCTTGCAAAAGAGAAAGTTAAAATATTTGAGAGGTTAAATGACATAACATGCTTAAGGTCAGGGAGATAATAAATGGTAGAGTCCTATTTGGATATAGATTTAGCTGACTCAGGGACCTGGCTTCCAACTACTACATTTATGCTATAGAACAGGGATTGTAAATTGGTGACCAGAGCACCAGAATCGGCCTGGGGACCTGCTTTGTTCAGCCTACATGGTGTATTTTCAGAGAATCTGTATGTGCCTTTTTATAGGGGATGAACTATTAACTGGAGTCACCATGCATCATTGCCTTAAATCATCTTGACTTTTAAGATTTCAGTTTCTCGTTTGAAAAGATAAGAAAAGCAAGCTTTATGAATATCCAGATTATCTCTTAAGACCCTGAGTGTTAGGAAACTTAGGGGGAGGGTGTTTCATTAAAATGCAGATATAGAAAAATGTAACTGGAATTGGACCTTTTATTTTAGTGCAGCCAGTTCATTTAAAAAGCAACAAAACAAAACACGCTTTTTAAGTCACAAGGTACTATATGTGTTTTAGAACAGGTGCTATTGGGACTTCCCTGGTGGTCTGGTGGTTAAGACTCCATGCTTCCACTGCCATGCAGCGCACCCAGAACAAACAAACAAGCAAAAATAGAACAGATGCTATTGACTGTATTACCCCTAAGTAAATTCCTTATAGTTTTCCTCCAGTTAAAGCTAAATCCTTTCTTAAAAGGAGACTCATTCTTAATGTCATATTTTCCTTCTCAAAGAGAGCATTTGTAGTTTTCTGTTTCTGCATTTTGTATATAGGTATTGTGGGAAATTATTAGAGGATTAGCAAGAGATAAATGTGGTTCTTGTCTACATCACTAAGTAGATCAAATTAGTTGGTATAGTGTCATGAATTTTATCCTGCCACACTGCAACCTGGGAGACAAGATGAAAAAAATACTTTCTAGAGGTACTGGTTGGATAACAAAGGTACCCCAAAATACAATGTCTTCAGTAAATTAGATGTGTATTTCTCTCATCAAATAGACAAGTACAGAGAAGTCCAGACTGTTGGATGATTCTGTTTCATTATGTCATTCAGGGACCCAGGTCCCTTACATCTTATTGCTCTACTATTTTGTCTTCATATATATGACAGAAACCAGTTCACTGACACATCTGCTTTCCAGCCTACAGGAAAGGGAAAAAGAAAGTCCAGGGATGAGGCGTCATCATAAAGGAGATGAATGGGAAATTGTAGACATCACTTCTTCACACATCCCATTGGCCTGATCTCTGTCATTTGGCCGTATCTACCTGCAAAGGAAGCTAGGAAGCTAGGAAATACA
Organism: Balaenoptera musculus; assembly: GCF_009873245.2. NCBI lineage: Eukaryota > Metazoa > Chordata > Mammalia > Artiodactyla > Balaenopteridae > Balaenoptera > Balaenoptera musculus. The sequence continues at coordinate 25,584,426 of NC_045806.1, forward strand.
GTCTGTAGCTGGGTAGCCATGTGCCCAACTAAAAAAAGGATAATAGACACTGGGAGGCATTTACTGGTCTTTACCTCAATAGGTATCAGCCCGGGTTTGGAGATGACAGATTAAGCACAAAAAAGCTGAAGCCATTATCAGGACAGTCAACTCAGGAGCATGGCAACCTAAATGTAACACTTACACTTGAATAAGCTGTTGTGAACATTTCAATACCCTTCACCACCTCCACTAATACCCCTTCCTTTCCTCCTCCTTTCATTTTTCTTTCCCTCTCATTCCTCCTTTTCATATTCCTATTTTTCATCTCCCTCTGTTACTTTCTTGCTTGCTTCAATTGCTTTTGATACTGAGTTCTAAAGAATTTGCTAATCACTGGCCACAGATAAATGCTTTCTCTATGTATGTTAATGGCTGATTTAAATATACTTGGAGGCTGAAAATGGAATAATTTGCTTTAAAAATGTGAGACTCCAGAAGGATGAGAAAGCACCGCGAGAGTTAAAAGAATCAATGAGGGATTTAGTACAGTGGCTATGTAATTAATGGAGCAAAAATAAAGGAGATGTCTTATCATGATGCAATCACAGAGGGCTTCCCTGGTGGTGCAGTGGTTAAGAATCCGCCTGCCAATGCAGGGGACACTGGTTCAAGCCCTGGTCCGGGAAGATCCCACATGCCGCGGAGCAACTAAGCCCATGCGCCACAACTACTGAGCTTGCGCTCTAGAGCCTGCAAGCCACAACTACTGAGCCCGCGTGCCACACCTACTGAAGCCCATGCACCTAGAGCCCGTGCTCTGCAACAAGAGAAGCCACCACAATAAGAAGCCCGCGCACCGCAGTGAAGAGTAGCCCCCGCTCGCCGCAACTAGAGAAAGCCCAAGTGTAGCAATGAAGACCCAACGCAGCCAAAAATAAATAAATAAATAAATTTATTTTTAAAAAAAGATGGAATCACAGAAATTTGAGATTAGTAAGTCCTCTGCAACAAAAACCTAAAAATGTGTGCATTACCAAAAAAAAGTCTACTTGTGGATGACTCAAAACAGTTTTAGAAATGAATAAAATTATAAGCAGTTCTGATGTCTTTGGCAGAAAGCAAACCACAAGTCTCTTTTTCCATCCTCGTTTTCAACTGATGGGCAAAAATGGCCCTACTTCCCTGTACGTTTAAAAATGGCTAGGATGATGAATTTTATGTGTATTTTAACTCAATAAAAAGTATCCCCCCCAAATCGTCCTACTTCCTCTCCATCATTACCAAAAGTTTCTGAATAACATTTCTAAGCAAATCCATTCCCTGGCAGTTAAACGTTTTCCACTGAGCAGTTATCAGTTTCCTACTTCTTCTAGCTAATACCCATTTTCTCAACACTCAGGTGTAACATCACACCTCCCAGGGGTGAGGTCATCAGGTGGCACCCGATGTTTAGTGATTCCTGATGAGTCCCCCTCTTCAGCTTGGTGTCCATTAATTGTTCTCGATGCTTTCAGGGAGGAAGAAATTAGCTTCTACCCTTCGAGGTTCTTCTGGCTGGTCTAAGAATTAAATTGACATGAGACGGATTAACAGGAGAAAATCAAACAAAAGTATAATGACATGTATACACGAGAGAGACCCAAGAAAACTGAGTAACTCGCCAAAATGGACAAAACCCTCGCCTTAAATACCGTCTTCAGCTAAAGAAAAAAGAGGACGTTGGGGATAGTGGTTTGGGACTTGAAAGGGGAGGAAGGCAATTCACATGGAGATGGAAAAGCAAAGGTTTTGTAAACAAATGCTTGCTGGGCCAGGCAGAGACAATGGGACACAGAGTGGACTCTGATCTCTAGGTTCTGCCTAAAATCTCCCCCACCACACGTAGCCCATATTCTTGGCAGATAGCTCTGGTGATAGCTCTATTCCAGGAACAGGACCTCTATCTAAATTCTTTTAGGCAGTTAGGGGGATAGTCAGAGTTTCTTGTTGAGTCTTTTGGGCCTTGATTGTTTTCAGCTCGGAATAATCCACATGCCAAAAAGACATTTTGGGATGGCAAGTTTTGCTCCCCTATAATGCCAGAAACTTTTGGATCATGCATCTAGAAGGCAGCCGTCAAGAGCTACCATTTGAGTCCTTACAAGAACCTTTGAACTATCTAAAAACAATGCAGTAATGATATTCCTATTTTGCACACCCTTTCCTTTCAAATGCATGAGATTTCCTCTCCATTCTGGAGGGGCTGTGCCACTGCCTTCCTTCCTCTAAGGTGTAGGAAACATCCCCAATAATTCATTCAGATTCCAGTATGCAGCCCTCAGGTTCCTGAAGGGCATAATTTGGCCTAACTTGATACGTGAACTACAAGTCATCACTTATAGAAAAGTTTAAGTCCCATCATAATAGTAACACTAGTAATAGTAATAATTGGTAACAATTTGTGAGCACTCACTCACCATGGGTACTGTGGATGTACATTAACTCATTTAACTCCAGGTTATTTGTGGTTACTTAAATCCCCTTGCAATCTGCTGGCCAGGCAAATAAGTTGTTTTGTTCCTAAAATCTACAGAAATACGCTGTAAGATAGTACAAAATACATTTTCATAAGGAAATCTGACACTACAGCTGAATTATGGTTAGCAAATTTTAAAGTGCATGTCTTGTTTTTTTTGTGATTTTTTTCCGTTGAAATTTGAGCAGACGTTGTTACATCCTGCAGGAATAACAACCTCAACTATGAGCTTAATAGAACCTATCCCTTCCATTTCTTTCCTTTCTTTGGGGATCCTTAGATAAATCTCTGATTTTCAAAGAACTCTGTGTGGTTACTTACTGGCAACTATTACGTGCCATAGGTCCTAATACTTATTTGGGTAAAATGTCTCGAGCAAGTTCCAAGGGAACTTTCTGTGTGTGCGTGTGTGTGTGTGTGAGACAGAGAGACAGACAGAGACACAGAGAGACACACAGAGAGAGACTGAGAGACACAGAGAGAGATTCTTCATTTCGGAATAAAGTCTTCTGGAAGAGGAGCCATTCAGTATAACTAATGACAAAAGAGAAATATGTTTTGTAAACCACTTTGCTTTTATCTTAAATGGAGAGTCTTTGGCAAAACATTTATCTTTACCGTGACCGTAGGGTAATTTTAATACCCATGATTAATGGTGCAAATGAAATTAAAACCCCCTACTATTCAACATCTTGTTTAAGAAAAAAATGCTCACTATTTCCTAATTCCAACTAGTAAGATCTCTGGATGCTGATGCTTTTTAATTAGGGAAGAAATTTCCTTTTAATTGAAAAAAAACTTTTTTTTTTTCCAATAAGTTAGAGAGTGTCCTCTAGTGGAGAGAGAATCTCTGCTCTCAGCAGATTTAGAAATGGCCAAATGATACCTAATTAGAAGAAGTTTACACTAAATAGCAAGTGTCCCTACTGCTGATTGGAATCCGCTGGTTGAAGAGAAAATGCATTATTTTTCCTCTAAGTCCCCCTCACATTGTGGCCTACTTGAAAGCCTGCCGTATGACAAGCATTGTTCTCATTTTAGATAACAAATGATTTTTTATGATCAATTTTAGGGTGCTTCCTTCGGAACTTGGTAAGATTAAGCTGACAGTGCACCTTTCGGCCAAAAAGGCAGCAGAAGCATTTAGTGCAATTTACTGAAGCTTTTACAGATATCAACTTGAGACAGCAAGAATACCATTATCTTCAGGACTCCAGCCCTGGCTGACTGATATATTTGATGTGTGTGGCTCCCTAGGCCATAGCTTAAATTTTTCTGTTATTATTTGAAGGAAAACAAAGAAACAAAATTGAGGGGGAAATTAATGTGACTCTTTTCTATAACCTGTGGAATTCTAATGCTAATTTCCTGTATTTCTGGTTATGTATAGTAAATAGTATTAAGGTTATCACTTGGGTATCAGAGGTCAGACTAGAGGAGTTTTTTTTCAATACATAAATGGAAGAGGATAAGGGAGAGCTTTGGTGCTTGACTCTCTAAATCACATGCTAGGCTTGCCTTATCAGAAATTGCATGTTACAGCAAATTAGAGAGCAAAAGATAGAAAAGATGGATAGTTTCTCTTGATAACAAGTTAAATAGTTTGGACTTAAATAGAGTAAAGATAAAATTATATTGCTGATTCTTCTATTTGATAAAAAGAAAGAGGAATAAGGAGAGTGTTCTTAAATCCTTCAGTAGTCGAACGCATGTGTACATATGAATATCATGTGTGTGGCTTATTTGAATGGTAATAATAAGCAGTAAGGCTAGCATTGTATTTCTGTTAACAGATAATGTTCAGAAAAATGTACCATCACGACTTTCATACAGATATTAAAATGAACACATGTTAAAGAATTTTTGCTCATATGATATGAAGGGAACAGGCAGATGTTATGACCGATTCAAAGGTAAAGTCAAAATAGTATATTAAACAGAAGAAAGGAATGCTGAGATAAATTCCAAGTAGAGACAAAATTGCTTTTTCCCTGGGGTAGGGAGCGAGCAAGGCTAGGGGAGCAGATAGGGAATTAAGTCGAATGGCTACCAGACATGAGAGAATTTACATATCAGTTACCTACAAAGAGTTACAAAGAGTTGAAAAATAGCTCAAAGACAGGGAAAGGGCTAAAATCTGATAACTCAGAATGGTGTGCAATAGAAAAATGAGTAGTTTTCCACAGAAACACAAATGTTTTTCCTCCATTCCTTTGGAAACCTAGTATATTTCTATAGCTTGGATTGGCTCCTCAGTGACCCAGTTGTACAATCTACTTCCTGTCTACGCCAGCTACCTCTCTAACCACCACTGTCATTATTAGGAACCCTCTTTCCTAGACTCCCTGTCCTTGCTTCCTGCTTAAAAGCCCTGATGGAATGTTTTTCAATCTTGTTGCTTTTCTCAGCCCCAACTCCAATTTAAACAGAGTTCAATGTAAAAAGAAATTGTTCCAGACAGTTAACTGTAACCACTTGCATGAAAATCACCTGGGAGTGCTTGTTAAAAATGAAAATCCCTGGAACCCTATACACTTGCTGAGTCAACATCTGGTTTTGGGAGAGTGGGAGTAAGTTATTTTGACAATAAGTTCAAGACTCACTGGCTTCAGTAAAGAAAAAAATATAACATCTGAAGCCATATTCATCTAAACTAAATGATATTGTAGAACATATGAGTGTATAAAATAAACTCTGGCCTGAAAGTTAGTGGAAATTTGCTAGAAGAAACAAGGTTAATGGTAGCATGAGGAGTTGCAATACTAATAACCTTTCCTCTAGTTGCTATCAAAATCTGGCTATGGGGACTTCCCTGGCAGTCCAGTGGTTAGGACTCCACGCTTCCACTGCAGGGGACACAGGTTCCATCCCTGGTCGGGGAACTAAGATCCTGTATGCCGCATGGTGCAGTCAAAAAAAAAAAAAATCTGACTATGATTATTTTAAAGTTGAATATCTGGAATAATTAATCTATTAATGATTTTTCTAGGCACTATGCTAAGTGTCCTTTTATTGTTTTTCCTTTTTAATTGAAAGCATACTCAGATACACATTAGATAAACACAATAAAGAAAAATTTGTGATCATTCACTATTGTCTTAATTTTCCTTGTATTATTTTCTGTTCTACTGAAGCTTTTCTAATTATATATTTAAATCTATCAGTCGTGAACTTTCTTGTTATTTCTAGGCTCTAATTCTAAGAAAAGATTTTTTTCCTCTACAGATTTATAAAATATTTTCTCCTAGATAGTATATACATTTTATAATAATATTTAACTCTTTAATAAATCTCAATTTTTTTTGTTGTATTATGTGAAATTAATTTTTGTTTCCAGGTCATAATTCAGTTCTGATAACACATTGCCTGGAGTTAAGTCTGGTACAGTTTCTGAGCATTTATATCAACTTCTTGTTTAAAATATTTTTACTTTTAAACACTTGGAAACAACTCAGTTTTTCTTTAAAAGCGTAAGCCTTCAATAGTTTATTTATTTCCTATAAATTCTCAACTAAAATTATAAATACATCACAGGGCCTATAACACAACAGTGGGGAAATAAGCATTTTAGGTATGATGTTGATAATTGTATTCTGTGGTCTAATAAAAACCCTTTTATCTTGATAGTGTTTTTATAATTTTGAACAACACTGGTTATTAATAAAATAATTATATGTAATAATAAATTTTTGGTTTAATATTAATAGTAAGAACCACAAAAATACTACTTCACATTCACTAGAATGGCTATAATCAAAAAGACAGGTAACAAGTGTTAGCAAGCATGTGGAGAAATTAAAACTCTCATACATTCCTGGTGAGAATGTAAAATAGTACAGCCACTTTGGAACACAGTTTGGCAATTCCTCAAAGATTTAAACATAGAATTATAACGCAGCAGTTCCATTCCTAGATATATAACCAAGAGAAATGAAAGTGTATGTCCACACAAAAATTTGTACAAGAGTGTTCAAAGCAGCTTTATTCATGTTAGTCAAAGAGTGGAAACAACCCAAATGTCCATCAATTGATGAATGAATACACAAAATGTGGTATATCCATACAATGAAATATTATTTAGCCATAAAGAGGAATGAAGTATTGATATACACTGTGACATGGATGAACCTTGAAAACGTTAAGCTAATCAAAAGAAGGCAGAAACAAAAAGGCACATACTGTGTGATTTCATTTATATGAGATATCCAGAATAGGCAAGTCCATAGAGACAGAAAGTAGAAGTAGGTGAGTGGTTGCCAAGGCCCAGGGGTTTGGGGGGAACTGACTAGTGACTGCTAATTGGTTCAGGATTTCTTTCTGGGGTGATGAAAGTCTCGTATAGATGATTGTGCTGCTGGTTGCACAGTTCTGTGAATATATTGAAAACCATTGAATTGTACATTTTAAGTGGGTGAATTGAGGATATGTGAAATATACCTCAAAAGAGGTATTAAAAATATGCATGCAATATCTTTGAAAAACAATTTTATAGAAAGTGGTGTGCTGGTAAATGTTTAACAATTGGCTCTCCCAGTGTCATTCTGAGAATTACACCACCATATAGGTGGTTGATATTTTCATTTATATTGGCAAATAAGAGTGAAACATTGGAGATGTATGTCAGAACTTCATTTGTTCATCAGTGATGTAAGCAAATCCTTTGCTGAATTAGATGATAATTTTTGGATGCCAGAGGAATTTTTTTATGTTTGCAGTATTACCAATGTAACAGCTATAGACATGACACTTTGAAGTTTAATCTGCATTATTAACATTTTCTCCATATTGTCTTAAGTACAGACAATCAGCAAAACAGTAAATCATAGCCTGATTTGTAGCATTTGGCAATTCGTGGGGTAAATACTCTCACCATGGCTGATTGCTGGCTACCAACATAATCTCACTTAATGTGCATTTGGGAAGAGATGTGCAGTAATACACTATTATATGGTATTTCTGCCATACCAATACCATAGAAGAAGAATATGGAAAAATAAATAGGAGGGTTAGAGTTTTGGGTATCTTTTACGTTAGTTTTTAATATAGTATATTAAATTATAAGTGTCTGTAATTTAATTTTTAATAATTACTATGTTTAACAACCTGCTTACAGAATTTCTGAAAAATGTAATAGCTGATTCTTAACAGGCTGGTGTGAACCAGCTCTGACCCACAAGAGAATTAACACCTGAATGAGGAGGCTCTGTATGTTGAAGACTAGTTTACAAGATAGACTTGGCCTGTTGAGATAGGCTGGAGACATGTAACCTTTAATTAATGAAGCTTTGAAAAAAGGAATCAAGGAAAAATGCAAGTACAAGAGATATTAAGCAGGTTATTAATTAATTTGAAATTATTTATTGAGTTGATAATATATTCAACACACTGTAATGGGTCCTAGTAATATACAAAGGTAATTACAGATGTAATTTCTGCCTTTGGGGAGTGAATATCCTAGTTGCTGGACTAGACATGCAAACAAACCAATTATTGTGAGGAATATATTATGATAAAGTACAGATATGTTCCAAGGGCTAGAGAGGAGAAAAGACAGAGTGACTGACTATTCCTAGAAAAGCCAAGTCAGTCTTTTGAAGAGGTGCTATTTGAGTTGGGACTTAATGGATGAGGAGTAGTTTACTAGGTGGAAATGAGGAGAATTTAAAGCAAAGAATGTAACATTAAAAAGCATGAGAATGTGAAATAGATCTTGGATGGACTACTCATAAAACTCAGATGCTAAAATCCTGTTATGTAACTGGCATGTCCTGCTTCATCAGCCCGAGGTACAAACACAGTCATATTATTTTTATTTTCCTAATTCCTGTTTCCTAATTGCCTAATTAACTTTCTAACCAAAATTTGCTAATTATATTTTCCTAATTTTCCTAGTTGTGCTTATGAATCTCTATCTATCCTTATTGAGTGGAAGTGCATCATCTCTCCCTAGGCCCCACCCTGCCCCATGATTTTCTGTCCACTCCTGGTTTTTATTCAGCCTGAGGGGAAGGGATGATAGTTGTTTATTTCTGCTTTCAAACACAGGTAATACACACTTGGGGTCCAAGGTCACAGCTCCTAACAGAATACTCATGTGATTAGCCACCATTTCCCAAATGAAAAGTACTAGATGAACTCAGCTTTCCTCCCCAACACTTAGGCAGTCAGGGAGTCTCAGGTGAGCCTGACATCCGTCACCTGGCCTTCTCTCAGGAATGATTCTGCTGGGCTCCTAGGAACAGAGCTATGCATAAGAACGGGAGTGGTACCTTTTGTTCAGCCACAGGAATAGGTATCATCAAGAGAAACAATTCAAAAATCTCTTCACAGAACAGATCTCTACTCAAGTTGACTTTCTATCCTGATTGTTTTGAGAAGCAGCTGGCAACTCAATCTGTCTGTCTCTCTCCCCTACACACATACAGTGATGCAGGTAAATTATAAAAATAAAAAATGTATATTTGTACCTTATCAGGCTTCCTTGTAATCTCTGCTTTCAGAGGCTTCCTATTATCACAGTGATCTGTAGTCACTGCTATCAGCTGTGCTTTGTCCTTTTAAGAAATTATGTGGAAATAATCCTATTTTTGCAGTGACTGCTCCTTATATGGTCCCAAAGTATTGTAGAATTCTCAATCCTTCTTGATTCTCTCTGATCCAGTCCCAGTTTTGCAAATACAGTAAGAGTGATTTCTTTAGACTGCAGGTGTGCTTATGTCAGTCTCCTACTTGAAACCTTTCCCCACCTTAGCATTGCCCTTAAATGGAAGTTCCAAATCTTCAACATGGCCTACATGGAAGATTAAGGCTGCCACTGCTCTGGCATCATCAGTGCTCTATTCTCCCCCAAATCTTCCTCCCTCCTCTACCTGCCACATACAGTTTAGCTTCAGCCACTGTGAAGTTACTTACTTCCTCCAAAGTTCTCTGGCATTCTCTCACTCATGCTCTTTCCTCTCTACCTGGAGTGCTTTTCTATGTTTCCCTCCACCTTCTTTTATTCCTTCCATGAATTCCACTCTCTGACCCACAGCCGGCCCAACCCAAGTCTACACAGAGTTCCCCTAGGTGCCCCCATAGCACTGCAGATACCCCTAGTACTGGAGGTCAAGGCAAGGTAGGTAGTCAAAAGCCAGGTGTGGCAGCACAAGGCTAGGAGGTGAGAGAAATGAGGAATTAGGTAATGGAAAATCACTTGATCTGGGTAGGTAGGAGGGTGATAGGAGAGAAAAATTCAGGTCCCAATGAGGGATTCAGTTGACTTCTCTGCTAAGGAACATCAAGCTGAGTTGCTAATGACATGATCATTATTTATAATCTCCCAAATTTAGTAAAACTGTAATGGAGAATTAGATAATTTCTGGAGATTTCTACTTATGAGTTCCAGTCATTAACTCCTACCTAAAAGCTAAACCGTGATCCCTTAAAACACAGATTGTGTGAATTATTGATACGTAAATTTTTAAACTCTGTAATATATGTTGATTCTGTTGGCATGTGATATTAATCATCACACTATGTAGTATTTTGAGATTTACTGTTGAATTTAGGACTACCTTGACACTATAACAGGTAGTCGAGTTACATAAAAACTAGTGCTCTTATAAAAATGTAAAAGCAAAGAATATTGGATTTAAAATTGTTTTGTAACATTGGATTGACACTTCCCATAGAAATCTGTGGTTTCCAATCAGTAAGATTGGCATTCAGTTATCCATTGTGTAAGGTAAATATTCTCCAAGGGAGGAGGATTCCATATTAAAATATTTACAGAATACTTACGGGGCTTCCCTGGTGGCGCAGTGGTTGAGAATCTGCCTGCTAATGCAGGGGACACGGGTTCGAGCCCTGGTCTGGGAAGATCCCACATGCCGCGGAGCGGCTGGGCCTGTGAGCCACAACTACTGAGCCTGCGCGTCTGGAGCCTGTGCTCCGCAACAAGAGAGGCCGCGATAGTGAAGAGGCCTGCGCACCGCGATGAAGAGTGGCCCCCGCTTGCCGTAACTAGAGAAAGCCCTCGCACAGAAACGAAGACCCAACACAGCCAAAAATAAATATAAAAATAAATAAATAAATAAATAAATAAGACCCAGCACAACCAGATAAATAAATAAATATTTAAAAAAAAAAAGAATACTTACGTATAAAATTAATAGTGGGAGAGGAACCAAGATGGCAGAGTAGAAGGACGTGCTCTCACTCCCTCTTGTGAGAACGCCAGAATCACAACTAGCTGCTGGACAGTCATTGACAGGAAGACACTGGAACTCACCAAAAAAAATACCCCACGTCCAAAGACAAAGGAGAAGCCACAATGAGATGGTAGGAGGGGTGCAATCACAGTAAAATCAAACCCCATAACTGCTGGGTGGGTGACTCACAGACTGGAGAACACTTATACCACAGAAGTCCACCCACTGGAGTAAAGGTTCTGAGCCCCACGTCAGGCTTCCCAACCTGGGGGTCCGGCAACGGGAGGAGGACTTCCTGGAGAATCAGACTTCGAAGCCTAGTGGGATTTGATTGCAGGACTTTGACAGGACTGGGGGAAACAGAGACCCCACTCTTGGAGGGTACACACAAAGTAGTGTGTGCATCAGGACCCAGGGGAAGGAGCAGTGACCCCAGGGGAGACTGAGCCAGACGGACCTGCTAGTGTTGGAGGGTCTCCTGCAGAGGTGGGGGGTGGCTGTGTCTCACCATGGGGACAAGGACACTGGCAGCAGAAGTTCTGGGAAGTACTCCTTGGCATGAGCCTTCCCAGAGTCATTAGCCTCACCAAAGAGCACAGATAGGCTCCAGTGTTGGGTTGCCTCAGGCCAAACAAGCAACAGGGAGGGAACCCAGCCCCACTCATCAACAGTCAAGCAGATTAAGGTTTTACTGAGCTCTGCCCACCAGAGCAACAGTCAGCTCTACCCACCACCAGTCCCTCCCATCAGGAAACTTACACAAGCCTCTTAGATAGCCTCATCCACCAGAGGGCACAGAGCAGAAGCAAGAAGAACTACAATCCTGCAGCCTGTGGAACAAAAACCACATTCACAGAAAGATAGACAAGATGAAAAGGCAGAGGGCTATGTACCAGATGAAGGAACAAGATAAAACCCCAGAAAAACATCTAAATGAAGTGGAGATAGGCAACCTTCCAGAAAAAGAATTCAGAATAATGATAGTGAAGATGATCCAGGACCTCAGAAAAATAATTGAGGCAAAGATCGAGGAGATGCAAGAAATGTTTAACAAAGACCTAGAAGAATTAAAGAACAAACAGAGATGAACAATACGATAACTGAAATGAAAACTACACTAGAAGGAATCAATAGCAGAATAACTGAGGCAGAAGAACGGATAAGTGACCTGGAAGACAGAATGGTGGAATTCACTGCTGCGGAACAGACTAAAGAAAAAAGAAAGAAAAGAAATGAAGACAGCCTAAGAGACCTCTGGGACGACATGAAATGCAACAACATTTGCATTATAGGGGTCCCAGAAGGAGAAGAGAGAGAGAAAGGACCGGAGAAAATATTTGAAGAGATTGTAGTCGAAAACTTCCCTAACATGGGAAAGGAAATAGCCACCCAAGTCCAGGAAACGCAGCGAGTCCCATACAGGATAAACCCAAGGAGAAACATGCTGAGACACATAACAATCAAATTGGCAAAAATTAAAGACAAAGAAAAATTATTGAAAGCAGCAAGGGAAAAGTGACAAATAACATACAAGGGAACCCCCATAAGGTTAACAGCTGATTTCCCAGCAGAAACTCTACAAGCCAGGAGGGAGTGGCATGATATACTTAAAGTGATGAAAGGGAAGAACCTACAACCAAGATTACTCTACCAGGCAAGGATCTCATTCAGATTCGATGGAGAAATCAAAAGCTTTACAGACAAGCAAAAGCTAAGAGAATTCAGCACCACCAAACCAGCTCTACAACAAATGCTAAAGGAACTTCTCTAAGTGGGAAACACAAGAGAAGAAAAGGACCTACAAAAACAAACCCAAAACAATTAAGAAAATGGTCATAGGAACATACATATCCATAATTACCTTAAACGTGAATGGATTAAATGCTCCAACCAAAAGACACAAGCTTGCTGAATGGATACAAAAACAAGACCCATATATATGCTGTCTACAAGAAACCCACCTCAGACCTAGGGACACATACAGTCTGAAAGTGAGGGGATAGAAAAAGATATTCCATGCAAATGGAAATCAAAAGAAAGCTGGAGTAGCAATACTCATATCAGATAAAATAGACTTTAAAATAAAGAATGTTACAAGAGACAAGGAAGGACACTACATAATGATCAAGGGATCAATCCAAGAAGAAAATATAACAATTATAAATATATATGCACCCAACATAGGAGCACCTCAATACATAAGGCAACTGCTAACAGCTATAAAAGAGGAAATCGACAGGAACACAATAATAGTGGGGGATTTTAACACCTCACTTACACCAATGGACAGATCATCCAAAATGAAAATAAATAAGGAAACAGAAGCCTTAAATGACACAACAGACGTGATACATTTAATTGATATTTATAGGACATTCCATACAATAACAGCAGATTACACTTTCTTCTCAAGTGTGCACAGAATATTCTCTAGGATAGATCACATCTTGGGTCACAAATCAGGCCTCAGTAAATTTAAGAAAATTGAAATCATATCAAGCATCTTTTCTGACCACAACGCTATGAGATTAGAAATGAATTACAGGGAAAAAAACGTAAAAAACACAAACACATAGAGGGTAAACAATACGTTACTAAATAACCAAGAGATCACTGAAGAAATCAAAGAGGAAATCAAAAAATACCTAGAGACAAATGACAATGAAAACACGATGATCCAAAACCTATGGGATGCAGCAAAAGCAGTTCTAAGAGGGAAGTTTATAGCTATACCAGCCTACCTCAAGAAACAAGCAAAACTTCAAATAAATAATCTAACGTTACACTTAAAGGAACTAGAGAAAGAAGAACACACAAAACCCAAAGTTAGCAGAAGGAAAGAAATCATAAAGATCAGAGCAGAAATAAATGAAACAGAAACACAGAAAACAATAGCAAGATCAATAAAACTAAAAGCTGGTTCTTTGAGAAGATAAACAAAATTGATAAACCATTAGCCCAACTCATCAAGAAAAAGAGGGAGAGAACTCAAATCAATAAAATTAGAAATGAAAAAGGAGAAGTTACAACAGACACTGCAGAAATACAAAGCATCCTAAGGGACTACTGCAAGCAACTCTATGCCAATAAAATGGACAAACTGGAAGAAATGGACAAATTCTTAGAAAGGTATAACCTTCCAAGACTGAACCAGGAAGAAATAGAAAATATGAACAGACCAATCACAAGTAATGAAATTGAAACAATGATTAAAAATCTTCCAACAAACGAAAGTCCAGGACCAGATGGCTTCACAGGTGAATTCTGTCAAACATTTAGAGAAGAGCTAACACCCATCCTTCTCAAACTCTTCCAAAAAATTTCAGAGGAAGGAACACTCCCAAACTCATTCTATAAGGCCACCATCACCCTGATACCAAAACCAGACAAAGATACTACAAAAAAAGAAAATTACAGACCAATATCACTGGTGAATATAGATGCAAAAATCCTCAACAAAATACTAGCAAACAGAATCCAACAACACATTAAAAGGATCATACACCATGATCAAGTGGGATTTATCCCAGGGATGCAAGGATTCTTCAATATACGCAAATCAATCAATGTGATACATCATATTAACAAATTGAAGAGGAAAAACCATATGATCATCTCAATAGATGCAGAAAAAGCTTTTGACAAAATTCAACACCCATTTATGATAAAAACTCTCCAGAAAGTGGGCATAGAGGGAACCTACCTCAACATAATAAAGGCCATATATGACAAACCCACAGCAAACATCATCCTCAATGGTGAAAACCTGAAAGCATTTCCTCTAAGATCAGGAACAAGACAAGGATGTCCACTCTCACCACTATTATTCAACATAGTTTTGGAAGTCCTAGCCACGGCAATCAGAGAAGAAAAAGAAATAAAAGGAATAGAAATTGGAAAAGAAGAAGTAAAAGTGTCACTGTTTGCAGATGACATGATACTATACATAGAGAATCCTAAAGATGCCACCAGAAAACTACTAGAGCTAATCAATGAATTTGGTAATGTTGCAGGATACAAAATTAATGCACGGAAATCTCTTGCATTCCTATACACTAATGATGAAAAATCTGAAAGAGAAATTAAGGAAACACTCCCATTTACCACTGCAACAAAAAGAATAAAATACCTAGGAATAAACCTACCTAGGGAGACAAAAGACCTGTATGCAGAAAACTATAAGACACTGATGAAAGAAATTAAAGATGATACCAACAGATGGAGAGATATACCATGTTCTTGGATTGGAAGAATCAACATTGTGAAAATGACTATACTACCCAAAGCAATCTACAGATTCAGTGCAATCCCTATCAAATTACCAATGGCATTTTTTACAGAACTAGAACAAAAAAATCTTAAAATTTGTATGGAGACAGAAAAGACCCCGAATAGCCAAAGCAGTCTTGAGGGAAAAAAACGGAGCTGGAGGAATCAGACTCCCTGACTTCAGGCTATACTACAAAGCAACAGTAATCAAGACAATATGGCACTGGCACAAAAACAGAAACATAGATCAATCGAACAAGATAGAAAGCCCAGAGATAAACCCATGCACCTATGGTCAACTAATCTATGACAAAGGAGGCAAGGATATACAATGGAGAAAAGACCATCTCTTCAATAAGTGGTGCTGGGAAAACTGGACAGCTACATGTAAAAGAATGAAATTAGAACACTCCCTAACTCCATACACAAAAATAAACTCAAAATGCATTAGAGACCTAAATGTAAGACCGGACACTGTAAAACTCTTAGAGGAAAACATAGGAAGAACACTCTTTGACATAAATCACAGCAAGATCTTTTTTGATCCACCTCCTAGAGTAATGGAAATAAAAACAAATATAAACAAATGGGACCTAATGAAACTTCAAAGCTTTTGCACAGCAAAGGAAACTATAAACAAGACGAAAAGACAACCCTCAGAATGGGAGAAAATATTTGCAAACGAATCAATGGACAAAGGATTAATCTCCAAAATATATAAACAGCTCATGCAGCTCAGTATTAAAGAAACAAACAACCCAATCCAAAAATGGGCAGAAGACCTAAATAGACATTTCTCCAAAGAAGACATACAGATGGCCAAGAAGCACATGAAAAGCTGCTCAACATCACTAATTATTAGAGAAATGCAAATCAAAACTACAATGAGGTATCACCTCACACCAGTTAGAATGGGCATCATCAGAAAATCTACAAACAACAAATGCTGGAGAGGGTGTGGAGAAAAGGGAACCGTCTTGCACTGTTGGTGGAAATGTAAATTGATACAGCCACTATGGAGAACACTATGGAGGTTCCTTAAAAAACTAAAAATGGAATTACCATATGATTCTGCAATCCCACTACTGGGCATATACCCAGAGAAAACCATAATTCAAAAAGACATATGCACCCCAATGTTCATTGCAGCACTATTTACAATAGCCAGGTCATGGAAGCAACCTAGATGCCCATCGACAGACGAATGGATAAAGAAGTTGTGGTACATATATACAATGGAATATTACTCAGCCATCAAAAGGAACGAAATTGAGTCATTTGTTGAGACGTGGATGGATCTAGAGACTGTCATACAGAGTGAAGTAAGTCAGAAAGAGAAAAACAAATATCATATATTAACGCATGTATGTGGAACCTAGAAAAATGGTACAGATGAACCGGTTTGCAGGGCAGAAGTTGAGACACAGGTGTAGAGAACAAATGTATGGACACCAAGAGGGGAAAGCTGCGGGGGGGTGGGGATGGTGGTGTGCTGAATTGGACGATTGGGATTGACATGTATACACTGATGTGTATAAAATTGATGACTAATAAAAACCTGTATAAAAAAAGATGAAAGAAGGATAAATTCAAAAAAAATTAATAGTAAAGGAACCTATTTAAAGCTGCATTTTGCCTCTTAAAAGTTTCTAGACATTTTCTGGAGTTGACTTATCTGGTCACTAATAACGGTTATTGTATATAGAATCAAAGTCCATAAGGAATCACTTACTTGGAGAACATTCAGACATAAACAAGTATAACATAAAAGGAAAGGCTATATCATGCATCTTAGAAATATTAGAACAGCAAGAACTTAGTTATGAACTATTCTTACACAGTGGACATAATTAAAATAATAATATGAATTTTATCCAATAAAAATATTCTTGTTGTGGAACTTGGAGAATAAAGTTTGCATATAGGTTGACCCATACCAGGACTTAGAAAGAATGCATCTGTAACTGCATTGTGCTTTGCTCTGGGTTCATATTGTAGAATCACTTGTAAGCCCAGGTTCACGAGGTGTGCACTATTAACTCATAGCTTAGCTGTGAGGCTTCCAATCTTTAGGAACCTCCTTCTCTTCACCTTAAAGTCAGAGTTGTCAGAGTCCTCCAGAATATTCTCAGGAATTTATGAAATGAAGAAAGTTTCCTTACTTCAGATGCCTATAAAGGTATCCCTGGAGCCTAGCTCCCAGCCCTTCATGTAGTCCTCATCCTTGTGAGTTCCCCTGCTCCAGTCCAAGCTGGACTAGGTCCCTACAGGTCTCTATCCCACCCCGCATTTTCTAGCTCTACTTGGAGGCAACAAGATCTTAAAACTATAATGGTACTGGTATAGTTCAGTTCTCTCATGCCGCCTGAGGCTTGGGGAAACCAGGTGTTTGCAAAATCACATTACCTGTCCAGAAATACGCCTTATTTTCTGCAGGCATTAAATTCGTTTCCACTTTTCAGTCAGGGACCTCCACTTACCTTATTAAGTAATCAACCAACCTGTATTCACCATTATAGTGGTCTCTCTTGAGTAGCATATTGGGAGAAACTCATCTCCACAGTCGTATTATTGATTTTACCTCTTATAAACATCCCAAATATTTATGCTCAGGAGTTGTTCATTTGTATTTTAACGTGCTTTTTTACCTGAGCGTGTGTTGGTTTCCTTAATTAAAATACTATTCCTCATATAGTACAAATATTGTAATAACATTTTTAGGGGATCCTGCATTTTACAGTTTCATTTCTTTCCCATGAAAAGATTTTTGTTCTCTTTCTGTTTCCCACATTCAGGACTGAGAAACATCTTCTACCTGCTTTATAGAATCTTATATTATCAACATTATGTACTGTCTGATATCATGCTTTGAGAAGGGCACGTCACCTCCATGGTACCATTCCCAATCATTCATAACCTCAATTTAATCATGTGGAAAAATCAGGCAAACTTAAGTGGAAGAACCTTCTATGAAATAACTGACCAGTGTTCTTCAAAATCTTATAAGTAGTTCACTTTCCACTAAATAAGCTGTCAAAAGCCCACATGAATTTGACGAAGATAGAAAACATCTGAAAAATGTGATTTTAGAAAGATGTTTCATTAAATCAATGAAGTGATTAAAATGTTACCTGCCACTTTGCCTAAAATAAGAGTGTACAAACAGTTTTATAACACATTTTCATCACTTCTCTCAACAGGCGATTCAGCTAATCTAACCTGCAGAGCTTTCTTTGGGTACAGTGGAGATGTCAGTCCTTTAATTTACTGGATGAAAGGAGAGAAGTTTATTGAAGATCTGGATGAAAATCGAGTTTGGGAAAGTGACATTAGGTAAAGTAATTTTTGTCTTTTAACTTGTACAATCAAGATTAACATTTGTTCTCTTAGTGAATAGAAAGTGAACTAAAAGAAAAGAAGGGGTTTGGGGGAGTGTTTTACTATTATAACAAAAATATTGCAACATTTAGTGACGAAGAGGCAAAATACTCTTGAGAGAGTGACTATGACATTGTCAAACAGGAGTGCCATTTGCAAAGAATTTAAGAGAATTAAAAAGGAGTTTTTCACTAAGGAATAAACTGAGTGTGAGACAGACCAAAACATCAAACATGGAAAATGTCTGAGATCAGGTGATAACAGCCACTATGGAGAACAGTTATGGAGGTTCCTTAAAAAACTAAAAATAGAACTACCATATGACCCAGCAATCCCACTACTGGGCATATACCCTGAGAAAACCATAATTCAAAAAGAGTCATGTACCACAATGTTCATTGCAGCTCTATTTACAATAGCCAGGACATGGAAGCAACCTAAGTGTCCATCGACAGATGAATGGATAAAGAAGATGTGGCACATATATACAATGGAATATTAGTCATAAAAAGAAATGAAATTGAGTTATTTGTAGTGAGGTGGATGGACCTAGAGTCTGTCCTACAGAGTGAAGTAAGTCAGAAAGAGAAAAACAAATACTGTATGCTAACACATATATATGGAATCAAAAAAAAAAAACAAGAAAAGGTTCTGAAGAACCTAGGGGCAGGACAGGAATAAAGATGCAGACATAGAGAATGGACTTGAGGACACGGGGAGTGGGGAGGGTAAGCTGGGACGAAGTGAGAGAGTGGCATGGACATATATACACTACCAAATGTAAAACCGATAGCTAGTGGGAAGCAGCCGCATAGCAGAGGGAGATCAGCTCTGTGCTTTGTGACCACCTAGAGGGGTGGGATAGGGAGGGTGGGAGGGAGACGTAAGAGGGAGGGGATATGGGGATATATGTATATGTATAGCTGATTCACTTTGTTATAAAGCAGAAACTAACACACCATTGTAAAGCAATTATACTCCAGTAAAGATGTTAAAAAAAAAAAAACATGGAAAATGTGATATTACGCCTTCGGTTTATAAGAGCTCTTTTTCTTAATTGTTGAGAGAAGATATTAACAGGTTTCTAGGATTCAACCAAGAGCAATCTTTGTAACTTCCTTTTATATGTTTTTACATATTTTAGGCATCATGTTGACTATAAAGCACTTGATAGGAATCATAAAGGATACAAAAAATGTTTTTATCACCTTTTTTAGTCTGACTTTAAGGTCTAAACATTAATATAGTGGGAATAATAGTGAATAATCATTAAAATACAATGATTTTGAGGGCATCATGCTTAAGCCTCTTGCTTCTTTTTAAAAAAAATAATTAATGTATTTGTTCATTTACTTTTAAATATTGAGGTATTCAATTATGACCCAAAGTATGCTTATACACAGATACTCATTTTTAATCATAATGTAAATAGGCAAATATATTAATAAATAAGCTATAAGTGAATCAAAATACTGATCATTTGTAAACATTCTCCCATCTAAAGATTGCCTCTTCTGGGTATATATGAGCATTTTAACCAAATTCTTCTTCTTAAATGTGAGAACTTTTAAAACTTGATCAAAGGTATACGAGAAAAAGGTTTTCGATAGAAAATAAAAACCTACAGAACTGTCGTATAAGGTTATTTCTACTGGAATTTTCTTCCTGGCAACAAATACACAAGAGTATTGCACTGCAGTTGGGTTCTGAAATGCCCAGATGAGCAATTCTCCAGTATGTACTAAAATGTTCCTCTGCCATTTCTCATGTTCAAAACTTCACTATTATCTCATACCCATACACTGTGAAATGCTAAGGTTAAAGAAGGATAATAAACCTCCTAACTTTTCCCCTCTCTCCTGTTGTGGGTGCTCAGGGAATGTTCTAGAAAGGTAATTTTCTTTAATTCTGCATTAGGAAGTATTGTGCAGAGGTGAGTTACCAAACAGGTGGGAGGGCAGAGGTGGAAACTTTGTGAGCAAGGAAAGGGAGGCTTACTTTGAAGTTTTCCATTTGTTCTAAAAAGATTGCTAAAATCCTTGACAGTGAGATTAGTGAGCATTTACCATTAATTTTAAATGTCAGAATTAAACACTTCATCAGAACATTTAGTCTACAGTTTTGTAATTTCATGTTTCTTTTAAAATAGGAATTGATTTGCACCATTAAAAACAAAAGCCAGGCTAGAGATTTCAACTGAAATGTCAAAATAGCTCAGAAATTTTCTATTCTTCCTTTTATTTTTTTAAATTAACCTGATAGGTAATTAGTCCTCCAGCTGAAGACATTAGAATTTCTTATCTCACCCTTACATCATATTTCTTCTTAAAGGGAAAGCAATTTGTAAACTTTTCAAGGTCTCTCTCACCTCTTTATTATGACAGTGTGATTGTCCTGCTAAGAGAGATAATTAACTGCAACTTCATTAGCATCTACAGAGACAAGCTTCCTTATTAGAAGTGAAGAAGAAAAGGGCATGATATAATTTAATTAAGATAGCATTAATCCATGACCAAATTTGAAGCACAGATGCTGTAGGTTTTTTCACATCAGATTCACATTCATCTAAATGTTTTTCTTTTTCATGTATGTGTATGTTTGTGTGGGGTTTTTTGTTTCGTTTTGCTTTATATTTTAGAATCCTTAAGGAGCATCTTGGGGAACAGGAAGTTTCCATCTCATTAATTGTGGACTCTGTAGAAGAAGGTGACTTGGGAAATTACTCCTGTTATGTTGAAAATGGAAATGGACGTCGGCATGCCAGTGTTCTCCTTCACAAACGGGGTGAGTGTAACCTTCTAAGCTTGAGTGGTTGACTTAACCTTTAATGGAAGGGAAATAATTTGGAAGCAAAAAGTTTTTTAATTTTTTTTTTTACATAAATTTATCCTAAATAAAATAATTACATTAGCATTAGGGCCATCAAAACATGTAACACAGCAGATAGGTGACTAGCTCAGAAACTAGAGTCAAACTTAGATTCCTTGCTGTTTTTTTGTTGGCTTGTTTGTTTGTTTGTTTGTTTGTTTTGGCCGCGCCTCATGGCATGCGGGATCTTAGTTCTCGGACCAGGGATCAAGCCCACCAGGGATTGAACCCATGCCCCCTGCAGTGGAAGCGGGGAATCTTAACCACTGGATCACCAGGGAAGTCCCCCTTTCTCTGTTTTAATACGAACTATATAACCTTAGGAATGATATCCAACTTCCTTAAGCTTCAGTTTCCTGGTAATATGGAATGGGGAAAATAATAATATCAACTCTTCAGTGTGTTTTAAGGACGAAAGAAGACGATAAATGTGAAGAGCTTGGCATGGAGCCTGTACACAGGAAGTATTTAGTTAGATGCTACTTATTATTGTTAGAAATAGGCAAACCAATTAAAAATAACCAGGACAGTTTTAAGTCAAAGATTGTGCTCCTTATTGGAAGGCTGTCCATTGAGTGTAAGAATTATGTCCAATGGATTCCCCATTGTAGTTCTTTTTGACTTTTTTTTCTGCCTTGGATAAGTTTCACATGTGTAATATCCTCCCATGATTAATAATAATTCACTAGTGAATTAGGTGTCAATTATTATTCATGAATAGCAATTCACTAAATCTGATTCCACGGCAACCCCAACACCTTACACACAGGGATAAAATATATATAAATAGATACTGAATTGTTTGAAATTATAGACGATTGTAAAATTTGAGCCATGTCTTTTAGTTGGTGAAACTTTTCATGTACATCACAGAGAAAAATATATTTTTTCTACATTATGCTAAGTGAAAACTTTCTGGATGTTCTCTTACTCAGCAAATTCACAGTGATTTTAATTTCAAAGCACATGTTTAATCCTAAACTCTTTGAGGTTGGAAAAGAAAGAGAATGCCGAAGACTGTTCCCGTCACTTTAGTGGACACTAGATTCCCTTTGAATATTGTTACTGAAAGCTATTAAAACAGACACCTCTGTTGTCAAGGTGACTATAATATTAAAATACTTTACTTTTGGGGGGATGTTAACTGAGGGAAAAGGTAAGCAGCAGTTAGTAAGCAATATGATTGTTTGTTTCTCTAGCTTAACACATATATTCAGTCAATGAAGGGATTTAGAGTAGAAATATTATACATATAAAAGGACAGAAATAGCTTCTCATGGTGGGAAGCAATTTAAATGTGTAATTGAACTACTCCATAACATCTTCCTCAGTGATCGGTCAGCTTATACTGGATCACATTCCTCCTCAGGGAAGCCAATTCTATCTTTGGAAAAACCTAACTATTAGAAAGCATTCCTATTTCACTGTCTGTCTACCCCTTGACCTCACTTTTAATCTCTCTTCCCCAAAATAGCCCTTCAAAAGTTTGAGGACAGTCACCATAATCCTTCTGGGCCTTCATTTCCCTAGATTCAACTTTGTTAGTTCCTTTTATCCATTCTTTTCTGTGGATAAAATACTTGCACCATTCTGGTTACTCTCTTGAGCAACATATATTTCTTTTTAGGACAAAGTAGGAGTGACAGTTAAAGTAAGGAAGCTGGGTTGTTTCCCAGGAGGATACAACTATTAAAGCTCTCTTCTAGCAGCCAGGCACACAGCCAGGAAGGGGCACACAGCCCCACGCTATTTCTAGCATGTGTGGCCTAAGGTTAAGTTGCCCATAGCTACAGAAGCTTCCAGTACTACAAAAATAAATGACTGAGGAATCAAGGAAATTGTTTGAAAAAACTTTTCCAATACTGTCTAATTCCCCAAACATGAAGAAGAAAGTAGTGGACAATGTTAGAGCGCTCTTGAATACTTAGATCTTCCACAGTGTTTTTCAAATATGTATTTATGCCAACAGCATTTTATGCTTAATAAAGTAAAAGCATTAAGAAGCCAAAAAGAGTTCTTCAAGGTCATGTTCTCCAAAAGTCCCTCTTAAAGTTAGTGTTCACCTTCCTTTTAAGGGAGCTGCAGCAAATAAGTCCTCAATTCACAATGGCAGCAGTGTGGAATGATCTGTCCCAACCATCTACGGGGAAAAACAAAGGACTCTAGTTAACAGATGGCATAACTGCAAGTTCCCCAGCCCTGAAAGGTTCAGAAGGTCAAGACACAGCACATGTGAGCTGATAGTTTGGGTCTTTGATCATAGGGTCCCTGAAAGAGTTAAATTGCTGTCATGCTAGCAATTATATAATGACCAGATGAGTTACTGTATTGCTCAGAAGCCTAAAGCTCGGAGAAGAACCAGAAGCTGTCCCTATGAATCATATTTTTCTGCCATTGACTCATAAATCCCTTAACTATCTTACAGGCCTTCAAAGACTTTCTTTATAAAATCTCCATAGAGAGATATGTTAAAGCATTTGATGAATACAGATCTTGTAAGTCAATAATTATCCATTCCTCTGACAAGTACACTTGCCAGGACATACCTTTGCCAAAGTAACTTAAGCATTTTTCCCTCCACTGTTACCTTTAGTTCAGTATTGTTGACGTAATAAAAATGATGTCAGAGCCCTCCAATGGGTGGTATGGATTCTTTGAGATATCATTCACATGTATCAAATGAATCTTCCTTAATGCCAAGAGGATACTACAATAAATAGTTCAGCTAGGACTGAGCTAGGGTGGATTCTGGGCCAGCCTTTTCTCTTAAAAAAAAATCTTAATTCCACAAAAACCGCCTAAAAATTTACTAGGAAATTTGACCATAGAAAACCCTTGCTTGAGGGGCTTCCCTGGTGGCGCAGCAGTTAAGAATCCACCTGCCAATGCAGGGGACATGGGTTTGAGCCCTGGTCCGGGAAGATCCCATATGCCGCGCAGCAACTAAGCCTGTGCGCCACAACTACTGAGCCTGCGCTCTGGAGCCCGCAAGCCACAACTACTGAGCCCACGTGCCACAACTACTGAAGCCTGCACGCCTAGAGCCTGTGCTCCGCAATAAGAGAAGCCACCACAATGAGAAGCCCACGCACCGCAACGAAGAGTAGCCCCCACTCACTGCAGCTAGAGAAAGCCCGCGCGCAGCAACGAAGACCCAACGCAGCCAAAAATAAAATAAATAAATTTTAAAAAAAAGAAAAGGAAAATCCTTGCTTGAGAATATTCAGAGTTGTTGATTCTTGCAGCCAGGGAAGGTACTTGGACGGTTAGGTCATGTCACATGCTATACAGAGAACTAGGTTATACAGTGAAACAGAGACCAAGGGCCATGGGGCCATATTAGTGTATGACTACCCTGCCCCTTATTCCTCACTCTAGTCCCTGGCTTGACAAGCTTGAGAGTTAGATCCTTGTTCCAAAAAGAACCAAAGCAAAGAGTAGACCGACATTCACTACTGTGCTATTTCTTGTCTCCACCATTGCCTATTGAATTGAATTCCATATATGTCTCTGAATCTTTTACCCAGATGTCTTTGCTTAGATTCCTAATTGCTGCTACCCGATTCGACCACACCGCAAACACTGACCTTCAGTTTCCCTCCAAAACCCCGACCTTTTATTTTCCTTTCGTTTTTATGTTTTCCATTTCTCTAACACAAACAGCTCTCCAGATGGGTACTCAGCAGCACTGTGCTCTGGCCTCTGGGCTAGCCCCTCTTGCACCGATCCGGCAGTCCTAAATTTCTTATTCATTCTCTGAGTTTTTCATCCATACTCTAATTCTGGATGACCTCACAGCGTGGGCATGTTTACTCTCTGGAGCAAAGTAGTTTAATGTTTAAGGGTTTGGACTCTGGAGCAAGGCTGTCTGTATAAAACCTACTCTCTGCTTACTAGCTATGCTATCTTGGACAAATCCCTTATTCTCTGTGAGCCTCAAATTCCTCTTGTATAAAAGGGGAATAATAATAGTACCTTCCATATAGAGTAGCTATGAGGATTTAATAAATGAATATATATCAATATGTATCACAATGTCTGACACATATTTATCACCTAGTAAACGTTAGCAGCTATTACATGATTTTTCTACTCCAACTACATGATGTTCTGGGTAATTTAGGATGCAGCAATAACGTGTTCCATTAAAAACTCCCTGAAATCTAATTTATCTTTCATTAAAATGGTCAGCTGTAGCTCCAGCAATTTTGTTCCATTGATTCTATATTTTTCCTTATAACAGACTTACTTTAGTTTGAATGTGCTGTCCTAGAGGATATCTTCATTTATTTATTCATGCATTTAATGATAATTGTTAAGAACCTACTATGTGTCTGGCACTCATAAAATTAAATGAACAGGAAATAAGAACCAATATAATTTGAAATGCCATCATCTGCTTTTTAAATTACATTG
Source organism: Balaenoptera musculus (assembly GCF_009873245.2). Lineage (NCBI taxonomy): Eukaryota > Metazoa > Chordata > Mammalia > Artiodactyla > Balaenopteridae > Balaenoptera > Balaenoptera musculus. The sequence goes on from NC_045806.1 coordinate 25,610,046, forward strand.
ATATTAAGCACTTCTAATGTATTGATAGAATTGTGCTTCTAGGGAATGTTTGGCTTTGAAACTGTCACATTAAGGGAATGTTCATTAACAGTCCTGTTGTAAATGGTTATGTTTAGATATATCGATTACAATATTATGGCACTTCATTCATCATGAAGTAGTTTGGGGACTGGCAAAGTATCTACCTCAGAGACTAGCACTAGTTAATAATGATAAATATCTAGTTTTTCTCTATTCCCCCTCAAACCCATTTTAATTGTTGCATGTGCAGTCTCTCTCTCTCCCTCCCTCCCTCCCTCTCTCCCTCCGAAGAGTGTAATCAATGGGAATTAGACTTGCTCTATAAACTCCCTAGTCCTCGGAATATCTTTAGTAATGTAATTAACATGCACATCATTTAGGACGCATTGTTTTAAAGCCAGATGAATTTAGACCCAGCGGACTCCTTATCCCTTCTTATAATGAATCATTTTTGTACTATGTGCCCCTATCCTTGTTAGTATTTACCTAGTGCATTTATTTGCTGAGAGATACACTAAGACTATAGAACTGTTTAAAGCTCTCTCGGGGCTCATCCTTTGACATCTTCGACCATTGATTTCAGAATATGGAAAAGCCAAACTTTGCCCAGACATCAAAACCTCCTACATCTCTTTATGGCTGCATCTCCGTAAAAAGACCATGACCCATTAAACACTGAGTAGGCATCCACAGAAGAGTCACTTTTACTGAGTCATTACTGTGGGGGAGGAAAAATCATTTTCCCTCTACCTTTCTAGGTTCTTGGCTGAGACACACCGTGTAATAAAAAGATAGATTAACAGGAGAAAAACAGACATAAATTTAATAACATGTATTCCTCCTGTATACATGGGAGATACCCAGGAAAACTGAGTAACTCCCTGAAGTGGCCCAAGCCAGCACCTTAAGTACCATCTCCAGCTAAAGACAAAAGAAGGTGTTGGGGAGCAGGGGAAGGCCAATTATGGGAGGTGACCAGGAAAAGCATGGTAAACATGGGCATGGTTGTTCTGCAGATTTAATTCTCTGCCTTCTCCATTGATGAGTTTCTGGAGATTCAGAGTCATCTTCTTCCTGGTACAGCAAGGGAAACACCCTTACAAATGAGGATTTCTTTTATAAATGTAAATATCTCTTACAAAGAGTAACTTCTACTCGGTTTTTAGAGCTTCTCCTGTGTCTGCTGTCTCTTAAAAATAATCAACCTTAAATAATCTTTATATCAAAGAGGCATATTTTCGGAGGGTATATTCTGTCCCTCTTCTTTGCTTATGCAATGCCAAAATATTAGAGAACTTTAGTTATGTTGCTGCAGCATCTTCAAATCAGAGCCATCAGGTTTAACAAATTCTCTCTTTGGATAAGATCTGACATTTTGAAGTCAAAGTTTTATTCTATCCTGTAACATTTTTCTTGCTTCTCTGCTCCTCAATTATGTAAGACATTTAATCTGACCTCAATTCTTCTTTTTTTCTTGGCAACTAACACCAAAACAAGTAAACAAATAAAAACCACATTGGAGGCTATTATGAATGCCAAGAGCACAAATTGTCTGGTACTAGTGATTCTGTACCTTTGAGTTTCTTGATATGGACATTGCAACAAGATTATTTGACTGCCACCAAAATTACAGGCATGAAAACTAGACTTTTGAGCTATTTCCTCAGATATAGAATATATGATTTAAGTGAGGTTAACTCCAAGTTATTTTTGCCTCAACAGTGGAATATCTTTTCAAAGGTCTGTTGATCCCAGTTTTTCTTGATCAACTACAGCATGGATATTTGTTATGTAGCATAGTTTTGCCTTTCAGTCCGTTTGGTTATTGTTTTCCTAAGTGTGAACTGGAATATCCAAGCAGCATCTTTGTTAGGAAAGAAAAGGACCACTCTTAGCTGATGATTAGCTTATTTCTCAATTAATAAATAACAAGGGAATGATCCGGGACAACACCCATATTGAGAGCCAAGAATGATAAGCCCTTCAGTTTTTATCATTCCTGTTAATCATGTGGGGCAGAGCTCTTAGTATTTAATTTATATGTGGGCATAGTCATTGGAAGTCCTTTATTTTGTTTGTTTTCCTAACTAAATGTTAAATTCTTAATAAAGATCTTTAACTTGTACATCATCACATAAATGTGATGTTTGGGATGGTTAAAGTTCAATAAGGAATCTCCAGATTGAACTTTTAAATGCCCCTCGAGGCGAGGAAGCCAAGCCAAACACTTGCCATCATGCATGCCTGTAATACCTATAGCTTTGGGTGAGTTCCTCTCTTTCTGAGGTCCCCAAAATATCCTGAGGTTCCTGCACCTGCCAGGAAGTGACCTTCCTTACTCCCCTGGTAAGGCTGCCGGGAACCCTGTAAGCAAGGTGCCAGGCTGTTTTTCCAAAGGGCCTTATTGGCTCCATAAAGTCAACCTTAGTTCCTTAAAGCTGTCTGGTCATATCTGAGTCTATACATGTCTCTCTCAAATAAGACATTCCAGTGAAAACCTTGGTAATATAACAAGTTTCCAATTGTATCCTGTTCCAAGGAGAACAGATTCTTATTGAACTTATGTAAATATAACTATAATGCCCTGAAAATAAGAGTATTCACCATGAGTTTCTGAATTCTGGAGGGATCAGGTAGGGAGAAAAATATAAATGTTTCAATTCTGCTTATAAAGATATAATTTACTGAATTGCTGTTAAGTCATAGTGTAAGATTAAAGGTTTTCTTATATCTGAAAAACAAAGATTAAAAAGGTAGTTATAGTTCAGACAAAAAAGTCATAAAATTATAGTCATATTCATCAATTTATTCAGTCCCATGTGACTAATTCTTGTTGCTCTTATCTTTTGTTAGCAGTTTTGTGAAGCCATCAGTTTTTCGATTAGAGTTCTATAATTTCTTACCCAATTCAGTGGTATCATCTGAAAGTTATCAGAAAGATACATTGTCAGAAAGTCCTTTCTGTGGATCTTCTTGAAGATGAAGTTTTTGTTTTGTTTGCAAAAACATCAAAGTAAAACAATAATTGTCTATAAATGACCAAAGTCTTAAAATGGCATGGTTAAAGATCTGATTCACTGTAATGCAATTGAAAAGGAAATTTGATTATTTCTGTGACACATAAAATTTTAAGATAATAACTAGAATTATGGCTAATAACATTGTAGCAGGAAATATCTGAATTTTAGGAATTTTATATAATTTCTAGAACATTTATATTAATAACATTTACCCAAATAATATAACCTAAGAACATTTATCATCACTTATTTGACAATGCTTCCCATATCATTTAGCATACCCAATAAGCCTAATTAGTTTAATATCTCTCTTTTATAAGGACAGAGAGCAAATATTTTGAGGTATTCCAGGGGCCTTTTGGAAAACCCCAAATTATTTCCAGGTCAATAAGACTTCATCAGAATTTGACTTGGGGGAAGTTTGTCAAAAATATCAAAAAATTTTAAAACACTTGTCAAATAGGATCATAGGTCACTATGAAACAATACTTAGTTATCCACTTAAAATGACAAAGACTTCACAGGCAAATACAGAAAGTTAAATAGTTGTAAAAAAACTTAGCTCTTATAATATTTGAAGAGACTCGGGTTTTTTTCCTAAATAGTCAAAGACCTGATAAAGATAAAACATAGTAGAATTTTTGTTTTTCTAGACAGATGGCATTAATGATAAAGAAGATCTTTGTTTACAATTGCTTATTAAGAGCAGACCAATAATCTAAAAAAAAAACTTTGTGCTTTTAACAGAAAGCAAAACCAAATTCTAATTTTGTACAAGTGTACCTTTGATACTGAAATTTATTCACATAATTAAATTTATCCCAATCTTAGCCAGCTTGATCACACATAAAATTTCTTTCCCAAGATCCCTTTTTCACAAAACTTCTACAACTTTCTATGTCCACTTTAGTTTGCCCCTTTTTCTCTTTCCCAGTTTGAAATAATCAGCTCTAGGACAAAAATCACTTTTATTTCTCTCAACAAAAATGCATCTCCATTATCTCATGCCTTTTCTTACCCAAAAATACATTTTACTTCCCTTGCATACAGAATTGTTTCCCTTATTATCTCTAGTATCCTTAATCACATGTAATAAGTAGAAACCTTAATTTCTAGTGAAAACAAAGAAATAAATAATTGTGAACTACATTAGCATTTTGTGGTGTGGAGAATTTATAAATACCTTTTTTTTTAATTTCAGCTCTTTTAATTTTTTTATTTTTTATTGAAGTATAGTTGATTTACAATATTGTGCCTATAAATACCTTTTATAATTCCTAGAAATATGTGCCCTTTTAAATAGTGCGGTCTTTCAGTGTGGCACAAGACATGGTTACTGAAAGACTGAAATTCATCTTTAGTTTCTCCGCAATAGGAAGTCAAAAGTAGATAAGACTATGTTCAATAATTAATGTTTTATTATTTTATCTTATTTAGAAATGATCTAGATATTTAATGAATTTCCATCATTTAATTTGATCTAGCGAAACCCTAAGGGTGTTAAGTTACCAAAAAGATTTGGGGAACTATTTAAGTAAACAATCGTTTTAAAAAGTTCACCTGAAAACTCTTATCTCATTTACATCTATTTTATACATTTGTTTTTAATAATCACACTTAGATTACCCCTGAAGATTTTATGAGACATTAAAGCAGTTAGCCATCTTAAGTTATTTTTCTTGTTGACAAATTTTGTAACAGAGATAACATGAACTTACTTGACTTTTAGTAAACCTAGGTAGAATAAAAGTATTATACTGAATGCTGATAACTTTAAAGATACACCTGTTTTAATTAAACCAGTAACTTTAAATTTGCTTTTATTGACTAAAGGTTAATCATAGATCACATGAACTTAAAAAACATTTGCGTTAGTTCCTATGACATTTAGAAATAATTTATGTAAGCACTTACTTTAAGCTGAGTAAATAGAGCTCTTTTACAAATTAATTATGGCATGACCATCTAGAGATATAAAAATAACCCTATCTGTAATGTACACACCAGAGAGAATATTCCCACTGGTCCTAAAGGCAAGCTGGGTCTACCTCACCACACCCTTGCCCACGATCTTTGCAGGTATCTTTGGTGATAGCTCTATTCTGGGAACAGGCCCTTTATTTAAATTATTTTAGGCAACTAAGACAGACATAAAAAGAAAAACTTCCTGAGTTTCTATTTCTTAAAAATAACCAGACTAAGTTGATCCTCATACCAAAGAGACACATTTTGGGGTTGGCAAAATTTGCTCCCCTACACCACTCTTGGAAAGTCAACCCGAAGTCCCTAGAGCAGTGCTTTACCATCTTCTGTTGTGGTTGTTATCGCAATCTTTACAGTACACAGAAATCACCTAGGAAGTTTGTTAAAAAGTGATTCAAAATCACTAGTCTGGGACTTCCCTGGTGGTCCAGCGGTTAAGATTCTGCACTTACACTGCAGGGGGCACGGGTTCGATCCCTGGTTGGAGAACTAAGATCCCACATGTCGCGTGGTGCAGGAAAAAAAAAAAAATCATTAGTCTGAGGTGAACTCAAGATTTGAATTTCAAACAAGTTTCTTGATGCTGCTGGTCTGTGGACCACAGTTGGCATACCAAGGTCTTTGCCTAGACAATAGGTACTCTAATAAACTTGGTAGAATCTAACAGGTGAAAAGCAACTAGCTCTCTTGAGTTCACTGTTGCCATCACAGAGGAATGAAAGAGGGGTATAGCCAGTCAGCGGGACTAATTCTAACTAATTGCCTCATTCTTTTTACGTGGTCAACACCTTTGAATCTGTTTGAACGTTTGTACGTTGCCCTCACATCTAGTCTTAATGAGGTTACTTGCCTCATGTATTCAATGAAATTGTGCTTTATAGGACACATTTACTACTCAGAGAGATGTCTGAAAGAGCACTGTCTTCAAGTATTAAATAATTAACCTCTTAAATGAAGAGGGCCTTCATTGTTGGACACAGTTCCTCCGTATCCCTTTTTAAAAAGGAAATCCACTTAGGGATGTCTCAACGACCTATATATGGATATATACATATATTTCAGCCTATGCAAATAGGCTGTATACAGTGTTCAGCCTGCGCAAATAGCAGTTCCCAAGGAGGAACAAGATATATGATGGGCAGTAAATACTGCTAATTTCCTGTTTTAAACACTTGTATTCAGCTAAATCTCAATTATGTGTAGTAAGGAAGGGCAGACTATGAAGATTGAACCTCCACATATTATTGGTCAATGATATGATCGCGAAACAGGCAAAGAAAAAAATAACACAGTAACAGAACCTGGATAAACAGTTCCTATGTGTTCAAAAGTTCAAATCATTTTTTACAGGCGTCTTTCTAGCATCTAAAGAGGTTATAAAAACACAAGTAAACCTACAGTGAGAGCAGAGGGAATTCACTGGAACTCAGATCTTTGCCTTGGAAAGTAACACACAGGCACTTTAAAAAATAATAATTCAGTTTAAGATATTTGCAAGAAGCCCACAGATATCATTGAGCACGCACATAGCACAATTCCACATATGTGATCAGAGATCACAAACAGAATAGCCTATCCATGGCCACTACCCACCAACACACCATTCCTTTTACTTCTCAGAACTACCTTAATATTCTCATTATTTCTGGGTCAGGACAACCTACTGACTGACAATTCTTCATATCCTGCTCAAAGTCTCACTTCACTGCTGGTTAAAGATGATTCATATAATGCTGTTGTATGAGAAAGCAATAAATCATTCCCATTCACTAAATATGAATTAAGTCCCAGCTCTGGGCAAGGCACTGGGTTAGTTGTCCTCAGTAGTTGAGTCACTGCTGCCAGAGGGATGTCTATCACCATCCTGGGGCATGAAAGCAACATTGTTGGGGAGAGGAAGATGGCTGTGCGTTTTTATGGCTGTGAATTCCTGCACTCAGTTGAGAAATCGCACAACTGGGTCAAAAATGCAAGGTATAACTTTTAATAAGCAGTTCCCTGTATATCAAACTTTGACAACCACGTCAGTAAAGTGAGAAGTTAGACGTGACACATAAAAAAATGCTAACTACTCTCTCAGGTCATATAGTAGGAAAAAACGTGTTGATTTCCAATAAATTTCCATGGTAACTTGTATTAGATTTTAGTGCTGAGAATTACATTTGCCATCTGTAAGAAATATGTTAGCTATTAGTCTCTACTTTTAGGGCACATATACTATTTTTAGCATGTGTTCTATGAAGAATGATATATCTGGAGGTTGATTTCTCTAAATTAAAAATGGACATTTAAATGCTATTAAAATAGATTTTGTTTGTACTTCACAAAAAGAAATCCAGTGGTATATTTAAGAAAGCACAAAAAGGTCATTTTAAAGATCACCCAAGAATCATTACCATGAATTAGAATTTGATATGAATGAGGATTGACTGAAAAATTGTGACCAGGGATGAAGAAATGGACAGTTACTTGAGAGTGTTTGTTTTTGACTCTTCACTTTTGTGTGACCTAAAGCAAGTCTCTTTATGTCATTGTTCTTCATTTTTATCATTTGTTAACTAATTGTCCTTAAGCCACAGTGCAGTAGTCTTGTAAGAACATATTAAACTCCGGGTGACTAACAGTATATATTAGCCCATTCATCAGATTTTATAGGTTCTCAGAGTTTTGAGTCATTGTACCTCATTTTGCAAATCTTGAAAGTGAAATGAAACAGTTGCTCTTCCCAGGAATTTTCTTATAGTTTTAAGTGTTTGTAAAGTTGACTCAGATCTTTAGATAAGTTCCTATAACTGCAGAATAGAAATTATAATTCCTTAAGATATGCTATGGCAGATCAAAGTGCTGACTGGTAATGGTTACCAAATTTATGGAAACTAAAATGGTAGAGGCCATTATCAAAAGCTAAAGAATGATACTTAAATTGCCTGACTTAAATCAGTTTGGAATTCTAATTCTAGTATGAAATATAAAGTGAATATGACTTGAAAACTCATTTATACTACTTCACCATTTCAAGGTAATGACTCACAACTGCTTGGGTGCATTTCTGATTCTCCCCAAGTGAACAAATACATCCATATGATTTAGCTATATCACTATCGAAAATAGCTAAAAGGAATACATTAAAGATATCACAACAAAATTCCGTATTGGCCATCGTCTTGTGCAGATTAATGTCAGTGGCAACTCAGTAGTCCCATAAAAGTTGATAATATTAAAATATATTTTCAACTTGGCACGTGGCATGTGGGATCTTAGATCCCTGACCAGGGATCAAACCCGCGCCCCCTACAGTAAAAGCACGGAATCTTAACCACTGGTCGGCCAGGAAAGTCTGTCAACTTTTAACTATTCTCAGACCAGTTTAGCTTCCTTGTCTGTAAAACAATGCAATTAGACTAAAATTTGAAATTTGAAATCCATATTTTCTCTAAAATGGGATTATGTTTTAACCTGCTCTTTCAGGGAATATTTGTAAACTGTTGCAAAAAAACATGGTTATTATTTATGTAGAGAAAAACTCCCTATTGGTGTTAAATAATTCCTGCTAGACTTGCCTGGCTGAACTAGGCATCTATAAATGATGATTGGGTAAACAGACAGGTGAATGAAAAATTAATTAGGCTAAAGAGTTTACCATAAGGGCTCTTAGCAAAACACAGATTATAAACCACCTTGGATAACTCTATTCCAAACTGTCCAGAGTAAAAGGCAAAATATAAGCTATTTTGAAGTGTTAGCATTTAAAACTATAGGTCACTTGCCCCTGTTAAGTTCACTTGAAACCTAATACACTAGAAAGAGATGCATTAAAAAAATTTTAACTGAAGTAGTAATAGTGGTTATCTCAGGGAGGTCTGATTCCATGTGACCTTTAATTTCTTTTTCTTATTGTTACATGATTTTCAAAATTTTTACAGTAAGCATATTTTATAGAGTCAGGAAAAAAGGTGAGAAAAAAATAAATGTATTTTGATGCAGTCTCTGAAGAATTTTAAAATTCTTACAGGAAACCTACCATTAATCTGTTTGCTCTAAAATCAAGTTATTTCCACATTTTAAAAGTATGTTAAAATCTGTTTCCTTGAATGTATTCTTGCTTCCACTTTATATCTGTCTGTATTAGAAAACATTGCATGTTAGGGGACACCTTGACTTTTGCATTTTCTCAAACCACTGCTAATTTTCACACACCAAAAATCAATACATAGAGTGAGACAATAAGATAATGCCTTACTCTTTGTGAAGCAGGGCAGTATTACCGCTGTTTTGGTAAAAGAATTCATTATTGAGGACAGGCTTTTCATATATCCTGACGACACAGGCCACTAAAACATATGAGCCACCCACTTTATTCTCAACTTTGTCGTGGCTTAAGGAACTTTTTACTGTTCCCTTAGGAGGAATCAAGGAATGGTAGTTTCTGCTATTGGTAGTTCCCAAAGCATGCCTATTCTTTCACAGAGTGTTGATGGGAGAAAAAGAAAAAACTTAAATGTTGATAAACTCTTGACTAGTATCTCTTTACAAAATGAGAAAGGAAGGCAAACTTACCACTATTTTCCTCAACATTTTTACGTTTTCAGAAAACAAAGAGTGATCAAAAAAGATTCAACAGGGATAAGAAATGGATTTTTCTGTTACGTCCTTTGAGGGAAATGATCCAGCATGCGGTTTGATTATTGTTTTTGCCTTAATAGTCTCTAGCTCTGTGGAATCACCAAGATTTTGAATGAAACTTGTCTTGTGAGAGAAACAGCTTTTGCTGAACACGTTTTATTTTAATGCTTTCAGTAATTATGAAATAAGTTAAAATCTTAAAGGAAGAAAATTATAATAATAACATAAAATTCTAAAGTTTATCAAAGCATCCCATTCTGTATATTGCAGTAACTCCGTTTTTACATGTGTAAAATATTTTATAAATCGATTTTTAACAACTGAATATACTGACTATACTACAAATCATCATACGATTTTTTTAGAAGTGTTCAGTGTTTCTGTCGAGAGCATGGTTCCTTCTATTGGTTATCTAAGCAGTCCAGATGTTCTGGGTTCTTTGGCCAGTCCAAAGCATTCCCAGTGGAAGACCAAATTCTTTTAACTGTGACTATATATCCTCTGGTGGAGGATTGCTTTTAGGATAAACACTGCAGCCCTTAACAAAAAGGAGTAAAATGGCAATGCCACCTTCACTGTGACAATTTTCTCTCCAGAGACGTTTTGTAACATTCCATCTGTGACTGTCTATTTGTATGACATGTTGAAAAGGAAATTCCTAGTAGAGGTAAAACAAATACTTTTTCTTCTAAGAGGTTTTCTTTTAGGCATCAGTGAGGTTTGACACCTTTGTATACAATGGCCCTGTCTTCTAAGCTGGCCACCCGAGGCCCATTTAGTTGTTTATTATAGCAGTATCTTCCTTTGTCTGGCTTCTCCCCATCATGCTCAGTTGTACGAGATCTAAGATGAAGGAGACCCCATCTGAATACTTTGTATGTGTCTGTGTGTGCAAATACATAATAGTCTGTGTACAGCCCACATTATGGTCTTTGGATAGACCTATTTCAAACATTGCTTTCAGAATCCAAAGGGGAAATGTTTTCAGAGATAAAGCTCTGTCTGTGTTAGTAATACCACATGGTACATTTTGAAAATATATATCAATTTTCCACTAGGGAGAATCATTGTCCTATTTTTCTGACCTAATTTTAAGAAACCTGACTTAATTGATACCATGAATCCTTCAAACAAATATTTATTTTCAAGGTGCATGCTAGCTGCTTGGAAAAGGAAAAAAAAAGATAAATATATTCTAGCTGAGAAATCAGAGCATGAATTTGCCTACCATCACCCATTACACCGTACACTTGCTTTCCCCGTACTCCACACCAAAGTACTTGCCAAACTCCTTTGCAGCCACTGTCCTGTACTGTGCCACACAGTGTCTGATCCCTATCTCTAAGATCCCCCAACAGAAACACAAATACTCACACACACAAACACCCTGAGTGAGTTGCTCACCCGGTCCTTGGGTATTATTCTTATAGTAGAGCATTTCTTACACCCATATAAAAGGCCTAGCAGAGTGACACTTAGGTGCACAATAAATATTAACTCTTATTATTTTGTTTTTAAATATTTCCTTGCATGCCTGACTCTACAACTACACATCAGCTCCTTTAAGGCCAGGAGCATATTCCATCCATCATTTTATCACTAGAACTCAAAGCACTACACCTGGTACATTTAAGGCACTTATAAAACAAAAAGAAAGTGAATGAGTGAGTGAAAAGACAAAAATGAATAATAATATCAAAGATGTAAAACAATACTTTCCTCATTCTTTAAGTCTATAAAGACTATGTATGTTATCATTGCATTTATGGATGAAAGAATCCTTTTAAATCTGTACTATGAAGTTGACCATTTTTCTATAGAATGAAGTTTTATCATCAAACTAATAGACTGTGTATTAATAATTATACCCCATCAGTTGCTTGAACCTCATGACGCATTGTATGGAAAAATGGCTCACAGAGATATTCTCGTCATTTTAGAGTGGGAATGCACAAAAATCTAACTTTTCATTAGAAAAGTGCATTTGTTCTTAATCATCCAGTCATCCATTTATTCAAATATTCATTGAGCTCCTACTATGTGTCAGATAGTTTTCAAGGCACTTGAGATAGAATCAGTTAAAAAATATGAACAAAATAGACAAAAAAAACTTGCCCTGATGGAATTTAAATTCCAGTGGGAGGAGATAGACAATAGATAATAAATATATTAATAAGAAAATTAAATACTATGTTCTATAATGATAAATGCTATAGTGAAAAATAGAGAAAGGAAAGTGGATACAGCCACAGGTTTGTGACTTGGAATGAGTGGTCAGTGGACCGAGTTGCAAAAGTGTTCTATGAACAAAGACTTGAAGAAGCAAAGTGGGAGGCCCTAAGGTAAAGCAGTTGTTTATCATGTAAAACCATGAACAACACTTAGTGGTATAATGCAGTATGGTAAGTCATCAAAAAAGCTACAGAAAATACAGGTTCTAAGGACACAAATTGCTTTTAGTTGGAAAAGCTTCACTGAAAGTACAGATCTTAGCCTTGCCTTGCAGGATTGGTAGGGTTTTGATAAATGGAAAGAAGTTCTAGGTTGGTACAGAATTGGGAAAACATATGTCAAATTCAGTTCACATTGGAGGGATAATTCCTGCTGGAGGTTAATCAGCTGCTTCAATTAAAGGAGTGAAGGACCTTGAATGCCAACACAAGGGGTTTGGACTTTTTCCCGTGAGCAATGTAAATCAGCTAACAGTTACTGAAGAAAATTCCAAGATGAGGACATGTTTTTGGAAGATTAAACTGAAGGCTTTGCAAAGATTATAATAGAATAGCTGTGAATAACTTTAATCCAAAATAATCAACCCAAAATATTCTCTAATTACAATAACACTTGTAATATTGTGATCTTACCATAATTTCCATATGGCCTCTCCAACTAGATTCACCAATTATTAACATTTTGCCACATTTGCCTTATCTCTCTTCATCTAGTTAGGTAAATAAAAAGATAGAGCTACACTATGTATACAAACACATATTATTGCTGAACCACATGAGAGTAAATTGCAGACATCATGACTAAATTCTTCAACATGAATCTTCTAAAAACAAGGATATTTTCTGACAAGACCAGAGTATATTTATCAAATTTAGGAAAATCGAAAATGATAGAATGCTATTCACTAATATATAGTCTATATTCACATTTCAAAGGGTATTCCCATAATATCCTTTTACCACATTTTCCATCCAGAATTATGCAATCCATTTAGTTGTCAAGTCTTTTTAATCTCTTTTAATCTGGGATTGTTCCTCAACCTTTCTTTGTCTTTCATGGCATTGACATTTTCGAAGAATAGAAACCAGATTTTATTTTTTACTCCTTTTTAGGATATTTACTTATATGTGGCTGGAATACTGCATAAATGATATTATGCCTTCTTAATGCATTACATCAGGAGGTACATGATGTTAATTTGTCCCATTACTGGTAATGCTAATTTTGGTCACTTCCTAAAGATGGTGTCCATTTCTCCCTTAATCATTAATAAATAATCAGTAGGGAGGTACTTTAAGACAGTAGGAATATCCTACCTCATCAGTCTTTCACCCATTAACTTTAGCCTCTGTTGATAATTCTTGCCTGAGTCAATTATTATTAGGATGGTGGGAAAATGGTGATTTCTAACTCTATTATTCCTTCTATATTTGCCAATTGGCATTCTGCCCTAAAGGAGAGCTTTCCTTTTTATTAATTTGTTTATAATTAATATAAACTCATGGATTCATGTTTTATTTGATTACTGTCATTACTTATTTTAAATTGTCTTTTAATACATGCCACTTGGAACTTCCCTGGTGGCGCAGTGGTTAAGACTCCGCACTCCCAACACAGGGGGCCCAGTTTCGATCCCTGGTCAGGGAACTAGATCCCACATGCATGCCACAACTAAGAGTTCGCATGCCACAACTAAGTACCCCACGTGCCACAACTAGGAGCCCATGTGCCACAACTAGGGAGCCCCCGTGCCACAACTAAGGAGCCAGCGAGCCACAACTAAGGAGCCCGCCTGCCCCAACTAAGACCCAGTGCAGCCAAATAAAAAAAAAAAATACATACCACTTATGAATATTCCCTACTTCATAGAAAAAAATATAAAACAAAACTTAGCACCCTTCCTATCTGGTTGGGGAGAGAAAAAAGACATTCCAAGGGTAGGCTCTAGCTAACTGTATAAAGAATGATGCATTTTTTCCATCTAGTCTTTCATTTAATTTTTTGTTTTAATAGTTTATTAATGTGTAACATTTCAGATCCAAGGGCTTGTGGGAGCTTAGTCTAACTAGACCCTGATCATGGGTCCCAGCCAAGACCATATTTGCATTCTTTTATTTTTTTTTTGAATTTTATTTTATTTATTTTTTTATACAGCAGGTTCTTATTAGTTATCCGTTTTATACATATTAGTGTATATATGTCAATCCCAATCTCCCAATTCATCACAACACCACCACCCCCCTCTGCCGCTTTCGCCCCTTGGTGTCCATACGTCTGTTCTCTACATCTGTGTCTCAATTTCTGCCCTGCAAACCAGGTCATCTGTACCATTTTTCTAGGTTCCACATATATGCGTTAATATACGGTATTTCTTTTTCTCTTTCTGACTTACTTCACTCTGTATGTCAGTCTCTAGATTCATCCACCATATTTGCATTCTTAATTGACAGTAAGTTAAAGTTAATTTGATACTTTGGCTGAAAACCTCTTTCCAAAACTGCAAAATATACTACTTGGAAGGTAACCTTTTGCCCAAATGTTTGGTTGCACAGATCACGTTGTTAAATTCAGAGACCACTTTCATTTATTATTATTATTATTTATTATTAATATTATTATTATTATGTATACCTTTTCTTGTTCCAAAAAGCACTTTTGCAAGAGCAAAACTACTATCTTTACATATCAGTTTATACCTTCTGAAAACATTTTCTTGCTATTATGTGAATAGCAATTCAGCTTCTTAATGTGTTACCAAAAAAAACCATTATAACTGCTTCTAAATTGCATTGATGTATTGTAGAATTGAGTTGAATATCTTTGTAGGCTGAGCATAATTATCCTCCTGCCAGGAACAAATAAGTTATACTGCTCCAGAGAAATAAATATGCATATGAATTTATGTGGATGGATAAATCCTTATAAAGTTTAGCTCTTTGTAACACAGTGAGAGAAGAAGAAATGTACTTGGTGACGCTAATGAATAAACTGGGATCATTATATTATCTATCATGCATTTCCCCCACAAACTTGCATTTTACTGCATATAAATCAGGGCAGAGCATTTCAAAGGACTTTATATAATGAATGAGGCAATTTTAGGATGAACTATATAAGAATAAGCCACCTAAAGTCTTCAGTTATACTTTAAACAAGATTATATATATAAATATAGACAGAGATACAAAATGAATACTCCAAGTGAAGAGTTCAAAATTACATATAGGGACTTCCCTGGTGGTCCAGCGGTTAAGTTTTTGTGCTCCCAATGCAGGGGGACCAGGTTTGATCCCTGGTCAGGGAACTAGATCCCACGTGCCACAACTAAAAGATTCCGCCTGCCGCAACTAAGACCTGGTGCAGCCAAATTAATAAATAAATAAATAATTTTTAAAAAAACACAATTACATATAAACTTTGATTTAACTCTGTTAACATCTTTACCTCTTCAAAGATACCTAGCAGAAAAAGTTTGCAAACAATAACACTAAGTACAAGCCAATTAAAAAAAAACAGGATTCCAAACTATACTAGGTAATTGCAGCAAGATTAGTGTAAACCAAATGCATTTATTATTTGCAGTGTAATCCAATATACTAGGGGATGGCATGCGCTTTATTTTAATTAGCTGTTTCTTTTAAAGGGTTGCTTGGTCCAACTGTCTTGATAAGAAAAAATTGTAGTCATTGCTCAAAATGCTTGTAGCAAATCTAGTTTTAAATTGAAGCAATTTATTCCGAAAGCAGTCTACTACTGCAGCAATAATCAATGTGTTTTCCCTTAGCCATACTGGAGCTTTCCACGGACTATTGTTAATTGCCTGTAACTAAATGACTGCTTGTGCCCTTAAATGTAACTCTTTGGTACTTGTTCATTTGTTGTGTTTAACCAAATGCCGGTTTCCCTTAGGTTTTCCCTAGCGATTTTGCTTTACAATTTTCAGTATTCAGTCTCAGTCCCTTAAAGGGGGCAGAGTCTATCATTTTAACAAAATAACACAAAGGCTAAACAGATTTTTAAAGGTTTGCACTTTCTCTTTCCATCCTCTGATGTTGAATTGTGCTGAAATGGAATCTTTTTATTTTTTAAATGCTGCCACTGCAGGCAGCTTGAACTTGAGCTGAAAAGCAGATCCCATTTCAAAAGGAAATGACATTTGCTGGGGCAACACCATTCACATTGTAATGTAAAGATAAAATACAGCAGTGAGCCCCAATCATTTCTTTTAACAGTAACAGAATTTAACCCCTAGTAATTTTGTCCTGACCTAATGTATAAGCAATAATGGCTGGCACTCATATTAATGAATGTGTCCAGCTTGGAGCAAAAGAATGTGGAAACTGAATCTAATACACCATTTTATTTGGGAGAATTTACACATGCTATATAAACCAATGGAAAAAACTTCAATGGAAAAATTTTTAACCTGCACACTTTTATAATATGAAGGCAGGTGTATTAGTCTTTACGCTATAAAAATAACGTAGTAACTGAGGAGCAAGCACTATTGTGTGGACTGTGGGGAAAGACACATTTCTTTTCCGACTTACAAGTTTGTTATAAGCACACCGTGCTTCTCCATGTAATACTATAGAGGTTTCTGGGGGAAATCTGAGATACTGTCAAGATCTCAGGATAAGTTAGTTCTCTGTAAATGCTGTTTCTTGGTCTAGTTTTGGGTATCCCTAGTATTAAGAAAATGACTATCATATGGCTCAGAAGAATTTTTCTAGCTTTATTGCTCACACTCTAGGTATATGTAAGTTTTCATATGTTTGTACCTTAAAGGAAGTATTCATGTGACACAAGACCATTTCTGTAATTCCTAAGCCTCATCAACCCTGCTCTCTTTTTCTCATTACATTTTAGACAGTATTATTGGTTAGCCTAATAAATAGTGTATTCAAGGTAGTATATACAGTTTTTTGAGTGGCTCATGACATCTAGCAATGGGAATAATTCACATTTGGGCAACTACTTCTCTGAAAACAAAAAAGACTTACTGTCATAAAATTTTTCTCTTACACATATTCAGTTTTTAGAAGTTAAAAAAAAATGTGTGTAGAGACCAGTGTTAAAAATACCATTTGAAGAAAATGAGAATTCTGCTTACTGGATTAATAGAATTATATTTCAGGCATAGTTTTTGATTGTTCTAAAAGCTATTCAACGAGATATGGGTGTGTAAGGCATGCTAGATGCCCAGGCCCAGTGCCATGGTTCCAGAATCAAAGGATGTGCTTAGGGGCACCATGAAAGAACCATTCTCTGCCTGGGCACTTATCTAGAGCAAAGCAGCTGTCCTGACTCCCAGCTTTCCTTACAGCTTCTTCCCACATAGCCCTTGGGTTAGAACTTATAATGACTGTTTTAAAAAAAAAAAAAGTCAAATTTTTAAAGAATTGAAGTACAATTAACATAAGATAAAACACATAGATCCTAAGTGTTTATAGCTCAATGAGTTTTGACAAAAGTATATATCAATACTTGTACCTACACCTGAAAAAAGACACAGAGGTTTTTTCTTTGTTTGTTTGTTTTTTTACCCCATTATGTTCCCTCTTGCCCCTTCCCAATAAAATTTCCCATCACCCATCCACAAAGCATCCCTTTTGTGATTTCTATCCCTGAGGTTTATTTTGGCCTGCTCTTGGACTTCATTTAAATAGAATTATACGGAAGGTATTACTTTGTGTCTGACCTTCTTCACCTAACATAATTTTGTGAGATTAATGCATGTTGCAGTAGTTCATTCTTTTTACTGCTGAGTATATTATATCACACGGACACACAACAGTTTGTTCATCATATCCTGTTAATGAACATTTGGGTTGTTTACAGTTGTGGTTACTATGAATAAGACTACTCTGAACATTCTTGTACAAGTCTTCTTGTAGACATCTGCTTATATTTCCTTTGGGTAGATACTTAGGAGTGTAACTGCTGTTCATAGGGTAGATTCATATTTAACTTTATTAGCAGCTACTCAAAATTTTCTAATAAATAGTACCATTGGGCACTTCCGCTAGCAGTGTTTGAGAGTAGAAGTTAAGCATTCTCCATTATTTTTTTATTTCTTTTCTCACACAACAAATTTCAGAGTGATGAATTCCAAGTGTGTAATACATTATATTAGAAAACAGAATGAATATTAAAAGGAGCCACAGTCCAATATATACACTACCAAATGTAAAATAGATAGCTAGTGGGAAGCAGCCGCATAGCACAGGGAGATCAGCTCGGTGCTTTGTGACCACCTAGAGCGGTGGGATAGGGAGGGTGGGAGAGAGACGCAAGAGGGAGGAGATATGGGGATATATGTATGTGTATAGCTGATTCACTTTGTTATAAAGCAGAAACTAACATACCATTGTAAAGCAATTATACTCCAATAAAGATGTTAAAAAAAAAAAGTAGCCATAGTCCAAATGCTTCTCTCTCCCATTATACCCAGTGTAATTTAAATCAGATTTTTTCTGGTATATAAATTAGCCTATGGGCATAAGTTAGAGTTTTATACAGGCTTCTATGTGTGGTGGAGTTTAACTGATATCCTGAGAGAACAAGACTCAATGTACCCCACAGACTTATCTACCCACTAATCTTTTCTGTTCACATAGTAGTGGGAAAACATTATACTAAATTGGGTTTTGTATTTTATTCCTGGTACTTTTGTAGTACTATCTTGTGTAGTCCCTCACAAGATTCAGCAGATAAAGCTGTCTGATATTTACAAATAAAAAATATATAAATTTCCTTGAGGTACTTTTTAGTATTTCACACTTCGTATTAATTCACTTAGACTCTAAAAGATTTAATAACTCACTTTATTTTTTCTTTCTTAAATTCATAAAGTCCAATCACTTTTTATAAGTTTTTCTTCTGTGTCCTATTTAATTTTAATAAGAGCAGAAAAATACACTTGATGAAACAGTAGTTTATATGTTTTTTTTTTATTAAACTGTTGAATTAGAAATGAAGGACTAGATAATGAGAAATATGGCTGAGGTTTTTTTTTTTTTCTGTTATCATCACAGGAAAAGTGACATCACATGCAAACACACACACACACACAAACATGTCCTTGTGAGAAAATGATGGCCATACTTTTCAGATTATTTATCAGATACTACATTGCACCCATGATGATTTCACCCTATTTGTAAGATCTCAGGAGTGATCTTGTAACCCAAGAGTAGTTGTCACTGCAAAACCATAGATTATTTTAAAGTTCTCAGTCTAAAACTACACTGACTATGTTACAAAATTAGATAACCCATTAGTGGATTGTAAATTACAGGATCAAAAATACCATTATTTTAGAGCCATAATTTCAGGAATATTTATCTTTAACGGTAATTAAGGAAACTAGTATTTTTCAAGGTAGTTGTCAACTGCAGGGAACAATGGATACCCATCAATAACATTTGGACTATGATGATCAAGGTCAACATGCATAAATAGGCAGTTAAAGTGAGTTTCAAAATCTGTGCATTCTGGCTTAATGTTTAAATACCAGTATCATTGAATTTGTTACAATGTTCGTGAGCTCTAAAGGAGAAAAAAAGAAGTGAATATTTTATCCCTTAAATTTTTTGATCATTTTTTATGCAATATAGACATTCAATAGGAATAAGAGAACTTGTATACAGCGAATGGCAGGAAAATTACTCTTTTGGATAGAATGTAGTGACATACCAAGTAAAAGTGGAAAGAAAGGATAAGAAAAAAATTTTTGAGTAGCTTAGTGAAAGGAAAATACTACCAACATAGTCTGGTGTGACATCCACTAGAGAGCCTATTTCTTGAGCCCAAGTTAGCACTCAGCCTCCAAGACCGTGGTCAGCCACATTGGCACCACTCTATTCAGAAAGCTACAGGACAAGTGGTTATTGCTTCTGACAGGAGCCAGCAGACAGTATTCATTAGGTGGTCCACCCAACACTCTATGCGACAGTCCACACTGCCCTTCAGGAACTGTGCTGTTTGACCCCTCATCTCTTCTCAGCCCCAACCCCCAGGTGACAGCTCAGGTGGGAAGGATCAAGATTCATATTGGGTGAGTTCAGAAACCGTCCTGGCTTAAAAGCTTCATATCCACAGGAACCGATATTTCTTTTATCAACTCCATGAGCATAGCTTACAGGATTCCCACAAGGGATGGGTTTATATGTAAGAGTTACTTGCACTCCAGCAAGCCCAAAATTATAGTTTCCAATCAGGTATTTATAATTCTCTCAGTCCAAATGCAATCTACCAATATAGGTTCATTTTTACCATAAGCAATGTTGCTTAGAAACACAGTTACCACATACTACCTTATCTGGTTACCAAGGAAACAGCTAGAAAGTTATCAAAAGATCAAATTCTCAGGCAGAAAGGGAAGGGGTTGTGTTAATCCATTACCTACATCTGATCTCATCCACAAAACTGTGAAATCAAGGTGAATTTATGATTTTGTATGTGAATATGGTATAATTCCCTCTTGTAATTTTTTTTCTAGAGCTGATGTATACAGTTGAACTTGCTGGAGGGCTTGGTGCTATCCTTCTGCTGCTTGTTTGTTTGGTGACCATCTACAAGTGTTACAAGATAGAAATCATGCTCTTCTATAGGAATCATTTTGGGGCTGAGGAGCTGGATGGAGGTAAGATGAGTTCCCTCTTTTAATGTTCTTTCTGAATATTCTGTTTCCTGCTTTTGTTTTTTTGAGGGGAAGAAAAGTTACCTGAATAACCATTTGCAGCAGCTCTCACAGTCTTTCAGTGTTCAGTTTGTAAATTCATCTTTTATATGGAACTATATGTGTGATGCTTTGCAGCCAGTAGGTATTTTCCTCTGAAAATTGTAAAGCAACACCTACTCTTTTTAGAACGGTATTCCAAACAGCACTTGCGAATTACAAACGCTGATTAGAGTGTTATCAGAGTGTTCATTTTCTCTCACCTTGTAATCAGTACTGAAAGTCCAGCTTTACTTCTATACAGGTAAGGAGTGTCTCTTTTCATTGTGTTCCCTGGCCCAGTAGTTTGAAGTGAATCTCAATTTGTTCCTTGTTTAGACTGGTCAGTTATAATAAACAGTACCAAATATTTTAGAAATCATCCAGCAGTCTTTTCAATCCTGTTTATTTAGCTATATTTAGACAGGCTAATTTTTATTCCAAGTGGGGACCAACAGATAGGAAAGTGTACAAGCAAGTTGTTTTCATAATAATAAATCTAATACTTTTACTCAAATCGGATAAGTAAATATTGTTTTTGTAGAAATCATAATTATTATTTGCCTCTGGTCAGTCATGAATATGTGTACAATCTAGGAAGAATTTGGAGTCCTTAAAATTGAGCTCCATAAACCGCCCATGAGAGGACTAAAGTTTTTTTTTCCTTTTTTGGTCATTTGAAAGTGATTCTTGTATAAGATAGACTTGCAATATAGGAAGCATATGTGAAGTGACAATAAATTGTACAGATGGTCAAGGTTTCTTATCTTTTTTGTAATCTCTTTTTATTGACTATCCATTTTTCACTAATTGGTACAAAGGAAAATAAAGCAATCGCCCATGCTACCACATTTCCAGGGGCCTCTGGAATAAATCACAGGTAGAACTGTAGTTTGTCAGACGTGTGAAGGAGAGCAATTTATTCAGCATCCCTAACACTCCTGTCTTTTTAACCTTCTCCCCTTCCCATCAGGGTGAAGTCTGTGCTGCAGCAAAGCTGTTTGTTTGTTGGGTTTTTTTTTTTTTTCATTTTAAAGTACTGATTAGCCTATTTATTCTTTGTTTCTAACTTTCTTGCCTGTTCATACAAATTATTAAATTGTTCAGTACTGCTTCAAAGAGATATGAGAAAATTGCCAATGTCAGAGTCGTTGTTGAATGAGAATCAAGCAAAGTGCTAGGCATTCTTAAAATCATTTTTGCTAAGCCTCAAAAAAAAAATCTAAGGTCAATGTTATAATCTCCATTTTACTGATAAAGCAACTGAGGCTCCCAGTGGTTAAATAACTTACTAAAGAAGATAACACTAGTATTATTGTAAGTGGCCAAGATGGGATTTGAATATAGGTCTATTTACAAAGCCTTTATTTTATTGAACACTGAGCCCCTATTGTTTTTAGCTTTTTAAAACTTCGGTGTGTTCAGTATAACCTAAAGATCTGCTGTTGCTTGCACAGTTAGCATAGTAGAAGATATTTGAAAAAGCAGATTACCTAAACAAGTCTCACTTTATCTATTTTGAACATATTTTGTGTTCTGAATGATATGAATGATTTCACCGAAACTATCAATTTCCAGTATAATTTTTTTGTCGTGTTCTGAATGGTAGAAGATTCTGAAGAGTTTAGATGCCTCTAAACCTTAGTCTCATCCCCTTAGATCCTTCTACACATGCTGTTATGGTTGAATAAATATCTACTCTTCCATTGTTGAAAAATTTCTCTGACATCATCAAATCCCCATTCTTCCTAGCTCTCCCACAAGTCCTTTCTTTTTCCAAAGAAGAGATAATTGTTAAGAGACCCCAAACTTTTCATATTCTTGACTTGGCTTCAAAAACTGTAATTTGAAAGTCAAAGTTGATCGGTCTTCTTTATTCTTGGCTACCATGTTATCTCCCCTGAAAAGGGAATACATAAAGTGCTCTTGGAAGGAGAGGCAAAGAGTGAAGAAAAAGAGGGAAAGAAAGTTTACCTCATATTTTGAAGTAATGTCAGAACTATGGTGATTGATAATAACAAATTCACTGACTATTTATTGAATATGTATTAAATGACAAGGGCTGTGTTGGCTATTTTATTGATAGAGAGTTATACAACCAGGAAGACAGAGTTCAAACGCAGGTCTAAATGACTCCAAATCCCCCAAATTTCCATCACTGTATCAGACTAGGAGGTGGACTATTTGGCATCTAGACACATTTAGTCAGTTCTTTTCAAGTCATTGCAATAGGCATTACCTGACTGTATCAGTTCTATATCAAAAGGATTCTATTTTTCCAAGATGGAACATATTGATGCTTTGCTCTCTTAGTTTGTTCACATCACTCCTTGTTCCCCTCTACACAGCCTTACATTTTATTGTTTCCCCTAGACTCAGGCCTTAGCACTTCTCTTCTAATTCTGCAGCACCACCTTTTTGGATCACATGTACAACCCTGTCTACACTTGCATTTGTGTACAAATGACTCGTAAATCTAAATGTCCTTCTCCCAGTTCTCTTGTTTTATTATCATTTTTTTCTCTGCTAACCTGTAGGTTTTCTCCACTATGATAAGTCCCAACCCCAGCTTTTGAGTCACGCACCCCCCACACTCATCTCTTATCATCCTCCATTTTACGTCTCAGTTCTTTGTATCATCCTCTACCTCATTTGCTTCACTTCCTCCTCATCTGCCATTTCCAATTAGTTTTCATGGTCAGTTAATTGTACCTCTTGAAAATAGACTATTCCCTCAGTCTTCATTGCAAATGCCTTGTGCAAACCTCCTACACCATCTTCTTAGCCTTTTTCTGTTCCCCTCCATTTGATCCTCCACACTCGGCCAGACTTCTCTTTCTAAGTACAAATTTACTGTGATTCTCTGAAAAAAAAAAAAAAAAAGAGCATGCCTCTATGTCGCCTGCCAGAGCAGAAAGTTTTCTTAGCTAAGAAAGCAACTGCTGTAACAGGGTGACCCAACTTACATTTATAGCCTGGCCACCCCCGTGGAATCTGGTCATGCAACGTTCCAGTTAAAACGAGGTGCTGGTCTTTGGACAAACACAGCTATTGAGGATGGACCCAGACAATGCAGTTACACATAATTCTCAGGTCCCTTTGAGTAAATGAGGTAACCATAATGGTTAGGGGTAGGAGAAGGTAAATTGCTCCTCTACCACCTTGATTCCACAAAATAGTGAAAGAAAATTTGGACAAATTCTACTGCATATACATTTATTAATAAACAATCATTTAACCTATCCTATAAACTTGAAGAAGTCCCAACTCTGTGTCATGTGAGTGTGCGTGTGTGTGTGTCTGTGTGTGAGTTCCCAAAAAACCTTGCCCCTGAGGCAAATGTGACAATGCCAGTGGCAAGATTAGGCTAACCATCTAAAGACACCTAAGAATATTCTTCATTAACTGGGTAGTGATACAGAAAAATGTCATGCTATTAAATGAAAAGCAGAAAACAAAAAGATTTGTATACTATGATCATCAGCTTTGCACATACCTATGTCTCCATGTAGATAAGAACTGAAAGATAATATTTAAACATGAAAACAGCATTGTAGGGTGTTATGATTCGAGACGTTTATACTTATATTTTTAAAAAATTTCTCTAATATTTACCATCTTTTCTATTACATGTAACTTTTTACATTCTTTCTGAAATAAATTTGAATTTATGAAAAAAATATTCTTCATCAGGGCACAGGACCATTTGGAATCAAGCCTGGAACAGTTTCCCTAAGGAGGCAGGCCACTGACCCCACTAGATACTTGAGGGGTGGGATGTGTCTCTAAATGATGTTATGTTATCCATATGTCTTTTTTTAATTGAAGAATAATTGATTTACAATGTTGTGTTAGTTTCAGGTATACAGCAAAGTGATTCAGTTATAAATAAATAAATAAATAAAATTCTTTTTCAGATTCTTTTCCCTTATAGGTTATTACAAAATATTGAGTATAGTTCCCTGTGCTATATAGTAAATCCATGTTGTGTATTTATTTTATACATAGTAGTGTGTATATGTAAATCCCAAACTCCTAATTTATTCCTCCCCCCCTTTACTCTTTGGTAACCATGAGTTTGTTTTCTATGTCTGTGGCTCTATTTCTGTTTTGTAATTAAGTTCATTTGTATCATTTTTTTTAGATTCCACATATAAGCGGTATCATATGATATTTGTCTTTTTGTCTTACTTCATTTAGTATGCTAATCTCTAGGTCCATCCATGTTGCTGCAAATGGCATTATTTCGTTCTTTTTTATGGCTGAGTAATATTCCACTGTGTGTGTGTGTGTGTGTGTGTGTGTGTGTGTGTGTGTGTGTGTGTGTATGCCACATCTTCCTTATCCATTTATCTGTCAATGGACATTTAGGTTGCTTCCATGTGTTGGCTATTGTAAATAGTGCTGCAGTGAAAATTGGGGTGCATGTATCTTTTTGAATTAGAGTTTTCTCTGGATATATGCCCAGGAGTGGGATTGCTGGATTATATGGCAACTCTATTTTTAGTTTTTTAAAGAACCTCCATAGTGTTCTCTATATAGCTGTACTACATTCCCACCAACAGTGTAGGAGGGTTCCTTTTTCTCCACACCCTCTCTAGCATTTATTATTTGTAGAATTTTTGATGATGGCCATTCTGACTGATGGGAGGTGGTACCTCGTAGTTTTGGTTTGCATTTCTCTAATAATTAGTGATGTTGAGCACTTTTTCATGTGCCTTTTGGCCATCTGCATGTCTTCTTTGAAGAAATGTCTATTTACATCTTCTGCCCATTTTTGGATTGGGTTGTTTTTTTGATAATGAGCTCTATGAGCTGTTTGTATATTTTGGAAATTAATCTCTTGTCGGCTACATCATTTGCAAATATTTTCTCCCATTCTGTAGGTTGTCTTTTCGTTTTATTTATGATTTCCTTTGCATATGTCTTGAGTAGCACTGATTTCAACATGGAGGGTCCATTTCCAAGGTCCACTATACTTAGTAAAAAGCCACTAATTTTAGCAATGAAACTTTATTTCTAACATCCATTGTGGTAATTAATGAAGCATCTACTTTTGATCAGAAATAAAGATAGTTGGGCTTCCCTGGTGGCGCAGTGGTTGAGAATCTGCCTGCCAATGCAGGGGACACGGGTTCGAGCCCTGGTCTGGGAAGATCCCACATGCCACGGAGCAACTGGGCCCGTGAGCCACAATTACTGAGCCTGCGCGTCTGGAGCCTGTGCTCCACAACAAGAGAGGCCGCGATGGTGGGGGGCCCGCGCACCGCGATGAAGAGTGGTCCCCACTTGCCGCAACTAGAGAAAGCCCTCGCACAGAAACGAAGACTCAACACAGTCATAAATAAATAAATAAAAGAACGTGAATTTCTAAAAAAAAAAAAAAAAAAAAAGAAGAAATAAAGATAGTTGAAGTGTTTGTAGTGGCTCTAGAGTGTTGCCTTATTCTAATTAAATGCTAGCTGACCATCCTCATAAAGGCAACCTACTGTCTCTAGAGCTGAACATACACTAACATAATATCCCACCATCTTTACTGGAATAATTACAAAAAAAAAATACACTTATCACAACAACCAGAATCCTTTGCCCGTCCATGCCTCTGACTGGGGTTTCCCTTCCACTTTTGTTTAAATGCTTATATAAAGGTAGTCCTTTCTTCCTTCCTTCCTTCATATCTTCCTTCCTTCCTTCTTTCCTGTCTCTTCTCCCTCCCTTCTCTTTCTCTCTCTCATATACAATTCGTATTTCCCCCTAACTTACAAAGATTCCCCTCATAATCCCAAGGTCTAGTTATTTTCTCCTTCATCTTTACTAAAATGGTACTTCAGGCACATCATTTTTGCAGCCCTTTTCACCTTGAGTAATTAGCACTTACTAGTGAATACTTACAACTTGTAGAGCATTATGAATTCAAGATTCCTTATCACATTTATTTATTTATGGGAGCAGAGGGCTCAGAGACAAAGTCATGAAGGAAAGAATTATTCCAAAATTTTGCAAGGATGTCTAGATTTTAGAATTGGCTCTACAAATAAAAAATATAACAAATATTTAAAGAAAAAACAAGGTTATAATGTTATGGGTAGTCTATTAATAAAAGAAAACAGCAAACAGTAGCTCTCTTGCATTGATGATTATATTGGTAGGTATCAGTAAGGTACTGCATAAATTTTCATTAGGGAGTAACTTATGGGAACAGGCTTAAGACTCCATTTTGTGGGGAAGATCTAGTGCTAGAGAGGGTGAATCTACTTTATGTTTGTTTGTCTCAGAGTGCAAACTGTTTTGGTTTTGTTTTTATCCCCCATGTATGGGGTTTGAGGGATGTGCTTATTCATAATGATGGCAGGGCAAGCTTATAAGAACACTATAATCACTATTTTATTCAAAAGGTGAAGAGAGAGATCTCTCCTAGTTCTACTTTGGGAGCTATTACAGGTATTGGACGAAATGAGTTAGAGCGATCTTTTGTAATCTCCACCCGCTGATCCTGGGAAATGTGAAGAGCTGTTCCATTTCAAGCATATGAAATAAATTGGTATCTATGCAATCTTAGGTCGTAGGATTTATTTTCCTTTCTTCTTCAATTGTAAGGTTACTGTTAATAGTGTCAGGAATTATTGTCCTCATGTCTATCAGTCAAGCACAGTGCTTCTGTAAAATCATTTAGAAACACTATCTGGTTTTTCATTTGTTTTAGGGTATTTTTTGGTGGTGGTGATTAGATAATTTGCCTACACGTGAACTATCTAGAATGTGTTTTTGAGTTCCAGAAGGAAAAACCTATAGTTGATTTTGGTGTACAACTTGCCCCAAATTGTAAGCTGTTAAGTAGTAGGAATCAAGCCTTCTTGATTACCCCAAATCTTGTGCTCCCTATAGCACTCTGCTAAGTCTTACCCTCTTAATTAAGACTTCTACCATCAATGCTGCCCACTGTCCTCTTAAGGATGCAAGGGAAGGAAACTAATATCTACTGAAGGCCTCCTTTGGGCCAAGAATTTTACTATATGGTAGGGACTCATTGAATCCTAGACATATTCTTGAGGGAACTGCTATTTTATAGATTAGGAAACGAAGTCTCAAATGAGCAAAATAAAAATTAATGGCAGTCAGGATTTGAGCTCAGCGGCTTTTTTTTTTCTTCACTACATCACACCATACATATTTTAATTAGTGACACATTTCAGTATTTGAGGTCCTATGGATTCAAATAGTCCAGAAAAGTACCAAGTAGTAAAACATGTAAACTAGAACAGTATCGTTAAATTTTCAAAGTGTAAAACTCAATCAGCTTTATTTTAGAGTATAATTGTCAGATGCCGCTATGGCTGAATTGACATGAAAAGTGGAATTTATTAAAACAATGACATTCAATAATCACAAAATCAAAATATTAATATATGCTTAATGTTTTTTATTCAAAGATCTATCATCTATTTCTGCAGAGCTTTTAACTGAAAAATTATTAGTTGGAAATATAAAAAAGCATATGAAGGCAAATCTGAAATACAAGAAAGAAATGACTTAATTTTTTAAAAACTCTTATTTATTCAAATTATGTCAATGCTAGTTTTTAATGATCACATAATTCTGTGCTAATATACTACATGCAGACATAGAAAATAGCCTTTTAAAATGAAATACACAGTTCATCATTGGGCCCTACCCGGGTCTCCTTTTGGTAATCCATTTGCTGAATAATGGCCTCTGTCACTAGTCAATTTCACATATGTGACTTATAAATATTTGAAAGTAAATTTAAAAAAAGAAGTGGCCACCTGCCAGTAACATCTGACAACCATTCAATAGGTGTTTAAAGGTTAAAAACTCCCAAAGACTTGAGTGTCAATCCCAAGCCATTTATATTGTCAGTAAATCTCTTTCCTAGCCCACATCCAACATAGCCACCACCTTCATCTTGATAAGGGAGTCTTCAGTTTACATTTTCTTAAAAGCTCTATTGTTCTAAAAAATCCATGGATCCTTTGGCTTCTCAATCCTTTCAAAGAGAATTGACTAATATCCTCTCATATGTCAAAGAGGAAAATATTTATTTATCATTTTTCCAACCACTTTTTTTATTCCTGATACACAGTTCTATATTCTCCTTCTCTCTTCAAGGTTTCTTAATAATATTTTTAATTCATATTTTTATTTCTTAACTCTCTGGAGTCCAAACGTTTTCCCCCTCAAATATATCTTTTTATAAAACATAGTAATTCATTCGGTAAATTGAAGGAGAAAATTCTACTGGACTAATTGTTTGACTTAAAGTAACAAAGCAACTAATTAATTGGTTAGGTTTGGTGTTTTTGGTTTGTTTGTTTTTCTTTCTCCCCCCAGCTTTATTCAGATATAATTGACATATAACATTGTGTAAGTTTAAGGTATACAGTGTGACGATTTGATACCCATATATATTGTGAAATGATTGCCACAATAATGTTACTTAACATATCCATCACCTCACATAACTATTTCTTTTTGTAGTGAGAACATTTAAGATATATTCTCTGTAACTCTCAAGTATATAATACAGTATTGTTAACCATATTCACCAAGCTGTATATGTATCCCTAGAAATTATTTTTCTTATAGCAGGAAGTTTATTTACTTTGACCAACCTCTCCCCCTTTCCCCTGCCCCCAGCCCTTGACAACCACCATTCTACTCTCTGTTTCTACAAATTCAGCTTTTTCAATTCCACATTGTAAGTGAGATCATGCAGTATTTGTCTTTCTCTGTCTGACTTGTTTCACTTAAGCATAATGACCTCAAGGTCCATCTAAATAAAATGAAAGGTTTCCTTCATTTTTATGGCTGAATAATATTCTACTGTGTGTGTATATATGTGTGTATGTATTTTTATATATATGTATATATATATGTATATACACACACACATATACACATTTTCTTTATCTGTTCATCTGTTGATGGACACTTAGGTGGTTTCCATGTCTTGGCTATTGCGAATAATTCTGCAGTGAACACTGGGGTACAGATATCTCTTTGAGAGAGTGGTTTTGTTTCCTTCGGATATATACCCAGAAGTGGGATTGCTGGATCATATGGTACTTCTATTTTTAATTTTATGAGGAATCTCCATGCTGTTTTACAACTTACATCCCCACCAACAGGGCAGAAGGGTTCCCTTTTCTCTACATCCTTGCCAACAGTTGTTACCTTGTCTTTTTTTTTTTTTTTTTTAATGAAGTCGCCTTAGGATTTTACTTGTATGTTTAATTTTTTATATTTTATTTATTTATTTATTTATTTTTGGCTGTGTTGGATCTTCGTTTCTGTGCGAGGGCCTTCTCTAGTTGCGGCGAGCGGGGGCCACTCTTCATCGCAGTGCACGGGCCTCTCACTATCGCGGCCTCTCTTGTTGCGGAGCACAGGCTCCAGACGCGCAGGCTCAGTAGTTGTGGCTCACGGGCCCAGCCGCTCCGTGGCATGTGGGATCTTCCCAGACCAGGGCTCAAACCCGTGTCCCCTGCATTGGCAGGCAGACTCTCAACCACTGTGCCACCAGGGAAGCCCACCTTGTCTTTTTGATAATAACCATCCTAAGAAGTATGAGGTGAGGTCTCATTGTGGTTTTGATTTTCATTTCTTGATGATTAGTGATGTTGAACATCTTTTTATACACCTTTTGGCCATTGTATGTCCTACATGTCTTTTTGCTATTGAGTTGTCTGAGTTCCTTATATATTTTAGATATTAATCCTCCCCTTATCTAATATACGGTGTGCAAATGTTTTCTCCCATTCTGTAACTTGCCTTTTTATTTATTGATTGTTTCTTTTGCTGTGCAGAAGCTTTTTAGTTTGATATAGTCACACTTGTTTAGTTTTGCTTTTGTTGCTTGTGCTTTTTGTGTCATAGCCAAAGAATTGTGGCCAAAACTAATGTTAAGGAGTTTTTCCTTATGTCTTCTCCTAGGAGTTTTATGGTTTCAAGTATTACATTTAAGTCTTTAATCCATTTCAGATTAAAATTTGTGAGTGGTGTAAAATAGGGGCCCAACTTTATTCTTTTGCATGTGGATAGACAGTTTTCCCAACACCATTTATTAAAAAGATTATCCTTTCCACATTGAGTATTCTTGGCCCCCTTGTCAAATATCAACTGACCACGTATATGTGGGTCTATTTCTGGACTCTTGATTTTGTTCCATTGGTCTATGTGTCTGTTTTTTATGCCTGCACCATACTGTTTTGCTTACTATAGCTTTGTAGTATAGTCTGCAATCAGGAAGTGTGATGCCTCCAGCTGGGCTCTTCTCTCTCAATATTGCTTTGGCTATTCAGGGTCTTTTTTGATTCCATATGAATTTTAGAATTTTTTTATATTTCTGTTAAAATTGCCATTGGAATTTTGATAGGGATTATATTGAATCTATACATAGCTTTGGGTAGTATGGACATTTTAACAGTATTAACTATTCTGATTAATGAATGTGGGATAGCTTTTCATTTGTTTCTTCTTCAGTTTCTTCATCAGTGTCTTATAGTTTTCAAGGTACAGGTCTTTCACCTCTTTGGCTAAATTTATTCTTCAGTATTTTATAATTTTTGATGATATTCTAAATGGAATTGATTTGCATATGTTGATCCATCCTTGCATCCCAGGAATAAATCCCACTTTCTTTTTTGCCCATGCCACACAGCATGTGGAATCATAGTTCCCCGGCTAGGGATTGAACCCATGCCCCCTGCAGTGTAAGCATGGAGTCTTAACCACTGGACTGCCAGGCAAGTCCCATAAATCCCACTTGATCATGTTATATTATCTGTTTAAGGTACAGTTGAATTTGGTTTGCTAGTATTTTGTTGAGATTTTTTTGTATCTATATTCATTAGGGATACTGGCTTATAGTTTTCTTGTAGTATCCTTTTCTGGCTTTGGTATCAGGATAATGCTGGCCTCATAAAATGAGTTTGAGAGTGTTCCCTCCTCTTCAATTTTTCCTTGGAAAAGTTTGAGGATTACATTAATTCTTCTTTAAATATTTGGTAGAATTCACCAGTCAAAGTAGTTGCTGGCTTGAGGATTTCTGTCTGGTTGTTTTTTATGGTTTCTGTTTCTTTAATAAAATTCTCATTTTGTTCATGCATTGTTTTCTGATTCTGTTAAATTGTCTATCTGTGTTATTTTGCATTTCACTGATTTCCTTTAAGATGATTATTTTTAATTCTTTGTTGGACAAGTTGTAGATCTCCATTTCTTAGGGCTTGGTTACTGGTGCTCTATTAGTTTCCTTTGGTGATGTCATATTTGCCCGATTCTTTGTGATCCCTGTATCCCTGCATTAGTGTCTGTGCATTTGAAGGAGCAAACATCTCTTCTAATCTTTACACACTGACTTTAGCAGGTAAAGTTCTTCTCCTGTCTGTTCCCCAGGCCAATGGGATTACCTCCAGAATCATAATCATTCTGGGCTGGAACCAGTTTTGAGTCTGTTGCCGGGTCTGCAGTGAAGTTCATGGTTGGCAGGCTTGTGAGCAGGAGCTCAGGTTCACATGGATCCTGTCTGGTCTCTGGGTGGATAGGAATGCCTCTAGTATCTTGTTCAGTAGTATAGCACTTGGACAAATGTTCACTTCAGGATCCACAATCGGGTCTTCACTCAGTGGACCTATTGCCAGGTGTGTGGATGGGTATGTCTCCCACCAGTTTTCTGGGAGGGCTTCTATCTGGTCACTGGATGGGTCCTTGGGTGGGCAGGACTGGCTCTGTACTGCAGCTGAGAGGATACATGCAAGGGATATCTTATTTGACCATCTTGCTGACTTCATTCCTATTTTTCTTTTTTTGTGGGAAATTACAGTCATAATCTCTTGAAAATCATGGGAAGAGTAAACCAATGACTATATTAGAGCTTATGAATATTATTACAGAGGGTGTGTACATCAACTGCTTTCCATCTCTGTAGTCAATAGAATTATAGTTGAAGGTTTAAGTTACAGAAATAAAATTTAGAGAATAAAGTTCAGAATAAGAAATATATTGTTGTACTATCTTGTTATGACTAACTAGTTTTCAGCTGTTTATAAACTTAAGTTGAATTTAAAAGATCACAGTCCTACCTTTAAAAATCTTAGCATAATTTTGTTTTATCTATGATTATAAAAACTCTCAATTTTTCAGTTTCTTATACACATTAAGATTAGTCAATATATGTTCTTACAGATATAAAAAGAAAAATCTAAGAGATATTTCCCAAGATTCAGATTCAGCTGGTAACTGGGAAAAAAGAAGAAACCTTAGAATCCATATGATTTTGAATCAGAAAACATTGCTGAATTTAGCATGATATCTGGCATGGTGTTTGCAGTCTGATAATTTTCAAGTCAGGAGTTTGCTTCTGTGGGTAAATAAATGCCTAGCCCAGTACTGCACTGACATAGACTCTGGGGAAAGAGAGGAATTAGATATCAATCAAGTGTCCCATTGATTTGAGAGAGGAAGCTGCTGCAGATGCTTGCAAGGGGCCTTATTACCAGAATAACCTACATGTGAGCAACTCCTTTTTATCTGGGAGATATTAGCTTAAATGTTATAAATTCACCCGGATGACATAAAGAGATAGAAAACTGACTGAGACCACAGCACCTATTCCCGAGGTTCATTTAAGCTTAATACAGTTACTGAATATATTACTCTAGGTAAGAATTTATCCCCTTTTTGATGAAAGTGGATTTTCAGCTATTTTATTTAGAGCACATGCCCTGTAAGTATCAAGACCACTCATCATGGAGCTGAGGCTGCAGTGTGTAGGTTTTGTGGTACTTTGATCAATTACCTGGCAGCTGACTGCAGTTCTTTGATGCCTTTGAGACCTTTGGGTACCTATACCCTGTCCTAGAGCAGAGTTTCTCGAAGTATTGTCGCTGGACCGGCAGCAGTATCACCTGAGAGTTTGCTATAAATTCAGATTCTAAGGACCTATTCCAGATGCTCTGAATTGAAAACTCTGGAGGTGGGGCCTAACAGTCTGTATTTTATCAAGTCCTCCCAACTGTTGCCGTTCATGCTTCAGCATGAAAACCACTTTTTCAGAAAAGTTTACAAGGACTCTGAGGTCTTCAGCTGAGTCACAGTGAGAAAATACAGTTCAAGATTATTCCAAAGGAACTTTGCTAAACTTTGACCCTGTAGCTCCTAGTAATTACTTGAGGAGTCCAGGCAGCTTGGAGTGTGTATCACCAAAGCCATCTCTCCTAGGAAATGGCCCAAATCTTGAGAAAATCTCCACACTAGCCATAAGATATGTCATGTGATACCCAAATGAGAGGCCATTCATTCATTTCATCAACAGATATGTTTGAGCATCTACTAAGCCCTAGTCACATATCTGAGTCAAGGATCTTGTGGTCAAAGAAAGAAGATAAGATGTGAGCACAATAATATAATACATGGGAAAAGAGATCACCTTCAACTCAATGATACCAGACTCAGATTCAAAGGAAACAACTGCAGAGTTAGCTGCTGGTTTTTTGACAACGGATAGCCATAGTATTTTTCAAGCTACCATAAACATAATCAGTGGTGAGGTTTGGAAAAATAAGTTTTGTGATTCTATGTGGAATGGGCCAGAAGAATGAGGAAATGGAGAGGGAAGACCCACTAAAATATAATTATAACAGTTGAGAAGAGAGTAGGGCCCCACCTAGGATGAAAACAGAATCCAAAGGATTTTTACCAGTGAATGGCTGTGAGATTATTGGTAATGAAAAGAGATAAGTGGAACATGCCTCTGAAGTTTGGAGACTAAAGACGTGAGATTCTTATGTTACTAAAATTTAAGTGAAATAAAATGTGAAAACAAAGCTTGAGATGGGAAGCTTGTTTTGTTGTGAACATGTCACATGTGAGGTACACGCTGAACATCCAAATTAAGGGGTCCAGGTTACAGGTTCATGAGAAAGAAGATGCGATTGGACATCTACATTAGAGAGACATCTACACAGAAGTGGTTGTTGATGTCATAGGAGGAAAGGAGATTTTTAAGGGAAAATAGACTGAAAGACAAATGAAACAGGCCACAGAAAACATCTTGAGAAATGACAGTATTTATGGATTGGAAGAGAGATGTCCATTGAAGAGGCAGGGGAACCAGAAACAGTGTCATGTAAGCAGAAGTGATATCCAGCTGGAACTTACGAGTATTGGTGGACCATTGTTTACATCTCTTCTGAGTCATAAGTGCTCTGTTCTTTTTGTTGTTCATATTGATCTGGTTATCAAATATTTTTTTTAACCTACAGAAGACAAAAAGCAAAGAATGAGAATCTAGTCATTACACATCTCAGGTCTGAGCAAACTTCAGCACTTTACAGTACTTTGTAAAAATCTGGAAGAGGAAAACCTCCCAGAAAGAAAGTAGTATATGCATGAAATCATTCTACAATCTGCAGTCTGGCTTAAAGAGTCCTCCCTTTGGCCCATGACCCCTGTTCTACTCTTTGCAACACATTTATCCTCTGGAAATAGATTGTTGACTTGTCTACATCTTCTACTAGACTGGAAGCTACTGACCCATATTGCAAAGGGGAAGATTTTATCTCATAGATATGGCATGTGATTACCTAATAAACGGACATTTTAATTAAATACTAACTGGCATTATATTATAGCTTTATTATGTGCTATTTTCTATGATTTCTTACTCAACTAAAGTATTTACATCAACAAAATGGTACCACTATAGACTGCTGGCATGTGTGCATAGACATGGTATAACAAACATAATTATTATTTTTTGTGAAAATTGAATTTTATTTATACTATGTACAACTATATCCTGGTTGAAGAATAAAGAAAACACCAAATACCAAAATATGACATGATAGGGATGATTATTTTTTATTTTATTTTTTTTACCTGAAATGTGCTTTAAAAAAATCTTCCATAGCTAAAGGTTCTTTTCCCCGGGGATCCTATAGTAGAATTGCTAGCTTCTTATATGCCTGTGTTAACTTTAGGTGAAGTAAACAGTTTTCTCAGTTTTCCATGACAAGTTATAGAAGTGAGCTTTAGTGTCTTTGAAGTCAAAAGGAGTGTCCCAAAGCCATCCAGAGCAAGTCATGGATGCCCCTGTATCTTTGATGTTTTATACCCCAAAGATTTTAAATTTTCTATACCAAATGCCCAGTTCATTTTGTTCTGAAATTTAAGAGTGTTTCAGTTCAACTTGATCTAATAATCAAATAATACAATGACAGTCATTAGGAAAGAAGCACAAAAGAGACCTAAGCATATTGATATTGATAGGCTCAGCATACTGATAGTATTTAGAATTGAGGTGAATTATGAATCCTGATATCACACTCTGAAAAGGAAATTGGAGAATGAGACTATGCAGAAGATAAATGACTTCTTATTCTAAGAAACAACAAATGAGAATTTGGAGATGTTTACATTAAGATAAAAATAATGCACGGTAGTAGTCATCAAATATTTGGAGAGTTCTCATGTAAATATGGGGAAGAATGAGGAAAGAAATCAAATTTTAGAACTAAGTTTCATTCATTTATAATTTTTGATTCTTATAGTCAAACTGATTAACATGATGAAAAATAATTTGGCAATAATTTACATGTAAGATAAATGAAGATCAGGAAAACAATATGTTTTTCTATAATACTTCAGCATACTAAACTCAGTCCTAAAATACAAGAACCAGCTCCCAAAGAAAAATTAATTATTCCAAATTTCATTTTATTTTTTCCCCAAAAGAAAATCAGCACAACACACACAACCTAAAAACCATTCCTCAAGCCAGTCAAGCCAGTTTCAATGTTCTTTCTTTGATTAGGTGAATGTACATTTATGTAGAATAAGAACATACTATCCAAATATGTGGCTTTTATAAGTTGTCAAAATTCTCATGATCTGTGCATCAAAAATGTTGAACGTTACCATTTCATTGCTCTTTTCATTAATTTTTCTCCTACTGTCTTAATAACAACAAAAATAGTGACTCCTTTATACCCCCAAATTCATTCCGCGATACTTGGCATTATTGTATTCTTAATGAAAATTAATAAAGACTTCTTTCTTTGGCATCCCAGAAGTGGAACATTCGGAGATATTTATGAAATGGGGTGAATGTTCTCATGTCCTACTGTTTTCTTTGTAGAGTAGTGACTTCAGCTTTACTCTGTAATGTTCTTGACAGATAATAAAGATTATGATGCATACTTATCATACACCAAAGTGGATCCTGACCAGTGGAATCAAGAGACTGGGGAAGAAGAACGCTTTGCTCTTGAAATCCTACCTGATATGCTTGAAAAGCATTATGGATATAAGTTGTTTATACCAGATAGAGATTTAATCCCAACTGGAAGTAAGTTAATGTTTTCATTTAACAGTGTGCATATTCTTGTGTCCGTCTGTGTAGTCATCATTTTTAGACAGAATTTAAACTTTTAGTTCTTTCCTTCTACATCTTTCAGTTTCTCAAGAAAGAAATGGCATTATGTGTTCAAATGAAAAATAAGTGTTGATTCCACTGAGGAAGCTACTTCGATTATTCTGTAAAGCGTCTCATGTTATAAACCTTGACATTTAAAGAAACCAAATGAGAGATTTGTACCTGGGAAAACATTTCTATCTTTGAGAGAAGCAAAGTCCCATACTCTGTTCAAAGTGATCATTGGCTATTTTCATCTTCTCAAGGGTTTACCTTGCAAAAAGAACCAGCAATTCTCATTTAATGTGTGAAAGAGAATTTACTGGGGCTTTCTGGACCGAATGTTCAATTTACTTATTCTGATAAACCCTTTTCTCTGTTGTAGCATATATTGAAGATGTGGCAAGGTGTGTAGATCAAAGCAAGCGGCTGATTATTGTCATGACCCCAAATTACGTAGTCAGAAGGGGCTGGAGCATCTTTGAGCTGGAGACCAGACTTCGAAACATGCTTGTGACTGGAGAAATTAAAGTGATACTAATTGAATGCAGCGAGCTACGAGGAATTATGAACTACCAGGAGGTGGAGGCCCTCAAGCACACCATCAAGCTCCTGACCGTTATTAAATGGCATGGACCAAAATGCAACAAGTTGAACTCTAAGTTCTGGAAACGTTTACAATATGAAATGCCTTTTAAGAGGATAGAACCCATTACGCACGAGCAGGCTTTAGATGTTAGTGAGCAGGGGCCTTTCGGGGAGCTGCAGACTGTCTCAGCCATTTCCATGGCTGCGGCCACCTCCACAGCTCTAGCCACTGCCCATCCAGATCTCCGATCCACCTTTCACAACACTTACCATTCACAAATGCGTCAGAAACACTACTACCGAAGCTATGAATACGACGTACCTCCTACCGGCACCCTGCCTCTTACCTCCATAGGAAATCAGCATACCTATTGTAACATCCCTATGACACTCATCAACGGTCAGCGGCCACAGACAAAATCGAGCAGGGAGCAGAATCCAGACGAGGCCCACACAAACAGTGCCATCCTGCCGCTGTTGCCAAGGGAGACCAGTATATCCAGTGTGATATGGTGACAGAAAAGCAAGGGGCACCCCGTCCCTGGGAGTCTGAGTGGAGTCTGCAGTCCAGTGCCTGGAACTAAATCCTCGACTGCTGCTAATGCTGTTAAAAACATGCATTACAATCTCTAGAACACGAGGAAAAACAGGGTCTTGTACATATGTTTTTTGCAATTTCTTTGTAGCATCAGTGTCTTCCTGTTTTACCATGTCTCTTACCATTACATTTTTGACTTTGTTTTATATGTCATTGGAATTTGTAAATTTACCTTTTTTTAAAGAAGAGACTTACGTATAGATAGAAAACCCTTTTTGGCTTCATTAGTTTAGTTTTAGAATGGGTTTTTATTTCCTTTCCTTGATTTTTGTTTTGCTTTTAACATTTCCTT
Source organism: Balaenoptera musculus (assembly GCF_009873245.2). Classification (NCBI taxonomy): domain Eukaryota; kingdom Metazoa; phylum Chordata; class Mammalia; order Artiodactyla; family Balaenopteridae; genus Balaenoptera; species Balaenoptera musculus. The sequence continues at coordinate 25,648,554 of NC_045806.1, forward strand.
GGGGTGCTTGGACAAATCTATCCGATGGGACAAGGAGCACCGGATCCTCTCTTGGGTTCTGCCTAGGATCAGCAGGGCCATGTGGGCCTTCAGAAAGCAGTGCAACGAATGCCAGCATTGCCATTTGGGAAAAAAAAAAAAAAGATGAGAAGAACACTTGTTCATAGGAGGGCCGCGCCAATCAGAGCCCTGAATATCTTCCTTGTCCCACCTCATTCCCCACCTCTACCCTTCTAATGGCGGCATGATGTGTAAATTCTGAGAAGGGGTTGGGGGGGGTCTAACTGTCTTAACACTTAATTCACTGCTCGTCAGAATGCACTCCAGACCCAAAAGTGTGCTAGTCACTTGACAGTGACCACTACAGAGTGCTAAGAAGAGAAGATCAAGGGCAGGAAAATGGGGGAGAGTGTGCTGTTTCCGTTTTTTAAATGAGTTGATGTACCCTTATATAAATATATATATATATATATATATATAAACACACAACAAAAGAAACAAAAACAAAAAAAGCAAAAAAACAAAAAAACAAAAAAATCAAGCCCTATATTTGATCACTTCCTGGAAAGGCATGAATGTGTTTGTGGCTGTTTTTGTTTACTATTCTACTTCCTCTTTTCCCTCTATAATTTTCTGCAAATGAGATTATGTGCAAATGCCAGGCAAGTTAACTCAAAAGGGTGAATCAACACAAGTCAAAATGAAATTTACATTGAAGGCTTCCAAACCAAAGGGAAGGGCAGGATGTGTCATCAAATATGTTTTGTCACCTTGTATTATAGAAAATGTTATTTTCTAAAGAGTCAGTGCAAATCTGTGAAACTTATTATGGGGTCCCCTTGTATTTAAATGTTAATTCACTGTATTTAATTTTCAATGCTATATTCAGAATCAAGTGTTTGGTTTCAATTTGTGAACATAAGCAACTTATTAATATCAAAGTGTTTATATAAGCACTCAGGAGGTCAAACATATGAATACCAACAGAAATCAGTATTTTCAAAATAAACATTATTTACACAAAATAGTTTTTAAATTAGGTGAGAAGGTATTTAAAATAATTAATTTTACTGTATAAAGAATTAGTTTTACTTTAACTGTACAATTCTATCTGTCAGAAACAGAAAGCTGATGCTCCCAGGAAATTCATCTCTTACCATTTAGTTTTATGTTTGAATGACATAGCAGCTAATACATAGTCATGTTGAAAATGATGAAACACCAATCATAAAGGAACTTGCAGAGGGCAGAATTGCTAAAGGGAAATATTACCTAAGTAACTTTTAGTTTTTAAAAAAATCAATGTGATGAAAACACTGATAATAGAACTCATGCATTACTTTAGTGATTCATTATAGGAACTTCCATTCCAGCCATCGTCTGTGGGCTTGTGTAGTGAGTATTGTATGTTTGGTTTATTCCTACCACCATATAATGAGAAAACAATTCTACACTTTTGGTCACAATACTAAGGTATGAGTTGGCCACACACACAAAAATGTAAACTTCAGTAGGAGTTCACTGGGGAGGGTAAAACTGAATTGCAAATGTATGAGAGATGAGTATAAGAATTTTGTAACAATGCAAACGTCTCATATTTGTGTGACAAGGAAAAGGACCTTTAGGATGTGCATTGATTTTTATTTGCTAAAAAAATGCTTATTTCCCTTACAACTCTCCTCGGTCCTTCTCTACAATCTGTTCTTTATTCCCGTGCTCCCCTTGGACCTGTGTCACATTTTCACAAACCAGAACTGAAGCTGCAAGGACACATAAACTTTAAGGTCAGCTTTGCACATTGGGTTATTTTCAGAATCCAAGAAGGCCATTGTTTACTTTGTACTATGGACACCTGTCAGGGACTGGTGGCAGTGAACCTCATTGGACTGGATTCCAGATTCCCCCAGTGCTCAGAAAACTGTAAACATGGCAATGGCCTGGTTTATTTCTTTGTTTTTTTAATTTTTTTTTTAAGTGCACGATGAAAGTGTGGAATAAATGTAGAGGAAGTATTCAGACCACAGTCATATTTTAGGCATCCATAGGTGTTAATTTAGCTGCATTGGGAGTACATTTTTTGTTCTATTTTTAGTGTAGATTTAAGAACTTTGAATAGCATGATTCAGGGATTGATGGGTAATATTTGATATTCTCACAACTTCAAAAACGTTTTTTTTCCTCTAATGCTTTGTCATATTTTTAGAAAATAAATGGAAGAAGAAGCTATCTATGGCTTTAGAAACATTCCTCCCAAGTATTCCTCTATCAGCTCCATGTGAAAACAAATGAAGGAAACTGTCATGTGTTCACGTGCTCTATGTTTAACAAAAGTTATGTTAGAATTCACAATAAAGAGAGAAAAAAAAATGTATTTTCCCTAGTGCTTAGGTTTCATCCTTCTCTTTTTTCGGTGGGGACTATGGGGGATAAGAATATTCTAGCTGTAAAAACACAGTTGAAAGTGTGAATATGTTAGCCAAGCAGAGGGAGATAATCAGCGTCTGGACTTGGACATGTGTGTTGTTTGGTATTGCCTGTTTTTCATCATTCGCTGCTCAGACTCCAAGTGACATGTTACGGATTCGTAAGTCCACCTGGTTCTTTAATGTAACCTCTACTTGCTGCCTATGAGCGTCCTACCCTTTATACTGGTGCTCAAATCTTTGATTATTTAATTTGTAATCCATTCCGTAGGTCTTCTATGGGCAGAGAAGAAATTTGTATCTCATGCAGCCAGCTGATTTAAGTTAAGATCAATTTTATGAAATAAATCTAACACACAATGAGTTCAGACACCTGAACCTACTGTATTTCTATAGGTAAACCCCTCATTGTTCAGTCAACCATTTTGCATTTATTACTTTCTTCATAGTGTATGTATTTGAACCCTATTGACTTAAATACCTAAATACTGCTTTTTTCCTTATTTCCTTATTATTTAGCATTTTATGACAAGAACAAATAATAACTGAGAGCCGACCCTAAACTCCAAGTAAGTTTTGTTTATCCTAGAATAGTCATTAACTTTTGACAGATACCATTTATGTAAATTTAGATCACCATTTCTAGGAAAACATTAATTCATACATTTGTGAATTATCTTCAGATTCTGGAATGATACCCTAGTTCTCCTTTTTGTAAGAAGTATTTTGTTATCTTGTGCTTAATTTCTTTCTTATTTTAATTTAGTTTAAGTTTATGTCATTAGTCCCAGAAGAAAGCTTATTCAAATTCAGAGGAGACCATTGATACTGTGCAAGTAAAATGACTGAATGGAACTAAGAGAATACATAGACACAGAAGCAGAAAATCCCTATTCCTGATCTGAACTTGCTTGGTCATTATTCCCACTATTGTTATAGTTGATTAAAAGAGGTGATATATTATTAAATGGATTAGAAATCCTACCTACATATTCCTTATTGCTGAAGAATTTTTTTAACAACATATACAGTCATTACAAAGAGATGATGATGCAACTGAGTTCCCTAAAAGGAGCAGCTTGTCAATGGAAGCAGAGCTATTCCCTGTCTTATCACTAAGCCTTCCCACTTTATTGTTCTGAACAAAGAAAGTAACCAACAGTTAAATTTGCATTATCCTTAACAATAGACCTTAAACTTGGGTTTAAGGACACCTTGAGTCTGTAAAAAGGATTAAAGGAAATAACGAAGCACTTGAAATTTCAGACAGAATTGTGAATGTGTACAAAACTGATTTCTGGGATGTTAGTCTCAAAGACATCCATCACCTAAAAAACTATCGATGTTTCAATTTAGAGCATATTCTCAGAAACTGACATTCAGATGAACCACATGTCTTGTAGACACTGTTATGGCTACTATTCCTTACCTTTATTCATGAAAATTCAGGGGATGACTATTGTTCTTTTAACAAACAGAGGCAATTCCTCTTCCAACATGACCCAACTTTGTGGGAGAATTGGTTTACAGTGAGGAAAAACTTTGATTGATGACAAGTAATTCATGCCCAAATAAGTAAGAGTTGATAGTTTATTCATTTCTTAATTTACTCAAAAGATACTTGGGGGTGGGGGGATGTGAAATCATGCAATGTGGCATGACGCCTTATTTCTTTAAACTTTTTTATGGGTTGATTTAATCATTCTCCTACAACAAAACTAAGAAGAATTAATTTAGTGAAGGAGTAGAAGAAACAGCCATTTGACGTGTTTTTCCAAAGGGACCCAGTTTTCTTATCCAAGATTTAGAATTGGTTATATACTTGGTTTTCAGCAACTGTGCTTATGCCGGTTTCAGGATTTATGATATAACTTCGGGGTAATATGAAAAATTTTGAGAATGAACTGAAGTGAGGTGGTGGTTATTTAAAGTTTTACTTTTTACTCATTATGGGCAGCAAAATGAAAGTTTGTGCTACGTTAATTAAGATACTGTCACAGGGAGCTGTAAGACCTGACTAAATTTGAGTAAAGAGAAGGATGATGATGATGATGATGACTTAATCCTAATCCTAATCTTATGTGTTTTGTCATCGTCAAGCTTCAGTCACATGTATAGAAAATGCCCAGACTAAAAAGAAGGAACTCAGCTCTAATTTTCCATCAAGTATCATTTCTTCCTTCCAGGCTCAGAACACAAAACATCTCTCCATTATATACACATAAGATACATAAAAAGAAAACTTTCCTTTTTCCCTTTAGTAAATGTTTCTCTAATTAGTCTCTGAGTCCACTGACAAACTCATGTTTCTGAATCGTTTGTTAAAGTTAAGTAAGGCACTATTGTTTTTTCTACCATTCACTACCTTCATTGATGCATCCCGCAGGGTCTACAGCCCAGAAGGAATTCTCTTTCTAACAAAGGCAAGTCATTACACTGTATTCCCTCCACTACTAAATGAATAGAAACCGAAGAACTTCACATGAACTTGAGACTCTTACATGTAATATTAATGTTGTGTAAATTTCAGTCTTCATAGTCCAGATAACCTTAAATTTCAAAGGGCATGCTGGTCATTAAAAAAAAAAATTTAATGTAAAACTACATATTACATACTGCATGAACATGTGGCAAAGTAATTCGGATCTATCCTTACTAGTCAATGAGAGACTAAATTTGGGGAGATCAGATGTGAGTGTTTTAGGTTAATTCTCAACTGGGATGAAGACATCTTTCTGTTAGGATATGTGGACAGTTGTCCATATTCCTTGCAACATATGCTCCTGGTAGCTAGAATCCTTAGTGTGTTCTTTCGACCAAAGTAGTGGAGATATGTTCATATGATCTGCTATTGAATTGTAAAAACTTTTACATTTTCAGAGTTTGAGAGAACCCAAATAGGAAAATGAGTTTAGTCATTTTCCTCTGCTGGTGTTCAAGTCAAATTTTAAACTCAGACACTCTCAGATATGTTCAACAGTCAGTAAAAAGTGCATTTTCCCTAGTGTTTCCCTTTAGTTTTGCCTACCCTCTTTGATTTTGTACAATCTAGAATGTATGTAACTCGTGTAGGTGATGGAGGCACTCCTTTTTTTCTTAGAATACTTACAATTATATATTTGGTTTTGCTTTCACTAGCAATAGGAAAATAGACAAATACAAGTGTAAAAATGAGAAATTTTAAACTTGAATTATAATTTGTGTTTTACAGTCGTTTCATAAGTCTGTTGCTCTCTATGAGTATGCTCTCTATATATCCTGTAAAAATAAATTTATATGTTACATAGAAATTCAAGAAATTAAATTATTTATTAAGCTACAAATGTTTCTTCTGGTTTCTACCTGATCATAGATGAAAATAAATTAAATAATGTGTTGTTGGAACCTCTGTAAGTACCTTCGTTAATTTGACAACTCTTGTTATACTTTTCTTTCCCTCTCTGTTTATGTCTGTATAAGCTTATAATTCTTAGACTTAATTTCTATTATGATTATGGAGAAGGGGACCTAAGAAATGGCCAATTGGCTGAACAAAAAGAAAAACCTTGTTAAAAAGTCAAGTCCGCTTACAATCCCTCTTTTTTTCTTCACTACTGGATTTGTGAGAAGTTTGAATCACAGACTCAGTCACTTAAAAGTTATTATCACGTGAATGATCTTTTCAAGGTTAAATTCTGCATTTTCCCTTCATCTATTTCATAAAATTCTTTCAGGAACAGAAATGAAAGGAATGATAACGCGTGAATCCTCTTTGCTGTTTCTTTTCCTTACTTCTTGCTCCCCAGGTATTTTATTCCTTTCTTTTTAAGGTACTACTCACATAAGGACCTTAAAATAAAGTCCCCTCAGGTAATATTTTAAAGTGACCAAAATCTTTAATCACTTTATGATTTTTAACTCTGTTTCCACCTAGTTGTAGTGCACAGTTATTCCTAAAGGGAAATGTTTTTGGCCTTACTTTTCATTTTATGTTAAAGATAAATAAAATTATCAATATTATTTATTTGGGGGGAGGGGAATAGTGGTAAGTCTTTCCATCACAAGTGGAACAAGTGAACAACCATAAACCTTTTAGAACAAATGGGCTGTTTAGGCAAAATTCATGTCTTAGGACAGCCTTTTAAGAAACACTTATTAAAGATAAAGCAGAGATAAATCATTATGAGAAATGGAAAGTAATATTTTTTTTAAAGCTGTAAGGTTATTTCAGGTTGGATTTCAAAGTAATTAATATATTTAAAATTTCACAAAGTCATTTCTACCTCAGTAGGATTTTTCAGTGTGAAAAAAATAACTTCTACTGAAAAAGTAAAATGTTATATGGATTATGACTCAGTGTATAATTTCTATATTGTATTTTAAGCTGTGACTCATAGGACCTGACATATTATTAAAAATATCAAGAAAGAACTCTATAGTTGAAGAATATTGGGGACAATGTGTGCGCCTCACACACAAATTCTCAGGAACTTTCAATTACACTCATTAACAGCTGGTTAAAAGACTGATAGTCAAGGAACATCTTACTTATTTCTAGAAGATTCCTAATTGATATCAGATCTACATTTACTGGAAAAATAGAAACATAGAAGGAGGCAAATATTCAGAGAATTAAAACAGTAGTAAACTAATCACTGCTGTGGGATTTTTAAGATGTATGTATGGCCTGTAAGAGTAATGCAAACAAATTCCTTGATTAAGCTTACATTTTCAATCAATGTTTAATGCCCAGTGATACTGATGTGTGGGGGGGAGGGTGGGTGAATTTCTGAAGGATCGAGAATATCTGAAGTTGATGAATAATTTAGCCAATTGTTTGCCCAAATTAGGGATTTTTATTCCAGTGTTATGTTGATTTGAGATGGTACACAGAGGGAAGTTTTTATTTGAATATTTATGTATTTGATTTAAAATATGTTAGAATTTAAAAAAAAAAACTTAAGTAGTAGATCAAACTTGACCTTGTGGATACTATTTCTGGTAGAATAATATATACTAAATGATTTAAACAAAAACATAGGTAAATAAGTCTAGGAAAGGTGATATATGGCAAAAGTCATCAAGATGGTTCATAAATGACTGGATTATGGAAAAACTGCTAAGGTAGTCCAATTTCTACCTTCTGGGAAACAAAACCAATAAAAGGAGAATATCCCAAAAATCAGAGAGCAGAACATGCCAAAAGCCTATGTATATGACAAACAGAACTATAAAATTATGAAAATGAATAGCTGGTTTAAATTAGGCAATGAAATATCTCAGTTCTTCTATTGTCCTTGGCAATAAAAAACTGTTTACACAACTATGAACTTGAAAGGAAAACTGGGCTCTGAAGGAAAATCCTTTTTTTCAGGGGTCTCAGCATGCTTTTCCTCAATAAAATGGGAAATTTATTGCTAAATGTTATAATGTATGAACAGAAATTATGATTTTGGCATGCTTGATACTGTGGCATAAAGGTTTGGTGAGGAGTGAGATAGTTCTTTCATAGCATCCTTCTAATGGGCCTACTAGTAATAATTCTAAGACCTAGGTGCGCTTAGAATCACCTGGAAAGGTTTAAAAACTCCTAAAGTCCCACAGATTTCAGATGATACTAATCTGAAGTTTGTCCCTATTGTTAGTTAGTCAGTGGGTTTGTTTGTTTAATAAACCCTCCAGGTTATTTTATAAGACAACCAGAGTTGAAAACTATAGGAGCGAGACAGATGGGTCTCAAATTTTAGACTCCAGAACAATTGCCTGGAAAGTTTGTTAAAAATGGAAATTCAGATTGAACGCCAATAATACTGGAGTGGGGTCCAGAATCTATGTACTTACTAAGCTCCACAGGTGACTCTAATGTGGTGGCCCAAGGACCCCATCCCCCCGTCCCCAGCCTCTTTGAGTAACACACGTGTAGGATTTATTGTTTCTGTCATTACTACTGCTGTTACTCTTTGGGATACAAAATTAAAATTTGCAGCAGATGAATGTCACCATAAACTGGGTCTTCCTTTTTTAATAATTCCTCCCAGTTTGTCCACCAGAACTCGAAGAAGTCCTGAAAAGAGCTGAACTATATAGACAACAACATTTTATTTGAGAATTTCTCGAAAAGAAGGACAAAAAAAGAACTAGTCAAGAAAACCAACTTTGTCATGAAATATATGACTTCAAAAAAGTAATTGTACCATCGTAGAAGAAACAAATAAAGCTAATAGTTAAGTGTTAATTAAAAACACACCTTCCTTCTAAGAGACTACAGATCTATTGTTACTTCCATTTCTGTTAAGGAAGAAAAATGACAAAATTACACAGGAATACCAAAGATATTGGTTGTGAAAGTAAATACATCAATATAAAATGTACTAAATTTTTTGGACTTAATTAACAATTATTTTTCCTCACATTAACAATGAATTCATTCAAAGATGAACTCTAATGAAGACTTTTCCAAATGTCCTTTAGCATAAGAATTGCTTGTAGCATTTGTTAAAAGCATAGATTACTGGCTCACACTCCAAAGCAATGGAATTCCAGGAAACGTTTATGATCATGTAATTTGGGGAACCGTATCTAGTGAATGACGTAAAGTCCAAGACTGTATTCATCCAGCGCCAAAAAATTTAGTTAATTCTATGTGGGATGATACATTAAATGCATCATCTCTCATTATTTCAGAAAAATGACAACCTACACAACAGTGACAAACCAGTTGGTTCTTTATTTCATACCTCAATCACTTATTCTGACAATATATTTCCAGCCACATAGATTTATCTTACTAGGCTAATGTTGATCTTTATGTTCCTTGTTATGCCAGGAATGAGTACCAGTGATGAGGTTGCTAGTTTCTGTTTCTTAAGAAGAAATGTCCTATTTGATGTCTGATTCTCACAAACTAATCACGTTACTCATCCTAAGTGCAAATTTCAAGGACAAGGCTTCTGTTAGTTAAGAGAAAATATTCTTATACATGCTTTGTGGATTAGCCACATCAAAGAGTTTCTTCTAGAGAATTGGTTTAAGTTTTCCCACACATATACTAATGACTTCCACAGCCACTGTAGGCCCGCTTACCATCTAGAGTTTTATAACACTAGAACATCCAAAAAATAATATTCAACAGTAGAATTTTATTGAGTGCAATAAAGCCTTTTTTATTTCTATACTAAACTGGAAGAGACAATATACCAGTTGAGCTGGATTTATTTTCAGAACGCATTCTGGACAACAGCAGTTCGAAACAGTCAACTTTGACAACATGAAGTATTTAGTGTGCTAAATTAGTCTACCTGTGTGCGTGCATGTGTAAGGCGTGTGTACTCTAATCGAAAACACACACTAGCATTACATTTAAATAACCTTAATCAATATATGTACCACATTAAATAAACAGTTATATGAATTCCCAAGATAACGCACTCCATCAGGAAATTACCAGTGAATCATTTTGGCACAGGCTAAAAATAAATACCCAAGTTTCTGTTCAACTCACTTTAAGAACATGCATTTTATCTTAAAGGAGAGAGTCAGCTTATTCTTGTTTCCCCATAAAAATTCTGTGATTGTTTCTGTTTCCTACTTTTTCCATTACGTGGTAGCCCTGAGTTATTTATTTATAAAAAAAGGGGGAGGCGTTGCACTCAGCAACTATCATAAGAAAAGCCGATGACAGCACCAAAGTTATTACCATGAGTTTCCTATTTTAGTTGATTTTATTTTTCCAGGGCTGTGAAATATCTTATTTTTTCAGATTCCATTTAAATTATGTCCATAGCAAATAATATGTCCTCAGCAAAGCCTAACTTCAGAGATACAGTTACTGATAAGATTTTTTTTTTTTTTTAGTTTTCTCTTACTTTACAGAATCCATGCCATCACTGAAGTGAAATAGAAACACAATAGAATTAAGTGAATTTACAACCGACGATCTTATGAGTACTGCACCTTAAGTATTCTGTGCCACCAGGTGACCTTGTAGTCATAGTCATCTTCAAAATGGGCATCTGAATAACTTGCTGTGTATTTTCATGAGAAAACTGGACGTGCGACGAGAAATTACAGGAAGGGGATAGCAGATTCCTGCTGGTGTAGCATTTGTGTTGATATCTTTAAAGATCTTTAAAGAAGTATACTTTTGTGTTGATATCTCTAAAGATTTTCACTACGGCTTAATAGGTAAGACTACGTAATCAACTGTAGCAAGCATAACATACTTAGCATTTTGTACTTTCATTTTTAAGAGGGAAGGAGATCACTCACTAACTATGAATGCTGCATATGTTAGCAATAGAGATAAGTGATTTTGTAATTTTGATTGCACTTGCCTTAAAATTTTTTCCAAAAAGAAATTATATAAATAACAAATATAGATGAGGATGGTTAAAGAACATTGTTTAAAAATAGGCAAGTTCTGCACTGATTATACTTTTTTTACATAATTTAATGCATAATGGCAGAGTATATTTGCCAGATCCATGTAAAGAGTATATGAGCACATGATAACAGCAGTTTGTATAAGCACAAGGTGTTCTATGTTTAGACTAAAAATTAACAATAATAACTTTTGGTGTGTGCTTTAAATTTCAAAAAAGTTGGATGTTTAAAGATAAATTTATTACTTGCGTAAGAATATTTTTGTATAATATCGGCAAAGGTTTAAAAAATGGACTTGCTTTATGGAGTGCATTTTACAGAGAAAATAAACAGGGTATGTGTCTAGTTTGTAAAATGTTTTCTTTCAAGATTACTCTTTCACTGGTTAAATGCGAGGATATGATGACTTGAAGTACCTTTTTTTGTGTGAACTGAACAATACGAACAACAAGAACAACAAAAATAAAGCAATGTGAATAAGTTGCGTATGCAAACTTTTTTTACTCAATGCCAGTAGATTTCGAAAACAATAGCAAGGTCTGTTTTTGTTAGTATAATGCTAAAAATAATTATATAAATGTGGTTTGCCATTCGATGCATGAACATATATCCATTATAAGAAAAATATAAAAAGTGTTTTGATTTTAGGAAAACCTTTATTTTTCATGCTTCAGTTTAAAGTTATATTTATTGTCTAAAATTAAGAACAATAAGACAATTTAATAGCACCTCATACTTCTTATTACATATTTATGACATCAAAGCTAATATATAAAGAAAGTTCTTGAATTAATAAAAGGTTCTATGTGTACCTGGCTATCAAGGAATGTATGTCCTGGGCTAAAAATGATACAAGGTTTGTTAGAAAGAACATATTTACAAAACTGGTGTGCTGGTATATATACATAAACTTTCAGTCTCAGAAAAAAAATATATATATCCTTATAATGTACCTGTATTTAGTTAAATACCCTGCTTCGAAATCTATAAATGTGATTGTGAGCTGGTTTGGAGACCAAGGAGTATCTACAAGGCTAAAAATGTCTCTTGAAGATTAAAATGAGAGGCTTGATCATTTAAGAAGACAATAGTCCCAGATAAGATGTGTGGATTTTCATACATGCTTTTATAAGTATTATCCGGTAAGTGGTTTTAAGAAGGTTCTATAAACTTTCAATTAAGAAAAAAATGTGGAAACTGAAAATAAGCTTTCTTTTCTGGGGAAAAGACTTGTGACAAGAAAACCAGAAAAAGAATCACATTTTTTAGACATGAGGTATCATACCTACAGCACTATGGGGTGCGGAAAAAGTGCTGGACTAATACAGAATTTTTTTTTTTAATTTTGTAAATTTTTTTTTTCCAAGAGTCCAAGGGCATTAAAATGAAAACCTAATTTCTGGTGTATCACAGACATTCCTATACCCATGGCAAGTATTGCTACTTCTTAATGATGCACAGTTATTCTATATTTTGAGCATCTGTGTAAAACTGTGCAGTTATTACTGTATTAGGTCACACCCAGGGGAAATGCCAAAATCAAGAGTGGGTGGATGCAATTGCTCAAAAAAGTATTACAGGCATTTATTAGGAAAAGAAAGAGTATTTAAATTAATAAAACTAACGATGAAACATTAACCTATAGAAGTTGACTCAATGTCTTACTCTTCCCTCCCAACAATTGCCCTACTGACTGAAATGTATTAACACATCCTAATTTTTTTCTTATGATTCATCTAAGAATTTGGCAAAATTAACAACATAGAGTCCTCCTCTTTGTTCCATCTAGATAATCTCTGTCTTTAAAAAAAAAAAAAAAGGAAGACAAAAATTTCCTTTAACTGCCCGGCCCCCCCGACACAGAGAGGGCATGTGTCTTTTCTTTTTTTTTTTTTTCTTCCTCTAATGTTCCAAGCATCTCTGCTCCTGTGCTGGTGGGTTGTCATGTAGATACAACCCCAGTTCTGTATTGTGGTTATAGAATTCAATTTTTCTGTGATAATGTCAACATATTCAGTGAGTCAGCTCGGGGTAGGACCACTGGGGTAGCACTTAAGTAGGCCTTCGTGGTTAAGGGTCTGAGAGTATGATCTTGAGTTGTCTAAGCCAAGATCTGTTAACAGACCTACGAATGATCATTCTCTCTTGTTCAGACTCATGCTAATCAGGCCTTTAAGACACTGTCTTCAATGCAAATGACAATTATTAATAGTGGACAGAATGTTCTCGCCATCTTGCAGGAAAGTTAAATCATAACTAAAATTTGTTTGCAATATGTGGAATCATAAAGAGGAAACTTAGTAGAAAGAACTTAATGTCAATTGTCGTGATACATCTATCTCCACCACTGAGATACAGCTGTTATGCAAAGTCTCTGTTCTGGACATTTTCTTCCTTACACAGAACTAGAAAGACAGAGACAAATTCTGACTACTGACGTTTCCTTCTTCTGGACTCCCAGATGCCTCTCACTCTCCTGTTAAATCGTACGGCTTTAAGTGTGATGATATAGCCGTGCCTGGTTCTCGCTGCCTGGAATATGAGTGTTAACAAAACTCCTCAGCCATCCATTTGTCAATATCTGCTTTGGGCAGCTGATCGCCTTAAGCACTTTGTCTACAATCAGTCTCAGAAGACAACCTTATTTTTCAACTTTTGGTCACATGTTATTTTTGGTTAAATAAGCTCATTACACCATTAACACCTATTGATTTGAGCTGATAATGTTTAATAATTTAATTAAACCTTAAAGCCCTCATTTACCTCTTAAAATGTATGGGAAAAAACACCAGAGAAGTGTTCCTAGGGCTTGTTCTGAGATTCTGGCAGAGGAGAGCAGCTGTTTGCTCTGCTCAGGTCATCTGTTTTGGTCTTTTCTAGACCTCCTTTAAGATGGTGCTTGACAGAGTTGTTTATCTGCTAACCTAACCGCATGGAAGCCCTGGAGGAGACAGCAGGATAGGCTGAAGAGCAGACAAGTCATTTACTTTAAGTTGAGAGACCTTGAGCATGGTATGTGACCTCTTTTACCCCTGAACTCCACATGAGAAATGCAAGTGGACAATAATACCTTCTCTGAAGGTAAGTTGTAAAAGTTCCTTCCTTCCTTGCTTCATTTACTTATTAGTGTCAAGCATTGTTCTGGTTGCTGGGGACATAATAAAGAATCAGAGACAGTATTGTTGACTCACAGGTCTTACTCTCTGTTTGAAGGTGACACACAAGGCAAGTTCCCGAATCAATGAGAAAATTTCAGACAGTGATACACGCAATGACAATATAAACTAGGGGGATGTGACAGGAAGTGACTACCTGAGGAGGTTAATTTACAGAGTGGCTATGAAAGGCTACTTGGAAGAGATAAAATTATGGCTGAACCTAGAATCAGGAGAAGGGGACAACCAGGAAAAGACTTGGCGTTAATCCGAAAGGCAGACTAATGCAAAGACATTGAGGCAGGAATGAGCTTGATGTGTTTGAGGAAGAAAAGGAAGGCCATGTGGCTGGGTCCTTGTGAATGCAGGTTACAAGTAATATACAGAAGGCATAGTACCTAGTAGGTGATAGATAAAGGGTAGCTAGTATTACTGAAATCAGGTTGGAGATTACATTTTAAAATTCGGGTTGTCTTAATGTAAAATGAAAATATATTGTAGTAACTCTTCATTCCATCTTTTTTATTGTCCAAAACATCTTTGAGTTGTAGTTTATCACTGATTGAAGGACTTCAACAGGTTGTATTTAAGAGCATTTATTCTCAAATCTCTAAGTATGTCATCAAATCAGCTATAAGAAAAACCAAACCAAAAACATACTCTCAGCTTATGGACTTGATGTGCTATATCTAACTGGCTAATTAGAGTCTATGTGGTTCTTGGGGGTGTGGGCAGCAGAAGGCCAAATGTGTAATGCCCACATACTGGGGCAAGAACCAGTGCAATAGTCTCTCGCCTCTCACCTCACCATGATGTGCAAGGAAAGAGGTGGGAAGGAGAGACATGGGGAAAGAGGCCTGAGAGAAGTGCATTGATTTAGTTCCCTATTGCTATGTCACAAACCACCCCAAAAGCCAGTGATTTGAAACAATAAACTTTTTATTATCTCTCATGTGAATTGACTAGAATCACCTGTGCAGTTCTACTGCTGGGCTCCTTTAGGAACTCTCATGCAGTGGTGTCATATTACCAATGGAAATGGAGACATATGGAAGGTAAACTGAAATGCTACAATGGCTCTGTTTCTCTCCTTCCTCATGTAGTTCTCCGCCTCTACTCTCCACTTGGTCCCTCCCCCAAGGTCTCTCCATGTGGTCTCTCCAACTGGGTACTAGACTTCTTACATGGCAGCTCCAGTTTCCCAAAAGTGCAAAAGTGAAGGCAACCAGAACTTCTTCAGGGTCAGCATGACTTTCACCACATTCTGTTGGTTAAACTGAGTCAAGTCAGATTCATTGTGATTGATTGTGGGAGGGGACCACACAAGGCATGAATTTCAGAAGGCATGGCTCTTGGAAGCCATCTTTGCAGACTGACTACCACAGAATCAATGAGAAAGACAGGATGCATGGGACTGAACCCTTGGTGTCCAGGACATGGTCCCACCTCATGCAAGTACTACATGGTTGGCCTTTTGAAAGACATGAAGTCCACAACTGCCTTCGGTATCTAAACAAAACTGTCTAAGCTCAGATGGTCACTAATACCATTAAGTTTAAATGTAACAAAACATACAAGAAGAAAATCTTGTCTTCCTTCTCCCCCCGACCCCAGCCTATAAGGGTTCTTTCTTATCTTAGTCAAAACTCACTCTGCTTACAGGAGAACAGGGAGCTAACTAGGGAAGCCTTTATATTAAGGTTTCCTTTTTCTAGTAATGAACTAATGCCAAACCTCCATTAGCAAAGTCCCCAGGGATCA